>NC_068338.1:31196477-31514723 GCF_014633365.1 Diospyros lotus | reverse complement strand
CACTTGCCGGAGAATGTGAAGACGGAAGAAGTAAAAGCTTCTATGGAGAATGGAGCTCTCACGGTGTCCATCCCCAAGGAAGAGGTGAAGAAGGATCACGCACCGATTCAAAAAGTTAGAACGCAGGAATTAAAAATTAGAAAGTCAAAAATGGTGTTAGTTGAGTTTGTGTTTTCTAACGAGCTTCGAGGCGATGATGATAGTTCAAGTTAATTTCATAGATTTCAGTCCAGAATTAAAGCGACGATTCAACATCTTTACTGGTAGTCCAAATTGAAGTTGGACCATAAGCCCTTATCCCTCTCTTTGGAGGAGAAATGGGCCTTGGCCCATTTACTGAAGAGAGGGGAAAGCCCATGAAGCCCATTATCCTTTGGTCTAGGGTTCCCATATATAAGGGTTTTTGTTCCCTTATTTGTGTCATGTGTGTGTGGCGGTCGATTGTGTTCTCTTCTACTTCTCTCTCTGGCCGATCATGCCTTGCTTCCTTTTCCATGCGTGACCGATTCTCCATGGTTGCCTTTCCTTCTCGATTTTATGCTCATTTTCTTGTTGGGTGTCACATCTTCCTTATGCATTGTGGCTGTCCGTCAATGACATTTGGGACACCTATTTATTCCGAGTTGTTGTCTTCTCTTTGGTAAGTTTTTCAACCCTTTGTTGAACCCATATCTTCGTGATTGCTCTATATTCCTTAACGGATCATATTGTGTGTGAAAGCTTGTGTGGAAGGGTGAAGGGTGTTGACCGACCATGCAGCTTGGGGGTTTGAGGGTTTCAATTCTTGGGGAGGGGGGGGGGGGAAGTTTGGGCTCCTTTATGGCTTGGTGTTCCTATTCTTGGTTGTTGCCTAAGTGATGATTAGATGAATCTAGATCTGAGCCTTGGATTAGTCTTTGTGACTGTCATTGTTTCCAAAATAAGGAGTTTTACTTCGTGTTCAATTTCTTGTTATTTTTGATCCATTCTATTTGTTTTGATTTTGTGTACTAACTTTGATTCGTAGAGTTTCTGCCTCAACAGTGTTTGTCAAGGTGAAGAAAGAGACAGAGAGAATGAAAAAGATACAATAACCAAGAATAAGAACACCCTAGCTTTTAAAAGACTTTGATTTAAGCTAAATTATTATTCTATGTGATTGTAAGTGTGTGCGCGCTTGCGCATGCTGTATCCCACATGGGTGGGATAAAGGATAGTTCAAGGGTATAAAGACCCTTCCCTAGCTTTTGCAATGCATTGAACACGATCGTTTTATCTTGCTATGATAGTCGCCAAAGTTTGCTCATCGTCAGTGCAAGACGATTACTATCTTTAATATAGCGGAACAATGTGACTCAATCATTCTCCTATTTTCTTTACATTCCGGTTGTAATTTATTACTTCTATCGATATTAATAAGTTCGTTGGGGTTGTCTAAGATTACTATAGTTGGTACCGAGTTTATTAAGTTCTTGTTGTAAGATTCATAATCTATATACACATGCTGCAAGTTTTCCTATAATTATAAGTTTAGTTTGTGGTAACATATTTGAATTAAGACTCGAAAAACACGTGCGGGTTAAAAGGTTAAAGGAAATATGGATTAATAATTTAAAAATTAATTCACATGAAGCTAAAAGTGACATCGGCTGAAACGCAGTGCAACTCTCCCAAATCTGCCTCTGAGAAGGACTGCGAAAAACTATTGCTTTTCATTCGGTCATTTGTGTGATATTGTTAAGAGGAGTAAAGAGAAGAGGGCAATATTGTCTGTGAGAACACAGTGATTTTGAATAATGAAGCTGCTTAAGCAAAGAAACAGAGGGCAATAATGAAGTCTGTTCAGTTTTCTTTTAAATTAATAATGAGATTATTGAATATTTATCTGAGATAATAAAATTTAATTCAGTAAAACAATAACTAAAATTATTATATAACACCAATTTAATTCAGTAATCAAATAATTCAAACTTGCTTGCAGTGCTACAGAGATACCATGAACTTGATTTTTCTCTGTCCCTCAGCGTATTCATTCAGTGTATTAATAGAAGCTAGTAAGACAATGTACAACAGTAAATACTCAAAAAATATATCTTATTCGATTACATAACCATAGAAGCCATCTAAGCAGAGCATTCGGCACTCCCGATCGATCACAAATCACTCAACCACACCGACGACAACATTCCCTCGCATACAAAGCCTTCACTCACAGTAGCAATTTCTCATTACTCATAACTCTAACCAGAGATTTCAATCGCCTTGGTATCCAGCTTCTTGATCTCCACCTTGGGAATCGTCACAGTCAGAACTCCATTCTCCATGGACGCCTTTACCTCATCCATCTTCGCATTTTCCGGCAGCCTGAACCGCCTCATGAACTTCCCGCTGCTGCGCTCCACTCTGTGCCAGGCATCGTTCTTCTCCTCCTTCTCCACGTTCCTCTCGCCGCTGATCTGCAGAACTTTGTCATCTTCGACCTCCACCTTCACTTCCTCTTTCTTCAGCCCCGGAACATCGGCCTTGAACACGTGCGCTTCCGGTGTTTCCTTCCAGTCCACGCGAGTGTTCACCAGTGCAGAGTTTTCTCCAGAAAGTTGAGGGAACGGGAAGTCCCTGAGAGGATCCCAAACGTCGAGAGAGAATGGATCGAAGACGCCACCACGTCGGCCGCCGAAGAAGCTTGGGATCAACGACATTTTCTCCTGAGAGCGGGGCTTAGATGATCGAAGAAAACAACGAGCGATTTGACTTGGCTGATTGATGGACACAAAGTTCTCTTGGAATCTCACTTGTTGCGATGCGAGGGAATGAGGAGCCGCTCGGCAATTTATAGCATCGAAAAGAGAATTCCAGCAGCTTCAGGGCATATCCAGACCTCCGTAATTAGTCAAGAGGCGTTTCTAGTACATTTCAGAAATCTCTAGTTTAAGAGCCCAATTAAAAATCCTTACATCTGAGTGAGGCCCAATATGTTGTAGGCCTGGGCTGTTGTTAGCCCAGGGTAAGCCTGTACTTCATACCAGCCCATCATTCATTAAGCTTTCCAATAAGATAACAGCAAATTGGAACTTAAATTTAAAAGTGAAAAATTCATTAAATTTTGATATTTTTGTTTTAATTAATTAAATACTTAAAATTTAGATTCAAAAAAGCCAAGTCAATCTGAATTACGTCATTTTAATTGAATCAATCCAGTGCCTGAATTTTATTGTAAAACTCAATCAAGTTCGAAAACTTTCAGACCAATTAATGTAAATTTAAATTTTTTATTTTATTTATATATACTTTTAATGAAAGCTAGTTGCGGATAGTATTAAAGTGTTTCCGACCTAAAAAATATATATTTATGATTAGAGATGAAAAACTAAATAAATTTTCAAAATATTTATGTAATAGAGAAAAGGAGATAAAATAAGAGATTAGATATGAAAATTTTAAATTGTTTTATTTAACCGAAGGCCCCTACATAATTTCTAGGAATTGGTTGGGCTGAATGAAGTTTCTGGTTCATTCTAGAAACACCTAATTGGGCGGCCAAGATAAACAATACAAGATGAGGATTAGGCCCGTCAATGTGGACTGGGTCGGGCCCATTACTGGGTTGGCCCATTTCAAAAGCTTATTAATGTACGCATATGTATTGGGAGCGAAATGTGAAAGCTCACGTTCACATCCTTGCCGGTTCACACAGAGATGCCGCTTCCTCCCCGCAGAAACAACCAGAAGCATCGTGGAACATACGAGAAACCTCCTTCGATTGCTTACAAATAGCGAACGTTGTCTCCACTTTTTTCAGACCAACAATGAGTTGCAGCAAGGTTCAAAAACAGCTACCTCATCAGTTTTGCACGCAATCGAAACTGATAAGCAAGCACCGAAAAGGGAGGAAGATGAGGTCGATGTTGAATGAATGCCCAAGCGTTTGCGGGAGCCGACGGAGCAGCATATTCAACCCATTCTCTTCAGGCTTCCCCGTTTGGCTGCCGTTGAAGGAGTCCGCAGCTTCCTCGTGTTCGGAGCTGCAGGTGAACTCCCCGTGCTTGGACTGGAAGGAGACGCCAGAGGCTCACGTGGTTATGGTGGATCTTCCTGGGATTCAAAAGGAACAGGTTAGGGTGGAAGTGGAGGATGATAGAGTTTTAATTATTAGCGGAGAGTGGAACGTGGAGAAGCCGGAGGAGGAGGAGACGTGGTGGCACCGAAGGGAGCGAAGGAGGGGAAAGTTCAGGAGGCAGTTGGGGTTGCCGGAGAATGGGAAGACGGAGGAAGTGAAAGCTTCAATGGAGAAGGGAGTTCTCAGAGTGTTCATCCCCAAGGAAGAAGTGAACAAGAAGGATGAAGTGAAGAAGGTTGAGATCGATGGCTGAATTGATGGGCTATATACTGCCTAAATTGGAATGCTGTTGCTGTACATCTTGACTTCTTGTTATTAATCTGCGTGGTGTTTGTGTAATTTATATTAAGTTTATAGAAAGGGTCTATAGTATGGTGATTTTGAATAATGAAGGCTAGCTAGTTCAGACAGCAGGCATGCCAAATTAAAGAATTTCTTTATTTATGTAATGTTTTCTCATGCGTTATAATATATACATATACAGCAGTATATAGCTCTCTAAATAAACGGTGCATTCTGGTCTTTAGATTTCCTTTTTCTTTTGGTCGTCCTCACACTAAATGATGAAAATTAAGCCATCTTTAAATTCCAAGCATCAATTTTTATTATTTCTTTGATTAACCAATGTAAACTTGCATGAGGCCGAGAAGATTTTAAGTTGCTGCTTGGCGGTATACTGAAGAGAAATTGCTGAAAGCACCACAGTTGAAGAGGCTACAATCTCATCAAGGCATTATTCTAGAAAAGAACAAGAAAGGGATAATATTCGCTTGTGAGGCTATAGACATGAAAAAAAGATTTGAGTCATGCTCTATCTTATTGGTACATTTGAGAGTTGACCGAGACCCACTTAAATAGATTTAATGCGAGGTTTGGAGAAAAAATTTAAGTAAAACTGAGGGAAGTGATCATAAGGTAAAAAAACTTCGGAATGAATATATATCGACATAATCATGAAATTTACAAAAGGATAAGTTCAAAAATTATAGATAAAACAGAAGAAAATAATTACAAAGGCCCGAGACACGCTTTCAAGAAAAGGCTCTTTAGGAAGCCCTCCCAACAATCTCCTAACCAAAGAAAAATCCGAGTGACCTAGCAAGGTCTCCTTGACAAGTCTCCCAAAGACTCTTTCTAGCAGGGCATTCCCAAAACAAAAAATTAAGTGCAAAAAAATAACTATACAAAAATTATAAATCCTAAAATATCAATGATGCTCGTCACAAATCCTAAAATATCAATTAAGTACAAATGGACTAGGCCTGCCTTGCACGGATTGAGAAAAAAATGAAAAAAGTAGAAAGACGCGTCCAAACAGCAGATAGTTGTGCAGATGGTTGTGTTATGCTTTAATCTTCTTTGATAGTTGAGCTTAAAATAAATTTTCATGGGATTAGGCTTAATGGTGGAATGCACATCCTGCCGTGTTCCATCCCATCTCCGCGCGTCTTCGCCGTTACAGTTCGTGACACAGATTGTTGCCATGCAAGACTATTCTAGGTGCACTCCCTAACCATTTGAAGTTTATCGTACGACGGATGTCAACGGCTATTCCAGCTTAGCGGAATCCATCAATCCAAATGATCTCTGATTATATAATTCAGACCAATTAGATGGAATGTATACTCCCCAAGAGAAATAATCACTAATTATTTCGATTACAATACCGTTTTACAGGACATCAACTGAGAATTTCGGACATTCAATCGCAAAACATACATTCCTCTGATGAACCGAGAGAGACACAAACACGCGCATAGAGACAATTAGACAAATGCAGAATTCTAACCAGAGATTTCAATCGCCTTGGTATCCGGCTTCTTGATCTCCACCTTGGGAATCGTCACAGTCAGAACTCCATTCTCCATGGACGCCTTCACCTCATCTATCTTCGCATTTTCCGGCAGCCTGAACCGCCGCATGAACTTCCCGCTGCTGCGCTCCACCCTGTGCCAGGCATCGTTCTTCTCCTCCTTCTCCACGTTCCTCTCGCCGCTGATCTGCAGAACTCTGTCGTCTTCGATCTCCACCTTCACTTCCTCTTTCTTCAGCCCCGGAACATCGGCCTTGAACACGTGCCCTTCCGGTGTTTCCTTCCAGTCCACGCGAGTGTTCACCAGTGCAGAATTTTCTCGAGAAAGTTGAGGGAATGGGAAGTCCCTGAACGGATCCCAAACGTCGAGAGAGAAAGGATCAAAGACGCTACCTCGTCGACCGCCGAAGAAGCTTGGGATCAGCGACATCTTCTTGTGATAGCGAAGTTTAGAAGATCAAAACAAACAACGAAGGATTGAATTTGATTTACAGCATAGAGATCCGAGTGGATACTGAGAAAGAAAGCAGCTGAGACTGTCTTACCGTACAATAATACTCCAGTGCGAAGACTCGAGTAGCCGCTTGGCATTTTTATAGCAAATCAGAGAGTTCCCTTTCTAGTATCTTCGCGGCTTTTCCAGCCTTACTTTTCATTAGTCTGACTGACAACCTTCCGAGAACACTCCAGAAAGGACTAATTGGAGGGCCCAACTACAAATCCCAAGTGAGCCCAACTTGTACTGGGCCTGATGTGTTTCTGGGTCGGCCCATTTTGAGACTCTTCCTCAGATCGTTACACGGAAGTACCCTCGTCACTTATCAATATGTGACTCTTGGTATAGATTTGTAAACTGAAAAAAGAAGTGCAATTAACTTTGTAAAGGTGTCGCCCTCTTCCTTGAAAAATTAAAATTAAACATTATGCAACTATTGTTTTGGGAATCTTAGTGCAAGCAGAAATATATTTGGCATAATGGCCATTTGACAAAAAGGAAAAAGCTTGGATATTTAGCCAATTATTGTTGGGATCTTCATATGGTATATTTGAATTTATTATATGAACGTCAAAAAATTCAACATGATTTACACAATATCTCAACCTGTTATAAATAGACAAAGCAATGAGAGTCTTGATGTTAATGATGCTCTTAATTAGAGACAATAGAAGCTTATTCTCAAGAGAGCTCCTAGAGCCTTAGGGACAACTTCCAAACCATTTCTTTGAACCATTATAAAGCATTGAGGTGACAATATAGCACATCTGGTCACAAGTTTTACTTTTGCTCCTTTTTTTTTTTTATATAGAATTGCTCTAGAAGTGAATCTTTGCCCAAGAATCCATCCGAAACTGCAAGAAAGTCTCTCACAGGAACATCAATCTCTCCCAAAGAGCTATCGAGAATGAGGATTGTGGGAGACCCTTTCGAACCAACAAGGCAAGGTGGGTTTTGCCTTAATTTGAAGAGAAATTGTTGAAAGCATGATAGTTGGAGAGGCTAGAATCTCACTAAGGCATTAGCTTAGAAAAGAGCAAGTGGGATAATAAGTCTATCTTTAGCGCTTGTGACACTGTAGATATGAAAAAGATAATTAAGAATTTATATGTGCATAAACCAAGATCCATTAAATATACTTAATGGGAGACTTAAAAGAATATTTTGAGTAAAACTGAGGGGAAGATCTTTAAGAAAAAAAAATTTAGGATAAAGGTATCCACCCAATAAATATCCATAATCATGGAATCTACAAAAAGATAAGTCTAAAAGTTAAAATAAAATATAAGGGACAAAATAGAAAAAAAAGTGACAAAGGGCCCGAGAGACCCTTTGAGGGAAGGTTTTTCGAAAAATCTTTTTAGCAGACTCCTGACGAAAGAAAAGTCTAAGGTAGTGTTCTCTTTGTATTTTATTTTTGAGTTTTGAATTTTGAATTTATTTTGAGTTTTGTGTTTTGAGTGTTTGTTTTGAGATTTCTAAAAATGCATTCTCTTTGTCATTTTGAAAAATTATTTCTCAAAACTAAAAATTGAAAATGCATTTACTTTGTAATTTTTGAAAAATTATTTTATGTTTTTTTTTCTTTTCTTTTTTATTTCTTTCATTTTCTTCCCTTTCCTTTTTCCATTCTCCAATGCTGCATCTTTTCCGGTCGACGATTCTATCACCGGCGACCACCGATCAGAGCCTACCATTAGAAGCTCCAAGCCAAGGGAGTTAACATACCCCAAAACCAACAAGATCCAACGGACAAATCTCCGTAGATCTAAGATTGATGGTGGCGGCTTTCAATAGAACCAGCAAGATTGACGGTGGCAGTTTTTAGCGGTGGCGAGCGAGGTCTATGGCGGCTTTAGCGGTGGCAGGCGATGTCGATGGTGGCTTCAGCGGTGGCGGGCGAGGTCAATGGCCGATGCTTGCGAGAAAGAAAGCAGAGAGGAGAGTGGCAGCGACGTCGATGGCGAGTCGGTCGACAACCGATGCTTGCGAGAGGAAGAACAAAGAGGAGAGTGGCAACGACAGAGATGGCGAGGCGGTCGACAGCTGATGCTTGCGAGAGAGAGAGAGCAGAAAGGAGAGTAGAGATGGCGAGGTCGTTAATGCTTGTGAGAGAGAGAGCAAAGAGAGCAGTTCTGTTGAGAATTTGGGGAGTTGGGGAGGGTGGGGGGTTTTGAGTGTTTTCTGTGTTTTTGAGTTTTCAGTGTATTTTCACTAAAAATACCCAAAACAACAAAATGTTGTTTTGGGTTTTCTTTACAAATTTTTTAGTTGTTTTCGAAAATGCATGTTTGAAAATAACAAAGTAAACGTGTTTTCAGTGTTTTGAAAAATTAAAAACTCAAAACGGGCTAAAAACGCCAAAGAGAACAGGCCCTAAGTGACTTGAGGAGGTCTTATTACCAAGTCTCCCGAAAACTCTCAAGTGAAACATTTCCAAAACAAAAAAAAGTAACCAAATAACTTTAAAATCCTATTTAAAAATTGTTTAAAGGATAAAGATATAATAAATTCTAATCAATTTTAGAATATTTTTCAAACTTTTTTATAAATAGATAAACTCTTATTCCTCAAAAATAAGTTTTTTTTTTTTTTTTTTTCAATTCAAGAATTTTGCAATATAGTCTTCAAACTTAAGTAATAGAATACTCAACGGTTTCATTATTTATAGAGTTTCAAAGTTTAAAAATGATTCTCTTAATAAATAAATTTTATTTTTATATTTAATCGACAGTAATTTAGATTCAATATTTCAATGCATTGTAAAAAAAGATAAAAAATGAAAATTACTAATTGTTCAATATCAAGGAGAAATGTAAATCTCAAATTTAAATAAAGGAGAAAAGATAAATACAGTAACTGGCATTCAACATTAAATGTGCACCTAACAAGTAATGTATAGTCTAAATTTTAATTTTATGAATTAAAAAATATAGTTTTATTTGAATACTGATAATATTATTTTAATAATCATATTATTTGTACATCAATTACTACACCATCCGAGTGCGAAAGAAACTTGGAATGACATTTCGTTTGAAGTTTCTGATCCAAATTCAAACCCAAACAAGAATCAAGAGCAAGAATCTGAATGAACGAGAGTTTTTAAAACTGATGGGTTGCCGAGCAAAATGTTCTTTTGGATTGGGCTGGGAGGGGAGGCGTCGTGTATTTATACGAAGAGAAGGAATATTCCAGAAATTTCGCATCCCATCGGGAGCCCTCCTCTGCCGACAGAAGTTTCCAGTAACTGCTAGAAATCTCCAGCGGGCGGCCCAACTGGATAACCCAGAAGAGCGAGTTCTACTGGGATGGATTCGATTCACTTTGACGAAGCATCTCGAATGTGACAGCATGTTCGTTCGATAGAAACATCGCGAATGTACTCGAAGCTTCGTTCATTTCTTTTATTATCCTCTTTATAAATACCGACATCAACCAACGTTTCTTCTCACATAAACCATCAATTGCGGCAAGTTTTCCAGCAAACAAAATATAGATCCCAACACAAAACAGGGTAAAAAGATGTCGAGGATTCAAAGCGTTTGCAGTGGTCATCGGGGCAACGCCTTCAACCCCTTCTCGCCCGTCCTTGTTTGGGACCCCTTGAAGGACTGCCCTTTTCCATGTAATTCAGGGGAGACTCCAGCTATGATGAACGCGCGCACGGACTGGAAGGAGACTCCGAAAGGTCACTTGTTTACGGTGGATCTTCCGGGAGTGAAGGAGGAGGAAGTTAAAGTTGAAGTGGAAGATGATAAAGTTTTAAGGATCAGCGGGGAGAGGAGTGTGGAGGAGAAGAAGGACGACAAGGAGAGGTGGCACCGGGTGGAGAGGAGCGGGGGGAAGTTCATGAGGCGGTTCCGGCTGCCGGAGAAGGCGAACATAGAGGAAGTGAAAGCCTCCATGGAGAACGGAGTTCTTACAGTCTTCGTCCCCAAGGAGGCGGAGGAGGAGGAGGAGGAAGCGAAAAGGCCACGTTCCAAGATCGTTGAGATCTCTGGCCAATAAAATGAGTATTGTATTTGTATGAAGATGAAGAGTAGCGCTGCTGTATTAGTTTTTGCTGAGAAGTAAAGGATTATTTCAATTTTGTTCTTAACAATGGACAAGTCCCAATTTATGGTGAGATGGAGATGAATGTTACAATATAATAATCAAAAGAGTAACTAGATTCCATTCGTCTCGTCTGCTTTTGAAATGAATTATTCCCTCTTAATGAATTAATCTAGATTAGATTGTCGAATTAAAGATGAAATTAAGGGTTCAATCCACTAGAGATTAGAAGTAAATTACACATTTAACCAAGTTAACCCTTGACAAGTTAGAATGACTTGGGTGGGTGGGTGGGTTAAATAACTTCTAGTCGGGTCGAGGGGAAATTATAACGTTTTAATTTAAAAAAAAAAAAATTCTCAACTTTTTGGAAATTAGTAACCCTTTTTGTATGGACATTACACAGAGGGTGTCTAATTAAAATAATTTTCATAAAAATGTTTTAATAATTAATAATGACTTTTAACAAGTGAAGACAAATATTATAAACCTTTTCACATTTTGATTATAGAATCAAAATGTGAGTTGGTGATGTGGGAAGCAGTGAGTTAGCGTAGGTGATTAGTGGTCAAAAAACCCAAGAGTCTAAGACAAGCCTCACCTGGCCATTAGTGGGTCCAACTTTTCTTTGACTTTCTTTTTAAGAGCTTATAAGTCTTTTTATTTATTTATAAGTTATATAAAATTTAAAAATTAGTTAATATTTAAATTAATAATATAATTAGATAAATATATTTTAAATTATCATTTATATAATTATATATTTAATTTGAAAAACTTGATAAATTATTAGAATTTAGCAAAAAGATTAAAATTGATATGTCGTTGAATAATAAAAATAAAATATATAAAAATATTAATTTTTAATTGATAAAATATATTTATCATTAGATGTTAATAAATTATATATAATTATTAAAAAATATATTAATATAATATTTTATGTTTAAATTTAAGTTTAATTTATAAAAATTTTAAATATATTAATCTAATAAATATTAAAATATATAAATATATATGTTAAATATATGTATATATATGTTAAACCTAAATTAAACCTATATATGTGATATATACATATATATATATGTATAGTGAATGGTGGATGGCAATGGCGAGAAGAGGCCGCAATGGAGCGACGATGATGGCGATGGGCTGGGGCAACGAAAATGGGTTGGAGGCAATAACTGATTTGGAAACAAGAGGTGGCGATGGATGCAGAAGAAAGAGATCCAAGTAAAGACGAGAAGCTAGGTTGGAGGCGGTGGCCAATCTATTGGAGACAACAATGATGATAGTCGGCTATGGAGGAGGCGACGAAAGAAAGAGATGGAAGAATGTAAATATTTGAATTGTTTGAGGATAAATTTGTAATTGGTTTAGTAAACGAAATATACTATCAATAGCTTATTTGAAAAAATTGAGAAACAATTTATTGAAAATGTTTTTAGAATAATTTATATGTTGTTTAATCTCTTTAATTATTAATAAATGAATATCAAAATAAGTTAAGTAATGTTTAAGCTCGGGCAAGAATTCATAAATGGTCAAAACAAATCCTAAAACACTATCTGATAACCCTTTCAATTATGAAGTGAGCAAGTATCAATCAAGAGTCCCACTATTAGTACAGAAAGAACTTTACAAAAAAATTTTACAGAATCGATATATCGCGAGAAATTAGAGATATCTCGTGTGTAAAGCAAAGCAATTTCTTGCAATTTATCATTCCTGAATCTGATCTAAATGAAAAGAGAAAAGGAGAGAGACGGGACAAATCCTTGCCCAAAACCCTCTCTCTCAACCGGCAAAGATGTCGTTCTCCATCGGCGGCCAACGAAACCAATCGACCACCGACGCATTTTACACGAACAAAGTTATCTTCTAGTGTCTTGCTCACTTGTTACTATTCGACTGACGTGCCTTGCAATTCTGGACATGTATTAGATTTTATCAATTTGGAGGAACTTGAACGAATAGGGTGTCTCCATATTGAATGTTATTGGCCGCTCGGAACTCAAACCACCCACAAGTCATATTAGTCCTATTCCTCCAACCATTATCATATGATTTTGCTATCAACTTAACGGGCCACACCTTTCTTTGCTCGTTCATCAGCACTACTCCCTTCTTTCACAATAGCCTAGCTTTCTTCTAAACCATTTCGGAATGATTTGAAAGAAGAGACGGAAGATTAAACTAAGGGAGTACGTATGTATATGGATGATGATAATATAATACTCATTAGTCACTACTCACCACGGTGCGCGCGAGATATTTCTTGCAAACAATGCGAAAACAGGGTTGCACCCATTTTGATCACTCGCATCCACATTCACCTCAACCTCGGATTTTGGTGGTGGAACCAAGACTGGGACAGTTTCCTCGATGTTCTCTTCAATGATTTGTGGGTTCATCATTATGGGCTTCTTTTGGTAGTAAGTTGGAGCATAAGCCACAACGTTGAACACCCAAGAGGCGCAGGTCAGATTGAAGACCAAGAAGTCGTCAAATTGTAAATGGTTAGAATGAGAGAGAGAGAGAGTCAGATGGTGGTTGTGAGAGGGATGGTTAGCAGTTGGGGATACGGTGTTCGGGGAGGGGCAGGCAAGTGGTTGGAGGGTTGGGGTAGACGGTGTCTGCGACAGGGAGAGCGAGATAGAGGGGGAGGGGGATTTGGGTGGTTTGGGGTTGGGGCATTTGGGTAATTTGATAGAGGACAAATTAGTCATTTTAACGTCCCGATAAACCATTCTGTAAGTCTCTTTGTGTACATATAGACTTTCCCATCAATTAAACCCAATGATTGAAGATACCCAAGTGGCTATGTTTTTTTTTTTTTTTTTTATAATCCCAGTGGCTATCTTATCTACATATCATGTAGTACCATATGGGTAGTTAGGGAAGCTCAACTATAGGAGAGGAGTGCGACATTAATCAACTACATTTGTGATTTGTCACTTGATCAAACTCGTCTTGAAATCAAACCCATTGAGCCAACAGTACTCTTTTCAACAAAGAAGATACATATAATTATGTACACACATATATATATATATATATATGCGAAAATGTCACTTAACCAAACATGGAAGTGGCCACCAACCGACCCCATCGTATTTGTTTGGCAAGTACTGTAGTACCATTTGGGTAGCCTCTGGGCAGTACAGAATTGAGAATTGAAATGTACTATCATCCAAAACCCATTAAAGGAGCCTGAACCTATCTCAAATCTCAATATATATTCTCTTCTCCACTTTCTGCACATAGAGATCAATCAATCATATCAATGGATGCCGGCGGCGAGGCAAAGATGACGATGAAACAGATGGACATGGCTTTTTCGTGGGGAAAGAACACAGAAAGCCAGAGTTCATACATAGTGGAATTGGTGTCTGTGTTCTTGCTGTCAATCCTGGTGGAGAGCCTCTCGCACACCCGATTCATCAGCTCCATGACGAGCCGGGTCGGAGCCGGGCTTCTGCAAACTCTCATGTACGGCGTGCGCATGGCTCTCGCTTACCTGGTCATGCTCGCTGTCATGTCCTTCAACGTCGGCGTCTTGCTTGTCGCCGTGGCCGGATACTCCGTCGGATTCTTTATCTTCGGCAGTCGGGTGTTTGAGAAATTGGAGTACGGGAAACCCTCGGATCTTCCTCCGTTGAATTGCTGATTCATCTGAACATACACGTGAATTTTGTTATTATGGGTTTTGGATTGTAATCTGATTGCAGGAAGAGTTGTAAATGCATTGTTTACAACTGATTGGCGAGTAATTTGTGCTTGCTTTTATGGTTTCATCCTGGCATATTCCGATACTGAATGCATGTAATATATTACCCAAATTGGTGATTAAAATTTGTTGATTCCCCTAGTACTGCTACTGCTTCTAATTTTTTACTTTGCCTTGACCTCTCATTTGATGTTCAATTGCACGCAGAGCCAGATTAAACGTATTTATTGTACCCAAGATTTGTCCTTAATGATGGATCATTTTCATGTAAACATAGCGATATCATTATTCATTATCATCAATTTGATTGAAACTGAAAACTCCTAATTACAAAGCCTGTTTACTGGCCAATGCCATCAAAATTCAAAGCACTACAGGCTTACACGCTGAATTAACCAGAGATTTCGATGGGTTTGATATGAGGACACACAAGGCCTTCTATACCTAGTGGAAGAACATTAAAGCATCTTCTTCGCGGCGTAGGCCCAACATGGGTAAGCCCAGATCTTACTGTATCTCAGAACCATCTATTTGTGAAAAGGATCATTAGTTGTGGGGCCTTCGAATTTGAGATTCTCATCGCAACAGAGAATCTAGCTACTACACTACACGTTCTAGGCAACCACAGAGAGCCGTCCTAACTGTCAACGAAATCAAATCTCTGCTTATCGAAGCCAAGCTAAATGTCTTTGATTACGACCTTCTTCATCAACCGACGGGGTAGCGTCTTCGATCCTTTCTCCCTCGACGTAAGCGGAGGCCGCCGGAAGCTGACGGCTTTAATTAAGGCCTATCTTCCGGGGCTAAAGAAAGAGGAGGTGAAGGTGGAGATCGATGACAACAGAGTGCTGCAGATTAGCGGCGAGAGGAACATGGAGGCATAGGGTGAAGCGCAGCAGCGGCAAGTTCATGAGGAGGTTCCGGCTGCCGGAGAATGCGAAGATGGGTCGAGTGAAGGCGTCCGTGGAGAATGAAGTTCTGACTGTGACGATTCCCAAGGAGGAGATGAATAAACCTTTCCCCGATGAGAAGACCATCGAGATTTCGGGTTAAAGTTTCATTTGTGTTACGACTATGTATCTCGGCATTCTGACGATCAAAAACTTTTTGGACCAGATCCGGAGATTGCGTCGGTTTCTTTTAGGTGTGATCGTGAATTTCTTCAGGGGAAGAAGACAAGTAATTAAGATGTCTCCGCTAAAACAAAAACACTGCTCTGAGCTCTTAGTTTCTGGATTATATATATGCATATGTGGTTCGATTTAACTTGGATGCGACTCAATGGCAGGAAGAGGAAAAGGGGAGAAGGGGCAGTGCGAGCGGCAGTCGTTGACGTTGAAGCATGGATCGTTGTTGGTGATGAGAGGCAACACTCAACGCCACTGGTTCCATTGGGTTACCCAATCGATATCTCACCTTCAGGCGTCTACTCTGGTGATTCATGCACGCTGTGGCTTGAATCATCCTGTTCCAATGTGTGGATTGCCTCTATGGTTCTCGTTCTTCTTTACGTCGTGAAGAGAACTGATACTTTGAGCCATGGTAATATATATGTTTTTGTCATTGGTAATTTCGGGGCTACAAGATAGAATTTTTTTTCCAAAATTTAATGATAAATTTATATGAAATTCTAGAACAAATAGTACGAAAAGGAAATTAAGTTCATAGTTAAACCATATTATTATTAATCATAGCTCTATATAGATAGTAAACACTATAGTTTAAAAAGGTCCAACCTAAACCTTAAAAATTATCAGAAACAACAAAAAGTCAATACCAGTTAACATTCAACATTAAGAGCAAAAGAAAGAGAAACATTAATTAGTCAGACCTTCTCATACGATTAACAACTCATCGGGCCTAAATTTTCCAACTTCCCACAAGCCGGCGGCCTCTTCCTGAAAACCCTACTCCCGAACAAGAAGAATCCCAACGCATGTCCGGCCACCGCCATGAGAAACACCCCGACGTTGAACGACATCACGGCGAGCATCACCATGTAGGCCAGACCCACCCTGACGCCGTACGCGGCTGTCTGGGCCAGGCCACCGGCTAGGCTGTCGGAGGCGTCGCTGACCAGGCGGCAGTGGCAGAGCCACTCGACCAAGACCGAGAGGACGAAGACGAAGATCAGAGCCAGGAAGTACATGCCGAAATGCGTGCCCGGCCAGCCGGAGAAGAGAATCAGGGCGTCGTGGCCCCAGAAGAAGCTCATGTGCATGAACATCCCGTGGCGGTGGCGCATGTTGGGCATGCCGGTGGCGTTGGCCTCCACCGGAGCCGGCGCCATGCCGTGCATAAGGCTGTCTCTGATTCCCTCCATTAATTCGTTTCTTTTTCTCTCTGCGGAAATCTGTCTGCGTCTCGAGAGAGAATCGTAGAATTCACTCTCTGCTTCCAGAATAACAGGAGGTTGTTATGTTCATTCCGGAAGTACAGTCATCTATTTGCAGTACAAAACTATTGGGCTTTCTCTCTTTGCTTTTGCATAAGCTTCTCCGTTATGAAATATTGGGCCGCAGTCAGAAGCCCATCTAACCCATCATCTCGAAGCCCACCTGTCGGAGGCTCTAAAACATGGTGGGCCACAAAGAATTCCTTATTGAAAATTTTGGCAAACTTTTCCACAGAGTCACCATTGGTGGCTGACGTGGGGTGCTTTTTTTTTATTATTTATTATTTTGGTTTGTTTTCTTGAGGTGAGGTGGGTTATATTTCAAAGTTTTCATCGTCGTCGTACGATCCAGAATATTAATCTGGGTGTCACCAAAATTCAAACCAGTTGGTGGGAAGTTAGAACTAATCTACCACATAATTGTTCTTTATTCGTCATGGGAACATATTTATTCGAACATCCACATCATGGAACAGCCACTGTACTTCCTGTTATAATTAACAACAAATATGGGATCAAATTGTCAGTGTTGGAGTTGCTTTCTCTGAGCGTGTAACCTTTAATATACATTCACTATATATATATATATATGCACACACATGATATCCTTTCATAATGAACAATTTTTGTGTCTTAACGAATGGATTGGTTGCGAATATTTGCCTTTCGTCACCAACCCACTTTAAAATTTTGCTTAATACTGAAGTTAAGTACTTTTGTGATTCTTCTTTGAGACGCTACAGAAAGTAAAATGAATGGGAAAGAAGCGTAGAAGATAACTAAGACGAAGGAAAGTGGATGAATTAAATACAAGGAGGGGACCAACCTAAGGCCAAATTAGTTGATATATAGGTATATATGTGTTTCAGTGGCCATTCATTATGACTTCGTTTGATTATCGTGTTGTTTTTAGATAATTGTTTCTATTTTTAATTTGTTGAGTTCCATTTCATAAACAGTTTTTTTTCTTTTTTTTCCAAACTTTATCTGGATATTTTTTATATTTTTTTCGTATGTATATATACATAAAACTAAAAAGGAAGCCAAAGCCTACAAGGTTTGCTAATGTTCTCTGGCAGGTGAGCAGATGTCTGTTCTCTTAATGTCTGACCATGGACAATATTCATGTCGGATTAGGCAAGGGCTTCGCGAGCATTAGACGTACGTGGCCTCGCCCCCATGTCTCAACTTCATCGATTAATGGTAACCATTTTTATTCGTGCAAATGGTCCAATTTGGCAGTCTGAGAGATAAAACATCTCTCTTACTGATGTTGTCACGAATACAAATAAGTCAAATTTGTACCAAAATAGTTTCAAGTTGGCAGACAACAAGATCAGGGGAGTCTCACGGTTGTCAAGGAAAACTCATAGCCGTCTTCTCCATTGGAGTAATCCGTGAAAAGGCACACAAAAATTTCTCTCGTATAATTTTTTTGATATTTAAGTTAAATATTTATATAATAATAATATTATAAAAATGCAAATAAAATGTGTGTAGATGTGACTTAATTTTGGTTGTTTAGGAGAGTGATGTGACAATTTTTTGGGAGTACAACTTAGGTGTTAGTGAAAGCTGAAAGATAGAAAAAATTTCCAAAAATAAGAAAGGTTATGGGTATTTATACACCCTCCATGTTGGTGAAGGGGAACACATGACACTCAAGCATTGTTATTATACGGTGTCATCCCGAGTTAAACACCCAATAGGCATGGTGAGAACTCCCCTTTCCTCATCCCATCCTAAGGAATGAGCTGAGATATGCTATCTCAAAAGGTTGTCAAGGTTCTCGTATTCTTTGTTCACTCAATGAAATATAATCACATCACCCATTATCAAATAGTAATTTTTTCAAAAAAGTTATAAAATTAAAAAAAAATTATAAAATCAAATAATACATATATATATAATCTACATATATGTCATTTATAATTTTTTATAAAATCAAATAATACACATATATATAATCTACATATATGTCATTTATAATTTTTTTGTTTGATTTTATAATTTTTTTAAAAAAAATACTATTTGATAATGGGTGATGTGGTTGCATTTCATTGGGTGGACAGGGAAGAAAACAACTTTTTGGGACAGTAGATCTCAGCTTCCTAAGGAATAGTCCTCAAGAGAATGAGGACCTTATGAGATGGGTTGCGTCGTGTAGAACAATGTAAGGCAAAAATTGTTTGGAAGAGAGTCTTTGTATTTTTCTAGGAGAACGACTTGACTAAGTGTGGAGTGCTTATCAATAATTGTTTGGGAAGACTTCCTCCCTTGATGGAAGAACTTCTTCTCCCGTGAGAATGTATCTTTTTCGGGAGAACTTTACTCCTCCCAGAAAAAGACTACGACACTTACCCATGCAAATGACTAAGAGGTTGTGTGGCTTATTGTTTTTTTTTTTTTTTCTAACTTATAAACTTTTTTACTTATAAATTGGGTAAAATTTAAAAATTAGATAGCGTTTAAGTTGTCATTCATATAATTATGTGTTTCGTTTGAAAAAATTGATTGGATCGTTTGGGCCCAACCTGACCCATCTCTCTCGGCCCCATCTGGTCATGCGACAACCTATCGCAACATCATTGCAGCTTTTTTACTGAGTATTCGCACGCCCACTTCAGGTCTCATCCTCATTAATGGCGGATCTCATCATATTAATGGGGTCCCGTCACCACCATGTCGCCACCTGGGAACCTTCATCGGCGCCAGATACTAAGTCACATCACCTGCAGATGCATAACACATGCATACAAGAATACGTCTCCTCCTCCTATATTAACTAGTTCTTTTTAGAGTCAATGTATATTTTGTCCTCTGGCCTACTATACATTGTCTTTTTTTTATTCTCTTACTCACTTGAGCATCAGAATGCTTATAGGTGCCAGCCGCTCACCGGACAGATCTGTCGCCAGAGCTCACACCCTGCCGCTGCGATCCAATCTCCGATCACTCCTTTGGTTAGGACGGAACACTGATTAATTATCAAAATTTGACAAAAAGAGTAAAATAAACATGTTGCTAAATAATGCAAATAAAATACATAAATATATTATTTTTTAATAAGAATAAATTATAAATTAATATCCAATTAATAAAATTTTACTATTAGATGTTGATAAATTATATATAATTATTAAAAAAATATATTAATATAATTTTTTATGTTTAAATATTAAATATATTAATACAATAGACATTAAAATATATGTATTAAATATACATTATGTGTTATATATATATAATGAATTGCAGGCGCCGATAGCAATGATGAGAGGAGGTGGTGGTCGAGATAATGAAGAAGGAGATAGGCGACGGAAAAGGCAGCTAGGGACACTGAAGGAAGAGATCTAGGTGACGATAATAGTTGTGGCTACGACCGATTTATTGGAGATAGCGATGAACAGTCAACCATACAGGAGGTGACCAGAGAAGAAAATGTGAGAGAATAAGGGAGTGTAAATATTTGAATTGTATAAGAGTAATTTTATAATTAATTTGATCAACAAAATAAGTTATCTAGAGTTTATTTGAAAAGATTAGGGGAGTAACTTATTGAATAAGTTGCTAAAATAATTTATAAATTCATTAGTGTCTAAATTTTTAAATTTTAATAAATGTGTAACAAAATAAATTATGTAATTTATAAGTTAAATGAATAATTTATAAGTGCTAAACGAATAAGTCAAACACCCTTTGAAACTCCAACTGTTTGCGAGAACCAAATTCATATACAATGATTTTAATGTTTCATGTGGTTGGATATGATATACTCTTTTTAAGGCTAAGACGCCGCTTCAAACTCTCCTCATTTTATAGCAACTACAGAATGGAGAGAATTAAAGGGAGATTTTATCAGTTTGAGACTATAATAATCGAACTATTTGTGAAGGTCAAATATGTCCCAACTCATTCGCCACCATCTGAAGGACAAAAATGTCAAGATCATGATCGTCAGCCGCACTTTTGGACCAGTCCATTCGGCCACCTAAAGGACAAAACCCACCACGAAGCTGCTGCTGCGGTGCGGTCCACACCAAGTCCCATGTGATTGGCCGCAGGAGATTCATCCCCAAATAATTGAGATCCATCCGGATCCAGCCCCACTACGTGCCCTGCTCCACAGATTTCCCATTCATTCACTTAGCCCCGCAAGCCAAACGGTATCCACGTACAGATACCTCTTTGTCTTCGGCCAACGGGCATTGTTATTCTTACCCACAGGTCATTCGAAGTTTGCCCTCGCCCTCACGCCATTTGTCGCCTGTCGGCCGGCCACCACCAAAGCCGCCAGCTGTTTGCTTCTTCGTCTTTCGCCACTGATTCTAATTAACAGTATAGTAGGAAGGAAAACCAAACTCCCTGCAGCTTATACATTTTAAATGAAATGTAAAAGAAATGGCAAATTTAAGTGAAATGTGAATAAAATTCGACTGTGGTTATATATATATATATATAATTGAGTGCTATTATATTTATATATTTAGAATCGGTTGCATTATTAACGTTAGTTGGGCAGTCAGTGTCAAGTCAGATTCCCGTGAAAGTTGACCGCTCGAATGTGATCGATCTTTCATCTTATTATTATTATTATTATTATTATTGATTGAGTTGGGCTTGAGATGAGAGATGGTATCAAGTTTGAATCTTTCTTCGTCTGTCATTCGTCGGGATGGATCAGGGAATTTGTAGTTAATACGTAAAACTTGTCAAAAGATTCCCCAGCACTCCTGCACCCACTCGATCTCAAGATTACCTTATGGATTATTTACTTACTTCTGAAATTAATTAGCTAGGATCACTAAAATATGATATATATATATATATATCCTTAAGTTATGATTTTATCCAATATATATAATAAATTAATTATTATACGAGCGAGCACCAAAGTCAGACTTCTCCTAGTTGATCAATATATAGATATAATTATTGAAGGTACCATATAAATTGCGTTGAAGGCCAAATTTCATGGGAGGGCTACGGCTAAGGAATTGCTTTTGAATTAAGGGATTGCTACGTGACATATGATAAATTCAATGTATCCCGCCGTTATTAATGTATATATAATATAATATAATAATAATATAGTAGTAGTATTGATGATTAAAGATGAGGTGAGATGTATATCCATTGAATTTCAATCATTTTAGCTACATGCATGCTCACGAGCCATTTCATCACACCAAATTGGTAAACTATACATGAAATAATTTCATTAGCACAACCGACCCATATAGCTTGCTTATACCCCCCCCCCCCCTCCTAATTATCGTAAAACTCCATTTTAATACAAATCCTAGCTAGCTAATTCCCCCCCCCCCCCCCCATCCATCATCATCCACTTCAATTGCTATAATTATTTATCGTCATTATTATTAATTGCTTCGATTTCATGAAGAGAGAAAGACGACCACCAATCCAGTCCCTTCTCCTTATTGACTTGAATAATGTTCTTCCGTTCAATGGCTGAAGTTGCTTCAATTAATTTCAAGCTTGAACGAAACGGCGAAAGCACCACTAATGATCAATAGGTCCATTCATGCGGGAGACCCGTCTCGTGATGGTTGGTCGGCTCTGGACGTGGTGGGTCCGGCGATTTCGTGGCAACATCCTCCGCCGAGAAACCACCGCCGTGGTTGGGCGGCGACCGATTAATCATATCTTGG
The DNA here is from genome assembly GCF_014633365.1 of Diospyros lotus. NCBI lineage: Eukaryota > Viridiplantae > Streptophyta > Magnoliopsida > Ericales > Ebenaceae > Diospyros > Diospyros lotus. The sequence continues at coordinate 31,492,462 of NC_068338.1, read as the reverse complement.
TGGTGGAGTTGCAAGGTTTGCAATACTCTGGTCGGAATCAGCACCGTCGAACACCCTAGCCAAAAAAAAAAAAAAAGAGGAATTATTTTTATACAAAATTATTATGATATTTTCATGCGCACGTTAGTGGGTCGTAAGTTGTGTCGTGAGTTTGGGTTTTATTATCAGAAGACACAAAAGTCTACATTAAACGTAATATTGAATAAAGTTGGTGGGCCTATGGAGGAAGATTCTAATTTTGCTTTCGGCTTGTAGTCTTGTAGATGGTAGAATCTCTGTTGGATAGATAGTCCGCTTATTGGCCACCGTCTACTTACCCTAAGAATTAAGATTAAGCTGTACTCTACACATGAACATGAATGAATGAATGAATACTATTATTCCACACTTTGTTCAATCTAAAATCTTATATAGTTTGAACTTACCAAAATATTAAATTTTTAATGTTTTATGTTGATTAAATAACAGGTAATAGCAATAAAACAACATTTTTTTTTTTAATATTATTGCGAAAGAATATGATTTCGTTTTTAATGGAAAGATGGCGGGGGAGGTGGTTCTTTGGCCTACCGGGTTTCTTTCGGACCTCCGTCGGCTCGCCAGATCCACGGGGCAGAAACACGCCCGTGCCGCCGGGTCCACTTCTTGAACCGGGTTTTCTAAGAAATACGGCTTTCATGCCCCACCCGGACCCAACTTGCGGCTTTAATTGTTGACGACGCTGTTGCAGGGGCGGCCAAGGCGGCGGCGGCGGCGCTGATCCATGTTGCTTCCGCATGTCAGTCCCCTTCACTTGCTTTCCCCAGCTTCCATAGCCTTGTCGTTCTATAGACGGCTGATTCTCCACCTTGTAGAACTAGAAAATCATAGAACGTAACACAAAGAAAATAAATCAGTAATTCATCAGGGTATTGAATAAATCAAAGGTGAGAATGGTGAGTGTTAATCTTACTTGAAACGATCGCGCTTGGTCCCCGGCGAAAGCTTGGTAACCAGGCACAGGGACTGAAGTTTGTGTATTCAGCATGCACTCGGAGCCGGAGAATCTGTGTTCCGGCGACACAGGCATACGGCCGAACGAATTCTGCGTAAGGAAGCATGTAATTCACAAGTTGAGATTCGAGAATAGAGGAATTCTTCATCAAACAGAGCATAAAATTGGCCGAGAAGTAATATAAACCTTGAGGTTCTCAGAGGCGATTTCATCGTCCTCTTTGAGCATATAATCAGCCATCTGCCGAGTCAGCTCGGCAAGGAAACTGTCGTCATCTTCGACTTCGCTCTCTGTTTCCGTCGAGCTGAGCTCGGATCCGAACGGCGAGCTCAACCCCGACGAAGAGAACACAGTCGAACTGAACCCGTCGGAGATCAACTCGGTTGTCGGTCCGTTGCTGCGGCTATCCAAGAGAAGATCGTGGTCGTCGAGTAATTCTGAAGGAAGTAGACTCCCTCTCTCGCGGAAGTCAACCGCCATACCAACTGCCCAACCGCCCAACCGCAGAAAATAAGAGATTACCTTACCTGCAGAAAGTTAAGATAGAACCGGGGGGGAGAGAGAGAGAGGCTTTTGGATTTTGGTCTTCCGAAAAAATCAGCGGTCAGGGAGAGAGGTGAGAGGCTCCATGGGCATTTGAAAAGATTAAGTACTGGCGAGAGAGAGAGAGAGAGAGAGAGAGAGAGAGAGAGCGAGAGAGAAGGTAAGTAAGGTACAGGACGATGTAAAGTAAAGTGGGATGGGTACCGTATTAATTAGTCAGTGTTTGGGTGTAGTTGTTGGACGGTGCGCTTGTCCGCCTACGCAATTCACCTGCCATTTGTTAGGATTTCTCCATTTTAATTTCAACCCAAACAGGCCTTCCTCCTCCTCCTCCTCCTCCTCCTCCTAGTACGGCTGCGAATAAAATAGTTCCGGTCAAGGTTAGCTTTCCACACTGCTCCCCACTCAGCGGTGCCGGCAGCTTGAAATTTTCAAGCAATGTCTATGGACTATGGCCTCCAATTTGGAAGATGGAAGTGGGAGGGAGCGTTAATTAAGTCTGTCCGGCGGCAGCCAAGGCCCCAGCCGGATAGCTGTTTGTTATCTGGACCTGTTGGCGGCCCACTCAAATTAGACAGGATAGATGAACCCCTTCCCTTTGCCCAAGTTGATCCAACACCCACTCCCATTCCCAAAAGCAGCTTATTGTTTTATTTTATTTTTGTTGAGAGGGAGGCGTGATGATGTTTCGATGTTCCTTTGGACATTATTATTATTATTATTATTAGGTGGTATTTACAAGCTCCCTTCCCTTCCAGGCCCATATATATATTATTGTTATTGTTATTGTTATTGCTTCTTTTTTTTTTCATTTTATTAATTAAGAAAAACTCTCGTCTGAATTTGGTTTGAGAGATAGATGACATAAAGAGTCGCACTTTACACTTCTCCACTTGCACGTACAATTTCAAGTGTTTTTCATAAGCAAAAGCCGCATGCAATGCGAAGTGGAAAAGGGGGGGGGGGGGGTGTTGGCTTTACACACTACCCACTACCCACTACCCACTACCAAAAGATAACCTTGTATATAATAATAATCCCCAACAAAACAAAACAATAGGCAAGCTGTCTCAGTTATTTTATTTTACCCTTTTACCCCTCCTCTCCTCAATGTGTTTTTAATGCTAATAATCATTAATTAATTAAATATATTTACCTAGTCCAGTCCAGTCCAGTCCAGCCCAGCCTCTTCTGTTCTCTTGGTCTTGGGACAAACAAACAACAATATATTTGAAACTGAAATTACACACCAAATCAAGACATGCACACGCATGAGGTGCCCCTTATATTCCACCAAATTCGACACGTAATGGTGTCTTGATTTGCGATGCTAATGCTAGCTGCTTAAGTATGAAAAATCATAATCATAATCATAATCATATCTATACCTATATATATACACACGTTACGTTAGTGTCAACATTTTGCTTGGCCATTTTAGTTAATTGTGTCGATCAATCTAAGATCCAGCCCAGTTTATGCGTTCACATTTGAATCACTAGGGTGGGTGTCATGTGTTTTTCTTAACAAAAAGAACTACATTTCAACAAAAAGAACTACATTTCAAAATAATCCTCCATGTACGACTCTCAATGGTCGTTCTTTCGATTACGTTAAGAAAAATAAATCTCAAATACGCAAGACGAAAATTAAACTCACGACCCATCAAATAACACTGACATATCGCTTGCCCGACCACTCAAATTATATTTTAAAAAAAAAATTATATCTTAGATCACCCCTTTATTCGCCCAATAAAATGACTTAAAAAATAAATTCAAATATTGTCTTCCTATTGTAGTAAGAATGATTGATTAATAGAATAGAATAATAACCCCAACTAAACAGTGTAGTTAAAAATATTAGTTAATTATAACATCATGCTATATAATAATATAACATTATGGACTAATGGAGAAGTCCCCCAGTTATGTAATAGGCTCGGGCAACAAATATTTTATTAATTATTATGAAAAAATAAACATGATTTCAAAACATGGTCTAAATAAGTCAGTCACAAACCATCTTATCCATGACGACCTAAAATATATAGATCTAACATCTCAAAGCCTAAACTTGGCTCGTAATTAAGTAAGCATAAAAATCAAGCTCAATTTGATCTATTTAACTAAATAAGTTGAGTTTGGTTTGAGTCATTTGCATGTGACTATTTATATGCAGTTTTATAGCGTACATATAACCATACTTTGATAAACAACTAATATATTTATCCTCTCAAAGAATAATCATACGAATTTCTCAATTTTCTTTTATTTTTTATTTTAAATTTGTTACCATTTGAATATAATAATAAATTAATTTATAAAAAAAAAATCATCTCTGAACTTTGTAAGGAAGAAAACAATAAGAGGTGTAAGAAAATTTTTATGCACATATTTAAATATTTAAATTAGATTCTCAAAAATTTAAAAAAAAAATACAGAGCTTTTGAATGCGTAAAAATGAACTATCTTAGAAGAATAAGAACTCAATTGGTCTCACCTATTTATAATTGAGTTGAGAGATTTGTAATAATCATTCTTAATATTTCGAGATTAACTTAAATTTGAATGATTTTTGAAAAAAAAAAAAAAAAACTTGTGAGATAAATTTGCATATTTTTGTCATGAAATTACTCTTGAGGAGACAAAGACATCTTAGCTGTTCCTTGCGAAGAGCGTGTGGAGAGAGCGAGTCAGAGACCCTTCCTTCATCCAAGAGAATCTCTCAGGTCTCTTTTTTTTTTTTTTTTTTATTTAGAAGTCTTTCTTGTTTACTTTGACGTTTATAATAATAATACTTTTTTTATTTGTAAGTTTAAATTTTATGAAATTGGTAAATGAACGTCTAAATCAAAACTAAACGACAGCAGGTTCTGGAGGTTGTTGGGAAGACAGCGCAGACCAGACCTGAACTGAGTCATGTGAAGTGAATAGACCAGGCAATATAGAGAAATTGGAGGGGGACATGTCACAAGACAAATTCAATTTGCTTTCTTTTCTTTTAATGACTTGCATTTCTAATTAATCATTTTTTAGATTATTATTTTTATGCAGTTCCTATAGCTTATATCATCGACTTTTACAAAGAAAATAAATTATAAGTAAAAATTATTTTATTCTATAAAATAAGAAATTGAACCCACAACCTATTAATGTGAATTTTAACTTATTATAGTTTAATTATTTAATCTATATCTTAAAAAAATTGTAATGAATCATTCTAACTCATATTTTATCTTCTCGTGACACCCTCGCTTTAATTATTTTTTTAATATAAAGTAACCATTGCTTCAACCCGTGACTTCTTCTACGTGGATGGAAAAATACGTGCTAATTTTCTATTATAATTAAAAAAAAAGTAAAGTTTTGCCTCATTTTAATTAAAATTTGATAAGGAGTTTTAACTTTATTAATTCACCTGATTATTTTTGGAATCATGTGAAAATGTGGTATTAATGATTGAAGCATGATACGATCAGGGTGGAGCCAGGGTTTTGATTTAATGAAACTGAACTTAAATATAAAAAATATAATTTTAAAAATAAGATAATAATAATAATATTAAAATATAAAAACTTTTTATAATTATTTTCTGAAACTTTTCACACTTTGATAATGTTGTATAATGACCACATTATTAATTTTATTAAATACATCATTTTTAACATATATAACTAAACTATCATTCATTCATTGGTCTTCAATTCTATTATGCAATCGATTCTTCATAATGTTCATTGTAGAAAATACTATTTCAACTATAATAGTGGCAACCGAAAGAAAGAAAATGGGGTGAGAATTGGGAAAGAAAACAAGAAATTAAATAAATTTGAAAATGAAATGGATTAGGACATGGAAGTTAGTGAATTCGAGCTATTTGAACTAAGGGCTTGTTTGATTGCAACCATGAAATTTACATAGAAAGAAAATAAGTTCTATGTAATTCAATTATCTAGAGCTTATTTACATGGAAATTATCAATTAGAAGTGTTTGATTGAATTTTGTTTTCTATGTAATTTCTTTCTCAAACCCACCCTCATCTACTCTTTGCCTTTTCCTCTCTCGCTCTCTCTCCCCCCTACCTCCCAAACCCAGTTCTTCGCCTTGCCATTCTCTATCGTTGCCATTGCTGGAGAATGGAGAGATCTAGCAGCACGAGACCATGCTGCCCTGCCTTCTCCCATTGTCGTCATCACTAGAGCAAACATTGCCGCCATCGCTGGAGCAAGCATCCCCATTGCTGCCTTTTTCCATCAGGACCTGGAGAATAAGAAGGCGCTAGAGGAAGGAGATGAGGTCGATGAGGCGTTCGTCGACCGGATTTTCGACTCTAAAGAGGTGCCGCCATGGAAGGACCAATTCATTTTCAAAACCTTCGTGGTAAGCTACCCATCTCTCTCTATCTCCCTTCCAAACCCATTTCTTTTTTCTGCCTCCCCCATCGCCACTAGCGCTGGTTGCAGCACACATCGTCGCCGATGCCATCTTCGTTGCCCATGGTCGATGGCCGATCTTTATTGGCCGTGGCTGCCATCATCGACCGCCCTTCCCTTCCTCCTCGCGACCCCCGATTGCGTTTCCCCTTTTTTTCTCCTTCGTGCTTCCTCTTTTCTTCTTCTTCTTCTTTCCTAGAATTTCTTTTCCAAGCCCCCCCTTAAGAATTGATTTTCCAGCAATAGTGGGAATTGGGGGCCACGTGAGCAAAAGTGTGAATTGAAATTATCTAGAAAATATGGCTACTCAAACACCACCAAAACTAGAATTTACATGGAAAATGGCTATTTTTCATGGAAAATATGGCCAATCAAACGTGCCCTAAGTTTTGATACAATAATTTTGGATTAATTTTATGAGTTAGACTTGAATTAAAAATAATATAAAATAAAAATAATTAAGATCTAGCCAATGGGGCAACTGCCCCACTCGGCCTCACTTAGCTCCGTCCTTGAGCGTGATGTTAATAAAAATTAATATGAGAACATTCTTTTAAATGCAGATACTTAAATGAATTGCTAATATACTTCTCACTTAAATTATTTAATAAGGGGTGTATTGATAATTGATTAATGGGGCTGTCATTGGGTGTCAATTTGAATATGCAAGTAGCATTACTCTTATTATATATATATATATTGTTATAAGTATTTTATGAACCACTTTTTATGGGTTGAACTCGACCGAACAGGTCGACCAAATCTCTTGAAACTTAATAGGCCCAAGGCCAAACTCGTCAGAACAAGGTCACACGTTAAGGCCCGAGCTCAAGCCATGGAACCAAACGAACTCTCAGTGATGCTTCCAGATCATTGGCTTAATCGTTCAGCTTGTATAACAACAAAGTCGTTGAATAAACGGAGGCAAGACCCACTTATTTTACCTGAGGCAAACTAGATCTCTGATAATACGAAATTCACTATCGATTTTATGGAATTGATAAGGACACTTTGTCCCCGTGACATTATCCTTCAATTTATAGATTTTGTGAAAATTGTAAACACCCTACGTTATAAATAAAGGTCAAAAACACCATTGTACGAGGATGAACAAGTAAGGATATACTGTTACTCTGCCGGAATAACCAGAGAATAGTCGTGGACTAGGCATCATTCTAGTCGAACTACGTAAAAACTTCCCTGTGTGTGACTTATTATTTGTTTTCATTGGTTCATCCTATTTGCATTTGTGCTCATTTTTCTCATTGCAGATCTACAAATCATGGTCGACCAACTCTAAATGTCGACATATATATATATTAAATGATAAGTTAATAAAATTAAAATTTCAGAATAAATTTCATATGTTATTGTCAATTCTTGTCAGATGGAATTAATTTGCTGAGGTTGCGGGGGAAGGCAGGCAGGTTAGCCTCGCAATTAAGACTAATAGGGCCACCCAATTTCAGCAATTAGCCAGTAACATAATTAATGACGTTCAAAAAATAAATATTTTATTGTTTTGGGGGGATTAATTCATTATTATAGTGCACTGAGGAGTAATTTTGCGTGTGACACAAGCACCCCGGGTTTGATCATTTACGTGGTATGGTGTTACATGATATCACCAATCAATTATATATATATATATATATTAGTTATCTTTTGTGTAGATTATGAACACATGCAGGTGGGTGATGAAAATAAACTCAAATCATTACTTCAAGGGCTAACTAATAAAAAAATATTCACGTTTGATCTTATTTTTAATTAATTTTGGAATTACCTCTTAATTTTTTTGAAATTATTACACACAGTCACCTTAATTTATGAATTATTTCAATTTCAGAACACCATTAATTAACATCCGTTAAGTTTGGCTATTAAAAATGGTGACCTGCATGTCTTTTTCAGCGTGACACCCTTTTGTTCATTACGCATTATTTTTCAAAGAATTTAGGTTGAAAAATAAGAGAGGTCAATTGCAAATGGGGTTTGCTACCATAGGCACTGGTGGAGAGCTAGCTAGCTAGCTAGAGAGGGGGTGGGTGGGTGGGTGACTGCCTGCAATCGACAGCTAGCTAGCTCGACACCCCTCGATCGATCGGGTAATGATCGGATATGTTGACTACTACTACCAGTGGATGGACCCTGGTACGTGGTGTAGTGATCTGATGATGTGGGGTGTTACGAGCATGGATTTTGTTTTAAAATCACGTTATCAAGATGAAGAAACTTTTGGCTAGATTTCATTAAGCAGTGTCGACTAATTAATGTGAGATGGCCTTTACACGTGTATGTATGTGCAATCATCATGCAGCTAGCATCTTCATTAATGGAAATTGAAACCACATAGAAAATGACAAGAAGATACGCCGGGGGGGGGGGGGGGTGAAAGTTAAGGATGCCACCTCATTTCTCACTACTGAAGAATGATAAGATATATATCGTTCCATCTTCAGTGGAAAGGAGAGCCAACTTGATAAGCATCATTCAATGGGGAGAAGACGACGACTAGAGAAGTCTTGCCAGTAGCTGTAGCTGTAGCTGAAGGAGACGAAGAGAAGAGCCCTCGGTGAGGGGGAAGAGCCATCTTATACTCATAAGCATCATTCAATGGGTTGAAATGTAAGATAGGCAAATCAACTATTCAACAGTCAAGGCAGCATTTTGATATAGTCAAACCTAAAATATATAGTTTTCTAATATTGAAACGAGTAACAAAGATGACGGTGAGTATTGAAAAGATTAAAAAAAAGAAAAGAAAAAGTGATTTTAAAATTAAATTAAAAATACGGACAATATAATAATATAATATAAGATAATACACTTACAGTTGTATAATATTATAAATAAATTTCTTTCAACCATATTACGGCCCCAGTTTAACATTGAAGTCGTCGGTCTAGCTCGTTTTCCCTGCTTTTAGTAACGGAGGAAAAGGAGAAGTAGAACAATGCCCGGAGAATTAAACGATTGCGGCGGCGGCGGCGTTCAATGTCGGTGGATCTCCTTCTGCTGACAAATGGATTGCATGCGTGACGTAGCGTACGTGTGTTGAAGAGTTACATTCTTCTTCAAAAAAGAAATAAATAAATAAATTACTTTCTTTGGCGGAATAAAATTTTTAAACCACCTTTGCGTTTAATTAGAATCACCCATCAAGGTGTATTTAATATGTTTTATTTTTCTTTTGAAAGACAAAAAGAGCAAATTGAAAATATCAAACCATCCTCACTCATTACTGCCAGACCAAACCTAAAGCAATTTTGGTAAGCCACACAGTAACTGAATCCTAGCATGCATGTATAAAGAGGTAACAACTAGCAGGGGCTGCAATCTTTGACATATTTTATTGACAAAACTCCTAGAGGGGGGAAAAACAAAAAAGCCAACCAGTTCCTGGTATTAACCTAACCTGGCAAGTTAATACAGTCTCCTTAAAACTTGTGTCCAACAGACCATATGAGAATATGAAAATACTGCATGCCTTCCACACAATACAGACCAAATCAAAACTCCTGCAGTGGTTTTGAGAATGCCAGAAAAAGAGTTGATAGAGAAGAAAGTGTGTAAAATAGTGATTGATTCCCAGAATTATGGTACTGAAATACTTGCTAAAAATCTTGCACATCTAAGGGAGGAAAAGAAAATCATCCATCACCATAATATATAGTGAGGTGCAGAAGATTAAATACCTTGGATAATTAAACTCGGAACTGATCTATTTGATGAGAATGGAAATGTTAGAGAGAGAGTAAAGAAAGAGGGTGGGTTCCATAGGATTTCATGAATGCAAAACTAGTTACAGAAACATTTTCATATTTTCTACAAGTTGCCACCATCATAATTACTTAAAAGTCAATTAGCTTTGATATTTCAAAAGAACTCTGGTAAAACCAAAGAACTTCCACTTTCAAAAGCAGCCAACACCTACCTAAGAAATCTAAAACAATCATGCCTTGAAAGAATATGAAGTTCAAAGCTTTCAAAGCTACAAGTACATTAATTATTATGAGGGGCACTGTACAAAAAGGAGAAAATTAGGGACTCGTAAGCAGCTTCCAATTAGACTAAAAGATGATAGGATAATTAAGACACGCAAACTTATACAACTTCAGGGCTAAGAAACCCACTTTCAATTAGATGCTGGATATCAGATATCTTTCATATTCACCACCAAAACTGATAGTGTTATGGTAGATAACAATAAACAAATAAGAAACATGGCAAATCAAAATTTTGCTAGCGCAAGCTCAAAAAGAAGGATTATGAAAAATAAGATCTGGAAAGGATTCATGGCGTAAATCCTACTACCCTACCTTGGCAAATAGAAGAATTCACATCCATACTGGGGAAAGTCTTAATAATAAAGTGACCCTGCAGGATAGAATTCAATCTCAGAGATCGATGTTACTGTGCTTACAAGTTTACTGCAATAAAATTCCTCTTCTATTTGTATGGTAAGAAATTTTACCTTGCCACCAATTTCCCCTAGAAGCACTCTGCGAGTTGTTTCCATTAGGATCATCTTCCACTGGATCTTTCGTGAACTAAATGAATTCACAAATTTATTGAAGCTATCAGATCCAGTACAACCATTTTGTCATATCACTAATGGTAAATGTAGTCTGACATGCGGAAATGTTTCATCAATCAAGACTCACAATGGGGTTGGAGCCAGAGTTATTCGTACTTGAAGAATGGATATACATGTCTTCTTGGCTACCATAATAAAGAGATGAACTTAGAGGACACGGTTCTACATTTTGCTGGAAAACTGAATTCCTTTCCTTGTTTGCTATGCTGTTGACTGTGGCACCTTCCCTTTTCTTAGCTGTAATCTCTGCAGAAGGCATGTGACCAACATGCTGATTGCAAATAGCATTGCTATACCAATGCTAACTTTTGCATGATTAAGGGGTACTGATAATTAGTGTGACATGATAGTGTTAGAACACAAGAATATATCTAGCTTAAGATCTACCGCAGAATATTCTAGGACAAGAAATTAAAGAACTCGCGGGAAATTCATGATTGGTTAGTCATCGTTTTCTGTTAGACTAACAAAATTCAATTAGATGTTATCCTATAATAACAGAGGTATCAAGGGGTGTTATACACATAACTTGCAATTCTGCATGGCTAGAGAAAACAGAAGAATTCAGAAGTTCCACAAATGAGGAAGAAGATGAGAGAACAGGATTTTAACATATAAGAAATCATGAAGACGAAGGAAATAACTTCATGAATGAGTTTAATTTAGAGTGCAAACCTGCAGTTTCTCGCACGATCCCCGAGGAATCATGGGATTGAGTGTATTCCTTGAGATCCAAGCACAAGGAATCATGATCTCTGACCTGAAATCAAAATATAGAAGATACATATGTAGCAAGTCTAGCAAATAAATACATGTGATACAGCATTTCATATTTCATCCAATTGAATGCTGCACATGTAGCCAACAATTAAGTGGCCTTCAACATGCATTCACTGAGTCACACACAATCAAACTATCTACATATGGGTTCAGTTTCTTCATGACACCTGTATCAATCATTTTCCTTCTTCTATGTTCTTTTCTTTGTTTTTTTTTTTTCCTCATTTATTTAGCCACCTTTGTGTGAGAGGTCAGTGACAAGTTCAGCCGCTCTAATGAAGCAGCCCGGTTAGAGTATAGGTATAGCTAACGCTTGAGAATTAGTGTTAATCCCATGAATCATCCTAGAGGCAAAATGCTGAAAAAATCAGAAAGGCAGCATATTAAACAAGTGAAAGAACCAAACTATTGTCTTCCAACTGGTTGATGAAAGAAGCCCCGTATGATTGCCGTCTATCCCAATTAAAATCAAGTGAATGATTTGGATTCAGTTCGATGTCATTATATTTCGGTAACTTCAGTAACAGTACTAGCGAATGGGATTAAGAGACAGGAAAACATTTCACTTTTTTTATTGTCATTTGTCATAAAAAATTCGCTTCTCATTTTCTAAGAGGCCCCAAACCAAACCCTTTCTATTTGTGCTCGCACACTTTTTCGGGAGGACTCGTGAGCTTCAATCAATGCTAACCTTAATTCCTCATATCACAAAACCACAACACGCAGTTCTCACGATAACTTCTAAAAGTTTATTCTAGAAACACATCAACGGCATACAATAAAACTATCCAATTACGGAAAGCAAATCTAAAATCAATGCAGTAGAACACAACCATAACAAGTCGAAGGCAGTGGATGCTCAAGAAGATCATACCGTCGACGGTGGAGGGAAAATTGACGCGAAAATTCCCGTTTTAGCTGACGGCGACTGCGACTGGTTTGAACCAAAGAGATCCGCAGCGAACGACGAAGGAGAGCTCAATTGCTTGCGAGTTTCCATGGGCTTCGGCTTCGGTCTTCCCCTTCCTCTGAGTCCAACCAATGATCAAAATATCGACAGCTGAAAAGAGATGAGGGAGTGATAAGAATTGCAGGAGGAGGAAGAATAGCAAGTGAAGAGCACGGACCAGGCCCCATCCGTATTCCAATCACGCCTCCAATAAATACTCGCACGTAGCGTGCCACCCACGTGCGATCACAGTGGAAGTGGGTCGAGTGTACGGGACGACTGACGAGCGAGCGAGCGAGCCAACTTCGTTTTAAGTGTACTTTTCCCCTCGAATCCAATGCCCCTTTAGATCTTTGCCATTCTCGTAGTTGGGATTGGTTGAACAGAAATAGAAAACGAAACTCTGATCATCTTAGGTTGTGTTATTAGAGTGTAATTTGTTGGTTATTACGTGTTTGATTGAAATTGAAATTAATACACACATGCAGTTTTGCCTTGATTAGTGTGAATTTATCTAATCCACGGTAAAGGAATTAAGGATGACAATTTTTTGTCATTTAAAAATAAAAAGAAGTAAGGGGCATGTGTCCTTTGGAGGGGCAAATGCAGGCAGTCCTCTGTATGGTGCTAAGAGCCAAGTTGGTGGTTCACTCACTCAGACTGCAAATCCGGCCCTTTTTTTTTTAATTTATTTTATTGGAAAGTAAAGCAGAGTTGAGAAGAGGAGTTACAGAGGGAGATTGATCAAGAGAGGGGCTTGTGGTTGGACGATGAGATAACAAGATAAGGGTGCCGGTGAGGTGATGTGATGCGTTGATCCACTGAAATAATTGGAATATTGAAAAAGGTTATCAGCTAAGTTGACCCACACTCTCACTCTTTTCCGAATATTAATTTTAGGGGGGGGGGGGGGGGGGGGGGGGGGTTGTAGATAATGCATTTGCCAACCACAACCACTGAGAAGTTAAGAAGATGGGGCAAAAACCAGAATGCACAACAAGAGAGGCGTGAGCGGCAGGATTCGAACCTGCGCGGGCAGAGCCCGGGGGGGGGGGTTGTAAATAATGCATTTGCCAACCACAACCACTGAGAAGTTAAGAAGATGGGGCAAAAATCAGAATGCACAACAAGAGAGGCGTGAGCGGCAGGATTCGAACCTGCGCGGGCAGAGCCCACATGATTTCTAGTCATGCCCGATAACCACTCCGGCACGCCCACCACCTTGGCAAAGGTCGGTTGGAAATTTTTATTATTTCTTTCTTTTTCACCTTGTGTACTCCCCGCTCCCAGCGGCTTCCCAATGCGGATATCAAGTTTGAAGATTGCTTTTCGCGTTTTGTTTGTTTATTTAATATTAAAATATAGAAAAAATATATTAACTTTAAAAGCATCGAAAACATTTTTTTCTTTTTGGCACAAGCAAGACAGATAAAAAAGAAGGAAAAAAAAGAGAGAGAGTTTATTTAACTAAATAATAATAATAATAATGCGGCAAAAGTGCACGTGAAAGAATCCATTTAATATTTCTCTCCACTGGCAAGTGGCAACCAACCCCCCTGACCCTGGCCCCGGCCCCGGCCTTGCCAGTCTGCCGTTGCCAGTGCCAGTGCCAACCAACACCTTAACATGCTTCTCTCCTCAGCTTCCCGAAACGACGCCGCAACCTTTGAAACATTATTCTCTCCCTTCCAACAAATTATATAATCGCCTGACCTGACTTTTAACATCAGCAAGCACGTTGGTACATAGGCCGTCTCCCACGCACGCACCTCTCCAGACTCCCCTTTCAAACTATCGTCAATTCCATCATCTTCCTTCCAGTTCTAGGCTTTTGAGTCGCCATCTATCCTTATTTGTTCTCGATCCATCTGGATGCGCCTGTATTAAGGTGAGATATGGACGTGTCTGTTGTGGCTGTTAGGATATGATTTGAAACTGATGAGATCTGTGTTGAATTGGATGGTTTGGATCTGAATTTGTGTTGGTGTGTAGGGAAGTTAATTTATGATGGCGAATAAAGTAGATCACGAGTACGACTATCTGTTCAAGATCGTACTGATCGGGGACTCTGGAGTCGGCAAATCAAACATTCTGTCGAGGTTTACGCGGAATGAGTTCTGCTTGGAGTCCAAATCCACCATCGGAGTCGAATTCGCTACCAGAACTCTTCAGGTGAGGCTTCTCTGTCTCTCTGGTGTTTGTTGTTGATCTGTGTTGATTAAGGAGTTGAATAGATCTGTAGTTACATTTTTCGGTTCTTTAATTGCTTAGATTGTGGTTTCACTGGTTTGGATGGATCTTTCTCGTTGTCGAGCTTTTATTGAGCAATTTACCGCTGTTTATTCATGTAAATTCATATGGTGAAACCAAGGTAGGTTTTTTAGCATGATATAATTGAAGCTGTTAGAACGGGATTCATAGGGCATGGGGAAGATTCCGAGTTCTGACCATGAAATTTTAATTTTGAACATTTGTTAATATGGATTCGGTGTATATAACATTTAGTACTTAAGCTATGGCAGCGGATGAGGTTGGAAGGGATTGAATTGAACGATAATGTTAGAAGTAATTGGAGGACAGCATAGTTTCTCTTTTCCTGTATATTATATTTAGTACTACCACTGCAGCATTCAACGGATTTTGGATGGATGCAACACAACCTTACTCCATTTGCTTAGAGGTGCAAGATTGTTATGGGCTTCAGGTTGTGATTTTAACTTAATTACGAGCATAAGTTCCAGCAATATCATGTCAATGTGCAGCAGGTAGCAAACTGAAAGACTCATCTCACTCTATCCCTGTTGCCTGTTGCAATTATTTGGCTGTGTGTTCGCTTGATTACTTACCAAGGAACATAGAGCATACTACTTGGATTCCCAATCTACGTTTCTCATGTTTGAAAAGTCTGCATGTTAGATATAACACTAGACTAGATGGGCAACAATTGTTCTATTTGAAAATTGGAACAAAAGTGATACCCTCTCCATTTTCTTTTCCATGCAGCTTGGTTATGGTTGTCTTGACATCATGTTCTGCCATGACGATTTTTATTCATATTCTAATAAATATTCTGATGCAGGTAGAGGGAAAGACAGTTAAGGCTCAGATATGGGATACTGCTGGACAGGAGAGGTATCGTGCAATTACTAGTGCTTACTACAGAGGAGCTGTTGGTGCCCTCCTTGTCTATGACATTACAAAGAGGCAAACTTTTGATAATGTCCAGAGGTGGCTCCGAGAATTGAGAGACCACGCAGATTCTAACATTGTCATCATGATGGCTGGAAACAAGAGAGACCTAAACCATCTCAGAGCCGTTTCTGAGCAGGACGGTCAGGCCTTGGCAGAGAAGGAAGGACTTTCATTTCTCGAAACATCTGCACTGGAAGCTCTTAACATTGAGAAGGCATTCCAGACAATTTTGACAGATATCTACCATATCATAAGCAAGAAAGCATTGGCAGCCCAGGAGGCAGCTGCCACTGCAGTTCCTGGTCAAGGGACAACTATCAATGTCAGCAATGCATCAGGAAATGTAAAGCGAGGTTGCTGTTCTACTTAATTTCACATTTGAGTGAGGAAGCAATGATTTGAAGAACAGTTTTTTGGGCAAGATAAAGGCTTGTAGAATACTTGTTTACTTTTTCTGGGATGAAAAAGAAGGCTTGCGAGTATTGAAACAAAAAGAACAAGTACCGGCTTCTTAGGGGTCTTTGGTCTTTCATGAGACATCCTTAGTTCTTATGATATAGTGGGAGTTTCTGATACTGGCCTGTTAGATTGTAACAGATTAATTGAACATCTCAATTGAGAGGAGACAGGGCGAAAAGAGTGGTGTGAAAGCATAGTGTTTCCTTACAGATTTTTTGTTGGATTAATTCTATAATAAAACTCATACCATCATTTAACATTCTCTTTCTAAGGTAGGCCTCTTCTAATCCTCTGCTTTAGGAAAATATTTTCCTTCATAGATAAAAATTCCACTACAGAATGTATCACTCAACAGAAACAAACTTCAAATGGCACCTTGGACTCAATACATTCTATTAATGAGCTCTATTTAACTTAATTTGTGCAAGCAAGCTGATGAGCTCTAGACATGCTTATTCCAATTTGAGTGCTCTGCTAAACAATCATGGCCAAAATGATCCAAATCTGGCCTGATTTGATCCCGGTTCCTTGATGCATTAGTCAAGTGAATGCAGTCCCTAGAAATCCATATATTCGATTCCCCCTCGGATCTTGCACGTTATAATTCACCAATACACCCGAATGGAAATCATCTTCACATGGCGTTCCCCTCCTTCAGGCCATCACAGTACTTCGCGCAATCTAAAAGAAAAGAAGGAATCTCATTTTGTTAACAGCAAACAACAACTGCACTCATATGTTCAAAACAATAATAATAAAAAGGACACCAAATGGTCAGCTTCTAGCTTTTCAAATTCAAACTCCCCGGCCATTCCACTTTTTAAAAAAAAATAAATAAATAAACCCACTATGAGTGCAGTTGTTGACAAACTCTTCACACGATCAGTTCCGCCAGCATTTTAGCTGCTGAATGTTGAGACCGGGATGGCCTTGCGATCTCCCAAGTGGGCTTGCTAGTAAACCAAACCCACGAGAAACACACATCAGCATCTTTCTGCATAATCTTCTCCCGCATCTTCTGTTTGCTGTCGCTGAGACGGCACTATCAGAATTAGAGCATCTATTACAATCAAAATCTTGACTCCTCTTAATTGTAGATGGAAAGTTTCCATGGATAAGATAGGAATCCTTGTAAAGAAATTGCCATTAGCACCATCAGAGAGTAAGTCCAGGAATAAATCCAAGCTAGTGGCCTGAGGGAGGAAGCACAACAAACGCAGCTGGCTAGTGGACAGCCATTTGTGGGCTTCTGCGATAAATGATCAAATAAAGCCGCTGGGGTTCCATACCATCTATTAAGAAAGCTAAGCGCCATGGCAGCAATAACATTGACAACTTGGTGACAGATTGAAAAGCATATGAAACCCACAGTGCCTAATGCTTTCTTACATCGACCCCCCGCCATGCCTGAGGTTAGTGCTCCGAGTGGATAATCACAACTGAAGCAGGGGCCACAGTTGCTCCACTCTTCACAAAACATACCCACCCACCTATTTCCATCACCATTAAAGGGTTCTATGTACCCTCTGTTCAGTATTCATTTGCAACAGATTAAGCAATAGCAGTAAACTAAACTTGCTTCAACTTCAAGAGGTAAAGGAAGAAACTTCTGTTGAATGAAAGCATTCTTGAATCCTTACCGCTTTCTCTGTTTAAAACAGAAGGCAGGGCTATGGAAACAGGGAACCTGCATCTTGCAATAGTTGGTTTACTTATTTAATTTAGCACGGGTAGGTAGGGCAACTAGGCATTTGATTATTATGTAACTAAAGAAGTGGCCTTGCTTAGTGACCAATCTACAGAGAACCACTTTCCGAATATTTCTCACTAAACAAAGGATGGGCCTTGGAGGCTGTGACTAGGACATCAATGGTGATTGGTGAAGATGATGAGGCTGCGGCTCTTGCTGCTGCTTTGCCGAAGCAAAAGATGCCGAGGCAAAGAAACCCATAAAAAGGAAGTTAACGGCTCTTGTTTGTTTCTTTTTGTTTGGGATATTATGCTATATGGAGGCCATCCCAAAGAAAACGATGGTGTTATTTGTTGAACTAAACCTGTTGAAAGTTGAAACTGAATTCAAATCAAGCCGTGGCGGTTTTTCAAATTTGGACTCGTTCCTAAACGAAATCGAGCGTGAGATTTGACCACATTGTTAATTGTGTCTTAGATTGCTTTTACTTCTTCCAATTATAGCTACTCTGCAATGGCATTGTTCTCTGGTTAACATCATAAATTGAGAAAGTCCCTAACCCTAACTAGTTCAAGTTCTCCATTTTATTTTTTCCTTATATTCCCATCAACTTTTTCAAACAAAAGTTGTATAGGAAAAAGGTAATTTCCTTTTTTTTTTTTTAAATAAAGATGTACTTTGATGTATACATTATCTAAGAATAAAATATATTTATTATAGCTTATTAATAATTATCCGACAAACAATAGTTAACATTACCAATTACCAATGGATTTTATTTAGGAAAAGAAAAAAGAGAGTAGAGGTGGGGAGGTAAAGAGAAAAAAGGGCTAAAAAGCGAGGGCATAAATAGAAGAAGCCCACGAAGGGCAAGGATCATCATCCCGAGTCGGACGAAATCCGAATGGGAATAGAAATAGAATAGGCTCCTCCGCCCCACATCGGAGTTGCAGTTCTCTCTCTCTCTCTCTCTCCGTCACCGGCTCTCTCTTTCTGTCTATCTATCTTTTCATTCTCTTATCTCCTCTCCTCTCCTCTCCGTTCCCGTCCCCAGATTTACATATAATACCGTTTCTCTACACACACACACATATGCGCGGTTGACTTTACGCATACCTATCGCTCTCCCTCTTCCATATATACACCGCTACATCTATCTATATCTCTCTCTTTGTTCCCAACGAAGACACTTCTTCATCCGAGGACTCGGCCGGAGAAGCTTTTTCGAATTTGTTTTGTAATTCGTTCTGGTTTCTTGCCTGATCGTCCTGTTTGGTTGTTGAGAATCTAGGGTTTGCGTGGTGGTGTTGGAACCCTAGGAATCAATTGGAGGGAATAAAGAGAGGGAGAGGGGGTCAATGGCGCAAAATGGGCAGGGAATGGACCCTGCCGTTCTGGATGACATTATCAACAGGCTTCTGGAGTTTCGGAACGCGAGGACCGTCAGGCAGGTCCAGCTCTCGGAAGCCGAGATCCGCCAGCTTTGCAACGTTTCCAGGGAGATCTTTCTCCAACAGCCCAATCTCTTGGAGCTCGAAGCCCCTATCAAGATCTGCGGTAAGGACAAACAAATTCTCCTTGTTGTGTATGTTATGTTATTCATATCTGATTGTTGTGGGTTCCGGGGACTCAAATTTTTGGTTCCGTGGATGCTTGCCGTACATTTCCTTGTCCTTTGTGGTGGCTAAACACGTTGCATATGTACTTTTGCTGTACGTTTGGTAGGATTTCAAGAAGTTGCGAATAAATTTTGGGCATGGGTTTGCAATTGTATGGCAATGCAGGTGGCGAAATCCTGCCTTTGATGTATTGTAGGGCTAAGGGCATGCAGGAATGCTTGTTTGTTCTTGGGTTGATTTATTTTTTTTGTTTGTAAATTCCTTCCTATTATTTGATTTCTTCTTCCAGTGGCTACATCTATGCTCTGCTAATGGTTCGAAGAGGTATAAAAATAGAATAAACGTTTACTTTTGCAAGAGAATGTGAATTGAGTTATGCAAGACTTTCATTCATTCAATTTTTGATATGATGATCATAAAATTCATCTCAACAAACAGGAAAAATTGCATGCATACCCCTTAAGCTAACATTGGTTTTCACTCAATTTCAGCATTCTAAAATGCCATATACTCCATCCATCACTTTTATTTTAATGCCAAGTTTATCTTTCTGCTAACCCACTGGTAGCTAAATTTGATGGAAACTGGTTGTCTGTAATGCAAGCAGCCAGCTAACTTGTTTAATCCCAAAATGACCTTACCGTCTGTCTATATATAAGAAGAAAATTATGTACACAAAAAATAATTATACACAAATAGTTTCTCTTATTCATCTCACTTAAGTGCAAACCAATGTCTGTCCCCCATAGTTGTCAAAGGCATGCAAGGCGCACAGAGGTGCAGCTCTGGGCACCTCATCACCACTGAGGCTCAGTGCCATGCTTGAGGTGCTGCCTAGGGGCATGAAGCGTGCTCTCATGCAACGTGGAAGGCACATGAGGCGCATCCCTTGTATATATGAGTGTATTAAAACCCTATTTCTTGCTCATTTGTCATCTGAGATCTTATTTCTTGGTGATTTGGTTGCGTATTCTTGTATATTGGTGAGAGGTGCACCTAGCAGTGTAAGCCGCAGGTTTGCTTCCACTCATTGGGATTGTTTGGTAGTGATGTTCACTTGCTAGATAACTACTCAAGTCTGAGTTCTACTTCATTTTTCTTTCCTTCTAATTTCTTTTGCAATTTAGAAACTATGTTCATTGTTGTAATTGCTTTTCACTGTGTATTGTACTCTAATTTTTTATTATTTCTTCTAACCAGTTCTCGACCCGTGCGATGCACGGGATACAATATCCAACAAAAACATGTATAAAATAATAGTTCAAAATATGAAATGCACATTATAGCAAATTTAATATACTACATGAATTAGTGAAGGAACAACAATTTTATTTCATTGTGATTAAAATAAATTTTGAAAGACTTATTTGTATACAACATTTGTGGTCGAAGTTGTTTGTTCACCTTATTTATCACGTATTAGCATCTTCAACCCTATTTTTTGATGCATTGAAACTGTTATATTCAATAAATTGAATAATTCATTTTTTGGTGCATTGGAACTTGCTGTATTCAATAAATTGAATAAATCATTATTGAATAATTCATTTTTTAGTGCATTGAAATCTACTATATTCAATAAATTGAATGTAGACAGAGTAATAGCTTGGGAAAAAAAATAAATTAGCATAGTCAACTTATTAAGTCTCCACCTTACTAGCTTTAATTGATATAGTTGTACGTTCAATAATATTTATTTGTTTGAAGAATTAACGTTGAAACCATCATTAACCATATTTATTTACTGTTTAATGTGTCTAAGATATATTTTTTTATTCCTAAATATTTATTTAATGTATTCAATAAATTGAATAATTTATTTTTTGATGCATTGGAACTGTTATACTCAATAAATTGAATAATTCATTTTTTGGTGCATTGGAACCTGCAATATTCAATAAATTGAATAATTTATTTGTTGGTGCATTGGAACCTATTGTATTCAATAAATTGAATGTAAGCACATTCGGTAATATTTATCTTCTTGGAGAATTAACGTTGAAACCATCATTAACCATATTTATTTGTTGTTTAATATGTCTAAGATATATATTTTTTTATTCCTAAATATTTATCTATTGTATTCAATAAATTGAATAATTTATTTTTTGATGCATTGGAACTGCTATACTCAATAAATTGAATAATTCATTTTTTGGTGCATTGAAACCTGCTGTATTCAATAAATTGAATAAATCATTATTCAGTAATTCATTTTTTGGTGCATTGGAATATGCTGTATTTAATAAATTGAATAAATCATTATCGAATAATTTAGGCTGCGTTCTCTTTACTTTTCAATTTTCAATTTTGAGTTTTGAATTCATTTTCATTTTTCTGTTTTGGTAGTCTATTTTTTTGAAAATTGAAAAAGCGTTCTCTTTATCATTTTAAAAAACTATTTCTCAAAACAAAAAATTAGAAAGCATGTTCTCTTTGAAATTTTGAAAATAATTTTTTAATAATATTTTATTTAATAAATTTGATTATTCAGTAAATTAGAAATATTTAATGTTAATATATTATTAAAAAATATATATACATTTTAAAGTTAATGAATTTTGTAATATTTTTTCCATTACAATAATAAAATATGAATAAATAATTAAATAAATATGTTTTGAGTTTAGAGTTTGTTTTGGATGAAGACACTCAAAATAACTTTTTGTTGTTTTGAGTTTTCTTTATAATTTTTTTTTTTTGTTTTCAAAAATATATTTTTAAAAACAGAACGCATTTTCATTATTTTAGAAAATTGAAAATTAAAAATGACTTGAAAACAACAAAGAGAACGTAACCTTATTTTTTGGTGTATTGGAACCTATTGTATTCAATAAATTCAATGTAAGCACATTTATTAATATTTATCTTCTTGAAGAATTAAGGTTGAAACCATCACTAACCATATTTATCTGCTGTTTAATGTGGAAGATATATTTTTTTATTCCTAAATATTTATCTATTGTATTCAATAAACTGAATAATTTATTTTTTGATACATTGGAATTGTCGTATTCAATAAATTGAATAATTCATTTTTTGGTGCATTAGAATTTGCTGTATTCAATAAATTGAATGTAGGCAGAGTAATAGCTTAAAAAAAGAAAATTAGCACAATTTAGGAGGGAAATTATAGAAGTCAACTATTAACAATGACTATCCTACTTTTATATATATAAAGATTTATGTTGCAACTTAGAAGAAACTAATTGCTAAGAAACAAATGTTTCATTGTGCTCTCTCTCTCTCTCATTTCTTTTGCAATTTAAAGGAAATTAATTGTTTTTGCTGTGTGTTCTATTGTAATTTTTGTTTTCTTTCTTCTAATTGCAAGAGAAATTAGAAGAAATTAATTTTTATCCTGTAATTGTTTTTTGCAGTGTGTTCTGCTATAGTTTTTTCTTTCCTCTAATTTCTTTTGCAGTTAGAAGAAACTAATTATTTTTCTGCAATAATATTAGTCGTTATTATAGGGTTAGTTATTTGTCATGAGTTTGCATCTACCTCCTTATAGGTAGATATTGAAAAGAATAGTGTATAAAGTATTTTATATGCATTTTGAATAAATGTGGGCCTCATGTGCCTGACGCTTGCGCTTTGCCTTGCGCCTCGCACATAGGCCACAAGCGCTAATTTGTGCCTTGCAACTTTGATAACTTTGCTGTCTCCATATCCGATTTTATTCAAAGGCCAAAACCTCTGTCAGCCTCCCACCTCCATCGTACAACCTCCTACCACACAGCCATGATCCCACTGCCATTGAAGTTACTTCACTAGCTTTGTTTAATAATGTTGAAGGTATTACTACTCATCATAGTTGGTCTCACGTCTAGATGAAATAGTTGTGTTAGGTAGCTGATAGTTGATGTTAAACTTATCAGATCTTTTGAACATAGTTTCTAGACAAACCATTATTTGTTGGTGTGTTACTCTTTTAGTGGCATGTTGGAATAATTGAAACAGCAAAAAAGGGCTATGACTATTGTATTGGTCCATGGATGTAGTGTTAAATTTGTAATGGTTCTTGAATTTTTATAGACAAATGCAAGTGCAGAAGTTAATCTAGACTATAGGCTCATGATTAGATCATGGATATTTGAATTATTTGAAGAAAATATATGGAGATAATGGATTTGATGATTTTCACACCCTTAGGGTTGAACTAGGGTGTGAAATGGGATTTGGAAGATTAAGAGAGAAATTTGGGGAAGAATCAGGTGAGAGGGAGAGAAAGACAGAAAGATTAAGAAGGAAACAACAGCAAGAAGAAGATGAGAATATAATAGAGCAAGGAGATCACCGAGAAGAAGATAAGGGGGAATTACAGAAGTTTCATTAATTCCATTCATGAATCCAACCTCAGGCTGCAGCTCCATATATAGGTGCACAGCTGATTGTCAGACCCTTACTACAGGACAAAGGCTGTAACCACCTTGCTAAAAGACAAAAGGGAAAAAAGACAAAATATATATATATATATATATATCCTAACAGAGTATAGGGGCACTATTACATAGCTACCCCTTGGAATGTGACAATGATGAGGAGAAGAATCATTATCGTTTACCTTGAAAAAATGAGATGTGTTGTCAAGAAGGATAAATTGTTATCTAAGTTGGAAGGAGAATGCTTCGAAGAGAGAAGATTAATAGATTATTAGGGGTAACTTGAATTGTCATGTGGGTAGATGAATGAATGTGTAGAGATGTACATGAGGTCATGGCTTTGGGCCAATAATGAATATTGTCTTCTCTGTTCGTTTCTTTTGCTGCTGTTCCATGGGTTCTTTGCATCTATGATTTCTGCTGATTCACTGCTGCTCCTTTTCTGTGTTTTTCTGCTGATATAATTCTCTGATGATGATGCTCCCTTGGGAGTTGATGACATTTCTTCACACTTTGGGATGCATTAATTGACATCAAGCATTGTTTTCCCATGACATTGTTTGTGAAAATTCTCAGGACGTTTAAGCTAATCATTAATGAAGTTCATCCAAGACTAGTTCAATTGACATGTTTTCCCATGCCTCAAACATGAAACTTGTTCTACCTTCATTGAATAACTTAAAGAAATACTCCTCTCTCTCCTTGATTGCCTCCTTATCACCAATATTTTCTGGTTTTCATATTTGATGCATTTCACTTGGCTTAAATCTCTTGTTTTTTTTCTCGCTTGCTTTAGCTAGGTGATAGATATATATCTATATCCATATATATTTATATATATCTCTTTTCCCATCTTTTGTATCAAGTTGTTGATACAAATTTTCATAAAGCTTTTGACTTTGCTTCATTTATGAGCTTTTTTCTGTTTTTTTTTTGGCCAAACTATATCTCTTTAGGTTTCTTCACTGCAACATTTATGTAAAGTCTTAGCTGTCTTAGTTTTGGGTTTCTCTTGTAACTCTTCATTCCACCATCAAGACTATTTTTGACTTGGGACTTTTCCCTTTGACTCTTTGAGAACCATTTTGGTTGTATTTTGAATTACAATAGCTATTTCACTCCACATTTGGTTAACCTCTCCTTCAAAGATCCAATCTCTTTTGCCGCACTTTTCCTGGGAAAATCTTTTGTTCATCACCTTTTAAATCCCACCATCTAGTTGTTGGGCTTCATTTTGTGTCATTTTTTATATGAACATCAATGATCAAAAGTCTATGTTGAGTAGTCAAGCATTCTCCCTGTATTCTATGTCCATTCCCTTCCCTACCCAAATGACCATTTAAGAAAATAGTCTATTTGGGTTGTTGATTTGCCATTTTTATATGTGATCGAGTGTTCGTCCTGTTTATTAAACCTAGACTTGGCTAAGATAAAAATTCAGAATGGCTTTACCCTCATTTATTTACCCAAATCCATAACCTCCATGTAGTAATCTCTATACCCATTCTGTTCCCTGCCCATATTACCATCTAAGTCACCTCCTATGATGATTTTTTCTTCTCTAGGTATCTGTTGTATTGATCTCTCTAAGTCTATCCACAATTTTGCCTTTTATCTTCTCTCCTAACCCACCTTCAGTGCATATATATGTTCTACATAGTTGTCAAAGGCACAAGGTACAATAAGGCTCAAAGGAGTGCTTGGGCTTAGGCACAAGGCAAAGCGCAGGCCTCATGCACATGAGATATTTTTTGTTCAAAATGCTCAAAAAATAGTTATACACCATTCTTTTCAATATGTACCTATAAGAGGGTCGATGCAAACTCAAAAAATTATAAATGACAAATAACCAACCCCATAATAACAACTAATTTTATTGCAGAAAACATTTGCTTTCTTCTAACTGCAAAAGAAATTAGAGGGAAGAAAAAATTACAGCAGGTACACACTGCTGAAAAACAATTAGTTTCTTCTAATTTCTCTTGCAATTTGAAGAAAGAAAAAAAAATTACAACAGAACACACAGCAAAAACAATTAGTTTCATTTAAATTGCAAAAGAAATAAGAAGAGAGAGAAAAATCTGTAGAGTGCATAGTGAAAGACAATGATAGAAAATAATCTGTTCCTTTTGCAATTAGCTTCTTCTAAATTGCCACAGAAATTAGGGGATAGAAAAAGAAATTTGAGTAGAAGACACCTGAAAAGGCAATTACAGCCAAGAATTAGTTTATTCTAAATTGCAACAGAAATTAGGAGACAGAAAAAGAAATTTGAGTAGAACACGACCAAAAAAGCAATTACAGCCAAGAATTAGTTTCTTCTAAATTGCAACAGAAATTTGGAGACAGAAAAAGAAATTTGAGTAGAACACACCCAAAAAAGCAATTACAGCCAAAAATTAGTTTCCTCTAAATTGCAACAGAAATCAGAAGAAAGAAAAATGGGGAACACACAGGGATGCAGAGTGACGCAACCAACTACCACAATTTCATGCTGGCTAATAGAGAAAAGGTCACTGAGAGGGTGAAAACAGGTCACTGGAGGACAGGCCATGCACCCGCATGTGCGACTAGTTCTTCAGCAAGTGAATATCACAGCCAAAGGATTACAAGAACATGCCATCAAATCAACCAGAAAAATGAGATCTAAGATGACAAATTGGACAAGAAATAGGGTTTTAATACACTTTATATACCAGGTGCATGAAGGGCGCCCTCTCATGCATGTTGCGGTGCCTCGGTGGTTCTGAGGCGCACAGAGCTGCGCCTTGTGCTTAGGTGCACCTTTGACAACTATGATTAACAATATTTATAGTTACCTCTCCTAGAATATCTTATCTCCTTTCTTTCTTCTATGTTATCAAAAGGCCTTGTATGTACATATTTTAATTGAGATGTGCTTATCCTTTGTCATTTTGTTTAAGTTCTAACTTTTGTGTTTGTTTTTTTGCCTGAATTTCAGGTGACATTCATGGGCAATATGGTGATTTGTTAAGGCTTTTTGAATATGGGGGCTTTCCTCCTGAAGCCAACTACTTGTTCCTAGGTGACTATGTGGACCGTGGCAAGCAGAGTTTGGAAACTATATGCCTTCTGCTTGCCTACAAGATAAAATACCCTGAAAACTTCTTTCTTTTAAGGGGAAACCACGAATGTGCTTCTATCAATCGGATATATGGATTTTATGATGAATGTAAACGCCGGTTTAACGTGAGACTTTGGAAAATCTTTACAGAGTGTTTTAACTGTCTTCCTGTAGCTGCTCTTATAGATGACAAAATATTGTGCATGCATGGTGGCCTTTCTCCTGACCTAACAAACTTGGACCAGATACGAAGCTTACCTCGACCAACTGATGTTCCAGACTCTGGTTTACTTTGTGATTTACTCTGGTCAGATCCTAGTAGAGAGGTCAAAGGCTGGGGAATGAATGATAGAGGAGTTTCATTTACCTTCGGCTCTGATAAGGTTGCAGAATTCTTAATGCAGCATGATATGGACCTTGTTTGTCGTGCCCATCAGGTTTTGACATTAGCTTCCTCTTTTTTTTTCTTTTTTTTTTGGTGGGGGAAGGGGGAGGGGGGGGGGGGGGTTTCTATGGACATTGTGTTAATGAGAGTTTCTTGTCCAGGTTGTAGAGGATGGTTATGAGTTTTTTGCTGACAGACAGCTTGTTACAATATTCTCTGCCCCAAACTATTGTGGCGAATTTGATAATGCTGGTGCAATGATGAGTGTGGATGAAAGCTTAATGTGCTCTTTCCAGATTTTGAAGCCATCAGACAGAAAGCCTAGGTTCCTATGATATGACAATTGCTGTCTTTCATTTGGAATTTTGAAGGTCAGTTCCGTGGTTTTCTTTTATTTTATCACCTGATTCTTATACAAGTTGTGGTGGTACTTTCTTCCTCTTCTTCCCCTCCTTTCAAACACCACCCCCCCCCCAACCAAAAACTTCCAAGGTTTGTTTGTTTTAATTTTACTTATTATATATAGCAGAATCTAATTTCTTCATGTGTTATTTCTATAGCACTTCTCTGACTAATCTTCATTGGAGAGAACCAGCACCAGTTTGGTGTACAAATGAACCATGAACCATGAAAATTGAGAAACCGAACTGAACATTCAGTTTAGATTGGTTCAATATTCATTAAGTGTGGTTCGGTTTTGGTTCACAAGCGTAGTTGTCAAATTGAGATACATATTGTGAATTGAAAGGTCAAATTTCTGAACTGAGTCTGTGAATTGTATCTTATCGTAGATACAATGACATTTTGATAAATAGCTTAAAAAATACTATCAAAAATATGTTTATACCTATAACATGATGAAAATACTCAAAATAGTAATTTTAACCCAAGTTTAACAATATTGACGTCATGTATGGAACTAAAATAAGTTGCCTAGGCTTCCAAAATTAACCATAAGCATTACACAAGTTATAAATTGACAAATCATAAGTTATAGTCTTAAAATGGAAAAAAAAAACTGAGTTGCTTCACATTTGGGTTTAGCATATTTGACTGGGTCTGTCACAATCAATTGTAGAACTTCACTACTAAGTCTTTTTTTGACTTCCCTGAATTGTACAGTTCACCCAGAATGTCTCGTATTGTACGATACATGCAATTGAGGTTGCAATTCAAAGCAAAATACAATTAACTCTATGGTTCATATTGGTGGGGATGGATATCAAATCAAACCGTATGGTACCTATCACGCAATGTTATGAAAGGCCCAAGGTGCAATAAGGCACACAAGAGTGTTGGAGCTTGAGGTGCAAGGCACAAGGCGAGGCGCGTTTCTAGTGGAATTAGGTGCATGTTAACTGGAAAAAAGAAAAATATATGTTATAGTTGAAGAAAAAAATAGAAAATAGGTCCTAACTTTTAATAATATATTTACAAGCATGTTATCAAGAAAATTAAAAAATTCTACATATACTAATTAAAAAAAATATTAAAACAAGTTATATACTTGTAAATTTCAGCAAAACATATCCCACTATTTCAGCAAAACATATCCCATTATGTTTCAACAACTGGCATATAAGCATAACAAAAGTTAAAAAGCTTTGTAAGAAAAGTCTTTAGTCAACTTAAATTAAATCTTAAATAATTTATAGATCTTAAATCCTAATTAAGATTAACTGATTAGGGAGATGATGCAGTAAGTTTGAAGGAGGAGATGTGCTGTTTGAAGTAGGGAGAGCTGAGTCTCTTTGGTTCGATAGTCTCTTCAGATTTCTTTCTTTTTTGTATTTACTGTCAGCTCTTATTTTTTTTTTCTTTTGGTTTATTGTTTATTTAGTATTTAGTTATAATTGGAATTGGAATCTGAAAAGTTTCCTTTTCCTATGAGGATTCTATTAAAAATTACAGCAATAAAAACTTTAAAATGTGGTAAGTTTGAAGGAGGAAATGTTCCGTTTGAAGAAGGGAGAGCCAGGGTCTTTGGTTTGACAATCTCTTCAGATTTCTTTATGTTTTTTTTTTTTATTGGCTGTCAGCTCTTATTTTGTTTCTTTTTCTTTTGATTTGTTGTTTATTTAGTATTTAGTTATAATTGGAATTGGAATCTAAAAAGTTTCTTTGGCTATTAGGATTTTATTAAAAATTACAGCAACAAACACTTAAATAGTAAAAGTAGTTAAAACAGCCAGGTGCACCTAAGCCCAAGGGCACCTGAGGCCTAGGCATGTCTGCACCCACCTGGGAGCATTGCAGGCACCAAAGGCGCGCCTTGCACCTAGGTGCGCCTTTAATAACACTGCTATCTTGTATTGTGCGATACTAACACTGTTCACAGGCTTTTAAAAATCAAGGATCTTGGTTTGGTTTTAGTTTAGGGTGCTGAGGAATCGTGTCAAATTGAAACCCGAACCAAGATAACCTGAACTGAACTGAAGTTCCAAATAACCATTTAGGCTGTTTCTGATTTATGTCCTCCCCCTCAATCTCTCAGTTTCACTTGTCTCTCACTCTCTCTGTCTTTCAAACTCTCACTTGTCTCTCTTTCACCCATCTGTTAGTCTTTCTGAGCTTCAACTATGGAAGATAGCTTTACCTGTGATTTTCGTTGTTATGTAGAATTGGGCCCCTTCCTTGTTTTGGGTGAGAGAGCTGTATTCATGAGGTGTCAATCATGTTTGATTGTGAAATGAGTGAGGAAGGGAAATTTAACCAATTGCATTTTACACATCACATTATAATTGCACTCTTTGGACCCAAGGACCTGCATATTCACCCTCCAGAAATTGCTAAGAAACCAGATTTTGAGGGAAGTTTAAGAAGCAGAGAGTATAAATGGTTGAATTCTAACAAGGAATAGGCAAAGCATCTAAAGTAACCAAAAAAAAAAAATGGTTTTGAAAAACTGAACTAATAAAACCCAAACTGAGTGGTTCGGTTTTCTCCAAAAACCAAACCGTGCACATCCCTACATCTTATTGCACCCCCACATTCTATCCCCCCATCCCCACCCCAACCACCCGCCAAAAGCCACCATTGATTGCAGCTGGTAGAGAGACCAATCTCCTTGTGTCTTTTTGCATCCTTCACATCCACAACCGCATTCCCCCAAGAAAAAGAAAACATATGAAAGAAAGATATGGTCTTGGTACTTTTCTAATTGATTTGACCTTTCTTTTTTATATGTGACTGCAATTGGCGTGGTTTTGCAATCTGTTCTGTATGTAGGCCAAGGTTTGCTGTGTCTATTATTTATATGTGCACGTGCATGTATAGATACATATTTAAAATAGTCTATAAGAAATATATGTTGATATGTTGTGGACACAATTATTGAAATTCAGAATTTGGTATGCATGTGAAAGAGCAGTTTAATAATATCAAGTATGGGATTTGTTTGAACAATATGTGAACAACCACATAAAATGAACAAGGTTACACTGTCTTGAGTTGTGTTACTAAAGGTTTTGTTTTAGAAATGTGAGTGAATTGTATGTGGCTGTCAAACTTCAGAAATGCATTTTGTTTCCTAAATTCATCTTTATTTTTTTCCCTTCTCTAAACTTAAATATTCCAATAAGATCTAATGTTTAACTTATGTTCTTAAAATGATTTCTTTTCTACTGGTGATTTTAGTAAGCAATGGAAGTTAAATTAATCCGAGTACTAAATCATGTAGTTGGTTGTTACCATCTTTTACCTATAATTATTTTTCTGTTTCCTTTTTTTCATTTTACTTAAATTCTTTTAGGGTATGTTTCTATTAACCGTTATCCCATATATATATATATACATATATTGCATATGAGCTATCCAACCTGAATTTTGATATTCTATTTGGGGCTATAAGGATACAAACCTGCTGCAGTCCTTTATCACATGATGCTAGGTTATCAGATTTTAATCTAGCTGGAAGCAAACATGGGATATGTTAACTGGTTGGATATCTCTGGGGCTTTATCCAGTCTGGCAAACAAATGACCCTAGTGGAGGTTTATTTTCCTATGTTGTTTTCATTTGATTGATTGTTATATGAACAACTATCGGAAGCTGAGTTTTCTTTCTCTACCATGCATGTGCATTCACTATGTGGAACAATATGCCATAATGAAGTTATGTTCCAACATTGTTTCCTCCACACTTTTATTGGACTTGTGACTTAAAACACTCCATACCCTGACTGTCAAAACATCAGTGTATCCTTTATTGTCTCCATTCCACTTCCTGACTAGCATAATTTGATGGCTGCTGCAATTGCTAAAAAGCAAATCACTGCCTGGTGCTGTCTCTATCAGCTGCATGAACGTTTAATGCATCTTTGTGAATTCCTATATGTATTTAATGGAATTTCACTTTTCATGCTGCAGAAAAGGCTAAGAAAGCAATCATATTGTGTTCTTATTTCTTAGAAAGTATTACAATGAAAGCAAAAGATATTTGGTCATTGTGATTCCATGCAATTGTATGGTTGGCCTGATGGCAAAAGAAATCTGTAAATAACCAGGAATTGCCAGATACTTTTGCAGATAAAGTGAGCAAAAGATTAGGAAAAACAAATAAAATTATTATGTTGATCTTCCCAAGGGTTTAAATTAACCCTAAAAAAGGGCTGAATGTGTTTTATCATTTTTGTCTGTATTGGGTTTAGTTTTCTATAATAGATTATCAATTTCTTAAGATAGCTCTCTGAGGTTGATCTAACTACTAGTTTGTAATGGCTTTGTTACTGTATGGAGTTCACATTAAGAAATAAGTTCTGTGACTAGCAAATGGAATGGTATGAGATTGTAGGTTCATATGAAATACATGTTCTCAACTAAATGAATGGTTGTACTCTGTGTAGAAGGCTCTTGCTTGTAGCAGGGTCTGGTAAAGGTAGACGATAGGTAGTCTTATGCCCGCTTTTGGTGAAGAGGCTATTCCTATGGCTCAAGCCTATTCTGCAGTGTTGGGGCTTATAGCAGTTGCCACTGTACCTGGTTTATGACCCTTGTTTGCAAGTTGTCAACTTGCCTATGTCAAATATGGGTATAGGTTTGGTGAACCATGGCTTTAAATGGAGAAAGTGATCCATGTATTACTTTTGGTGAATTATAATTTTCGTGCCTCTAATATGATTTATCTTTTGAGTGGTTAATTTGATAATTGATGTTACCTTTATGAACTCTAATGTTTGCCCACCATGTACTTGACAAAACTCGAATTTGTTACGTCATGGAAGTTATGCTTATTTCAAAATAATATTTGGCTAAAGAAAACAAAATTCAGGGTTGTTTTATTTTGTTCTAGTTATTGTTAGTGTGCACTATCTCAATTCTGCTGGCAGTTATTATCGCTATTACTGGATTGCAGCAAAGTTGTGCACACTACAGAATGAGCTTATTTTCCAAACCTCCTCATGGCCCCCCTGCCATTAGTTTTTCTTGGTTAATGAGGGACTCTGTTTTGATTCAGTGAACTAGTTCTCTTTAGTGTTATTGTTCGCTATTTTGTTTATTATTATTATTATTATGTTGTTGTTGTTGTTGTTGTTGTTGTTAAGTATAACTTCCTTCGTTTGAGATTATAGAATGGGAGTGAAAAGTTATACATGATTGCTCGTATGACATGTGAAAAGAATCTTAAAGATGAATGCCCGCAGATTCTTGTTTCATTTTTGTAAAATGTATGTTACATAAGAGAAGTCTCCTTGTGCCTGTACCAAATGGCATTTGCAAATGCACTTGTAAGAACATGTGAAAAAGATCCCTCGAATGATTACCAATATCCTCTAGTTGATCATGAGCCTCTTGCTTAAAAACATAATGTGGAGACATTGAAGTGTTTGTCAATTGGTTGATGGCTTGAAATTTGTGCCTACGGTGATGTGGTTGGCAGGTTTTAGGCTGTCTCTGGAAAGTTTTGGCATGACGTTTTATTTGTGTTGGGAGAGACAGATGCCTTTAAATGTTGTTTTGATGCCAGTGGGAAAAATTGGGCTGGCTCCTATTTACTTTTCTGGGTTTGTTTGGAGAAAGAGGGATGAGAGGATGCTCAACTATATCATCCATGGGCCCTAAGTAAATAGGTTGCTTTTCCTTGATGCTCTTTAATAGAGAAGTTGGGGGGGAGGGATGCAATTTTTTTCATTTCCAAATATTCGTTCTAATTGATAATTTCCTTGTCATTGTACGTATTTTTGTGCTGCAGGTTAAAAGCGCATTGTGGTGAGTCGAGGTTACAAGCGTATTTTTGTGATGAGTCGAGGGGAAGACTGGAAGTTGCTGGTGCCCATTAAGTTATCCACTTAGAAAGGCATTGAACGTTTTGCTTAAGTATGTACTTTAATGTGGAAATTTAGGATCTCTTGATTTGGCGGCAACTGTTTTTGTGGGGAGGCCACAATTGACTAATTCAATTTTTCTTTTAAACTCGTGCAGTTTACAGTGGCTGTTTAAATGCATCTAGTTCTGTAAATTGCCCTGCACTTGTAGATTGTAGAAACCATCTTAAAAGACTTGATTTTCTTCGGAAGCTAATTCTAATGGTTCAAGCAAATTGATTGATTTTTATTATACAGCCAATTGAATTCCTTCAGTTGGGAGGTTGTTACAGTGCTGTTGAAAGGATACACCAGAATGCAATATATTGGCTTCCGCTCCCAGAGCTCCAGCCTATATTATATTATATATATGCAAAGGAAAATGGTATTTTCACAAAGAAAAGGGAATGTGACTAGAATAATTATATTCATTGATGATACTTGTTGATTGGGAGTTATATTTTGCATTGATATTTATGAGGCATATCATTTTGGATGATAATTTTACCAAAACCATTCTATAAATGTAACATTACCTGATCTATTTATCACGTATTTTTAAAGATAGTGTGAAACACGAAAGAGTTGAAGAACTAAATGATAGAGTTTCATGAAAGAAACAAACTATAGGGATTGTCTTGTCACATTACACGCCTGAATCAAGTATGAAAAACATTTAGATTGCATTTTTTTTTTATGTTTTTAATCCATTTTGAGTTTTTAGTTTTTTAAAAGATTGAAAACTTATTTTGTTATTTTTTAAAAAAATTATAAAAAAAACTCAAAATAACATTTATCATTTTTGGTGTTTTCAACCAAAACTAATTGAAAACACCCAAAATGTTAAAAATGCAGAGAACACCCAGCACTCCAATCTCTCACAAATTCACATCTCTTATCTCTTCTTATCGTCGACCACCACTGTCACTACGACCATGGCCGTCAACCGAGCATGCCACCGGCGGTGCAAGCTATTGTCGATTGTCTCCTGACTAGTTGTTGGTTTTGTCTCATATCTCCTATCTTTTCTTATCTTTTATCTATTTTTTTGCTGATTTTTGGGTATGTTGGTCAATGAACCATTAGATGTCGGGTGGTTGCCTCCAATCATCTGAAATCACCGGCCATGATAGTCAATGGTGACTGGTAGTGCATATATAGGCGGATGGGTCAAACGTTTACGCTTATATCTAAGGAGATTTGGTAATTAAATCTTGTTGATTTTTTGGTATGTTGGTTGATGGGCTCTTGGGTATTAAGTGGTTGCCTCTGATTGTCGAAAACCACCGACCATGGTGGCTAGTGACGACTGGTAGTGCATATATAGGTGTTGGATGAAAATTAAAAATTAAATTTACGAAAATTCAATCATTAAATTTGGCTTATTTTTATGTATGTTAACGCCCTTGGTTTGGAGTTTCTAATGGTAAGTTCTGATAGTGTGAATCTTTGGTCGGCGATAGTTGCCAATGATGGTTTTCATATTGATGTGTATGTGTTCCGGTCCTTCCCGCTCATCCAGCTTCTACAAGCGGAGAATTCGTTATAGCGTAGGGGTGGAAGAGTGCTCGCTAGAATCTTCTTTCACAATTTCTTTAAAAAGCTTGTGTCAAAGTCCTCTCGTCTATCAATCTGGGACAAAAGCCCTATGTTTACCGATCTCTCTCGTTCGACTTTAGCTATTCGTCCGATCACTTTCAGAGAATCTGTCCAGCTTGAGGAATAGAAATTGGATGTTGATATGCCCGGGCACTCCGATGATTGATTGTGCAGTTCTCTTCTATTAGCGACTAAGAGAAAAAGGGCACACGGACCGTACTCGATTGATAAGCCAGCTAACACAGAAAAGAGAAAAAAAAAAAGGAAAGGAAAAAAAAAGAATTAAAAAAATTATTATTAAATTTTGAAAATAAAATTATATATTTATTTAAAATTTTAAAAATGTAGTATATATCTATATTATAATTAAAAATATAAGATAACATATATTATATTATTAAGTGTATAATTTAATATAAATTATTGTTAAGATGTATGTTAGTAATTTATTAATCAAATTTATTGTTTATTTTAATAGTAGAATTTTATTAAAAATAGTTAATTTTATTATTTAATAATTAAATGCATTGAATAAAACATCATAATGAAAAAAAAAGAAATAGTTTTTTAAAATTGTAAAGTAAAGGTGTTTTCTAATTTTTTATTTTAAGAAATAATTTTTTAAAATAATAAAAAAAACGTGTTTTTAAAAATTTCAAAACAGATACGCAAAAGACAAAACTAAATTCAAAACTAAAATAAAAGGGAAACATTACCTTAACTTTGCCTAGGCCTTGGGCTTCCATTTCTTTCCAGTTGAAGAATTTGAACAAGATATGAAAAAATGTAAAACTTTTTCAAATAGAAATATGACTACGAAATAAAACAAACAAAGCATCAATATGTTAGTTAGTATATAAAATATATATATATATATATATATAATTGACCGGCATATATATAGAAAGAATTTTTTAAAAGAATTATGAGTTAGAAAGAATTTTTTTTTACAAGTTATAAATTCATATAAAAGGAAAATTGAAATAAAAGAAACACACTATTTATCTAACAATTAATTAAATTTTAAGATATAGGTGTAAATTCATGAAATCTAAGAAGTGATATATAGAAAGAGAGAGAGAGAACATTGTTGTTATTATTATTATTATTTTGTTAATTTTTTTAATATTTGTAAAGGAGAAAGGGGCAAGGGGGATTATTGTTGCTATTCTCCAAAGCTTTGGGGCTTTACGCAGATCCGCAGAATTTCAGGGCCCCTTGGGGCTGAACTGAGCGCGAATACAGCCCTCAGGAAGGATACATTGGAAAAGAAAAGAGAAAGTAACGGAAAAAAGGTGTCAAAATCCGAGGACTCGGGCAGATAGAGAGAGAAAAAGCTATCATCAGTGCTCACTCGGGCAGATAGAAAAAGAAAGAAAGAGTTTCATTTCATGTGCCATCTGACTGACTCTCAGTAATTCACGGACAACCCATCTTTCTATTTAATCCCCTCTTCAGCTTCATCAATCTTCACTACCATGCCCACTCGATCTGTCTCTGCTTCCTTCACCCGACGCTCCCTCCTAATGCACTCCGTTTCTAATTGTGTCCTGATTTTCCTGCTGGTGGCTGCCGCCCCTGGAGCCACCGTTGCTAGGTCGCACCCGGTTGCCGGAGACGATGGAAACCAGTATGGGGGTTATTATCCGCCGCCTGTTTCAACACCCTTGACCCCTCAGGAACCACCGCTGACGGTCAAGCATCCACCTCATCATCCTCATCATCGGCGGCCTTCTCCCAGTTTGCCTCCACCATATCAGTACCCGCCATCTAATCATCCTCCGCCTTCTCTTGGCTGTCCATATCAGTACCCGCCACCCAATCATCCTCCACCTTCTCTTCGCTTTCCACCTCCGCCTTCTCTTCGCTGTCCACCTCCGCCTTCTCTTCGCTGTCCTCCTCCATCATATGGTTACCCTCCGCCTTCTCATGGATATCCTCCGCCTTCTCCTGGTCATCCGCCGCCTTCTCAACCTCATCCACCACCCTCTTATGGCAATCCGCCACCGTCTCCCGGTTATCCACCACCTTCTCATGCTCACCCACCTCCCTCTCATCAGACATATCCGCCACCATCTCCGGGGTATCCTCCTCCTTCTGATCAAGGCCACCCGCCACCTTCTCCTGGTCATCCGCCGCCTTCTCCCTGTAATCCGCCACCTTCTCCCTGTAATCCGCCACCTTCTTATGGGCACCCTCCGCCTCAAACGCGGCCCCCAACAACCCCATCACCTCCCCGGAATCCGCCGAGTCCATATGCCAAGCCACTTCCTCCGGCGCCCCCGCCCTACTCCATGCACCTTCCCTCCAACCTCCACCTTTAATTACTTACAAACTGCTAGCTATAGCTGCCGTATCCATGCATGACTATAGATTTACATAATGTGGTGCCTACTATAATTACCGGGAGAAAAAAAAAAAAAAAAGATGCCTACTTTATGTGCTAGCTTGGCTTTCTTACTGTTTTCATGGCGATCGCCTCTTGTACTTTGCAAGTATTATTACTGTTTTCTGCCCACTACTGTCACTGTAATATCACCTTCTAATCAATCAAATAAGCTTGCAGTTAATTTGCCCTCTATTTTACTTATTATGCCTTTTCGTCTCTTCTGCCTTCATATGATCGAGATGCAAAATTTAATTTAATTTGTGTAGTCTCTTAAAAAATAAAATAGAAAATTTTGGTAAAAAGGGTACTGTTCTGTTAGACAGCCTTTATCTAAGAATATTTCACAAAGACAGCTAGAACTCTTTTGAGTTCTCTGAGTACTTCTCTAAGTCATAGATGGTAATGGCATTCTTAATTTTGATCTCATATTAATGATATATATTAAAAAGTATACGATTTGACCATTACATTATATCTCCTAATTCCATATAAAAAGAATGCAAATTAAAATAATATAAACTATGTAAATTAATAACGATATTTAGTTGGGAATAAGAGGCAGAATGGATTTTTTTTTTTTTTTTTCATTTTGCCTGTATATATATGCTTTTAACAAAATGCCAGTCCTCCACACCTCCTGCTTTGTCCAATTCCATCAGAGCATGGATAAGTGTTCAAATTCAATTCTATACATTCATTTATCAAGATTCAAGATGGAAAAAAGAATCATCGTAATGTCCTGTAAATTGCTGTTTAATTAGATGGTCTATTATTCCAAGACTGAAAAAACCAAAGCAAAAGTAAATCAAAAGTTGTTACATATTTATATAAATTGTTTGCCTGGAAGAGGGAATCAAATAAAATTCATTCTAGTAAATGAAAAGTTCAGATAGATATTCTTCAAGGGATGGAAATTTTTAAACATGCGACAGATCATGAAAATAAATGTTCAATAAATTACGAGACTGTCATTTCAGTGCTTTTAAATCATATGGATTACAATTTAGCATCTTTCGTCTGAAATTTATCAACAATGAAAAGATTCAATCTATTTCCTTTCTATAAGTCAGACTGGGTCTCTCTTTTTTTTTCTTTTATATATATATATATATATATATATATATATATATGTATATTCATTCGGCCTTTCTCTGAAATGGGTAGCTCCTATGAAGAACTTTCACGGGTGGGATTTGCATTTGCATCTTCACTGCACAGTTACAGAACCATCTTGTTTCATTTTAAGTAGACTGCTTTCGATGCTCCGGAGCACAGGTTTATAGCTGCAATATTTTGAGGAAAAAGAAAAGGACGAAACGGGAAAAGGCTTAGTGTAACACTATCACTCGCAAAAGTATGATAGAAGGCAAAGTCAATTGATGATGATGAAAGAAAACGGGGGTCAAGAGAACATACAGCCGCGCAAGACCATTATATGCTTGTGTAGCCTGTTGGAGTCGTGCCGAAAGTTGCAAGACCTCTCCTGACAGTGCCTCGGCTCGGCTCTGTTCTTTAACAAGTTGGCCCTAGATGAGATGCAACGAAATTAATTGATGAACATGCATGCTACACCCAGGCTAAATGACACAATCAGTAATACATCAGGGGCTCAACACGAAAGATCAAATAAGCCTAAGCCTCGAGTTTCCAGCCAAACCACCCTACAGATCAGTCAGTATCAGTTCACAGCATGAGATGTAAGATAGATATTCTTTTTTCCCGTGTAGAGAAACAACATCTCCATTCTGGACTACTGCAGGCATACAAGTGGCCAATAGCAGAAATATCATCTTAGGGCCAAGGACTGACCTTCAGAGAGAGAATTTCGGTCGTATATGCCTGGGAACCAGCTTCGATTCCTCCATCTTTCTTTGTTTCCGGCAAGCCTTTTTGGGTTTCCATGCCATTCAATTGTGGTGCACTAGCCTGTTCAGTCCTCAACTTACCTACCATGCTGCGGAGCTCCTCATTCTGTTTAAGACATTCTTTCACCTGCAGGAATGAGCAGTGGATACAGGCACATTATGTAGCTTCATATCATCTGAAAGGATAAAGCCTAGGGCAATGGTTGATTCTCTGTTTCAAAGCCATGAAACAAAAAGATGTATCAAGCATAAAGGACAGACCACCACAAGAACTGAAAGGCAGATAGGCGTTGATGCAAATATGGTATGCAGCTTAAGTATGAAGCATATCTTTTTGAAGAACAACAGAGATGCTAATGTCCACGTCATTCAGAATTATCTACAAGCATTCTACAGTTAGAAATTTCTTCCTTGCAAACTATAGCATTATTATTTGATTAAGCACTTGTCCTTAAAAATTTCCTATCCAATCCCAGGAAGTTAACTCCTTGAAAGCATTGCACAATCCATGCTTTAGATGATTTTCATAGAAGTTTCAACATCTAGATTGCAAAATTACACAACACAGATATACAGGACATACAAACAACCAGAATGCTTTTAATGCAACTTCTTCCAAATGCTTTTATATGAGAAATGAAATTATATAGTGACTTAAATTTATTCCCCTTGACCAACAATAGTTGTTAAGATCAGTCAGTTAAATCATAATTGAAGGCCATGAAAGACACACAAGACCCCGTGGGACAAAGAACTGTGACTTTTATAAAATTGATCAGGTGTAGCCCCAAATTGTAATGCCAAACAACTAGGCTGGAAATTCTCTGTCCATTTATAGAAACCATGTTAAACCAAATTAATATCCCAGAGTTGATAGGAAACTACCTCAGGCTGTATAAATATCCATGTAACAATAAAATTGGACAGAAGAAAAGCAAGGCATTTTAGACTTTCTTGCAAAGAAATATACACAAAAGTGTCAAAACAGGTCATTAAATCAACTGCATCACTGACAATTACCTGATTCTCCCACTGTACTACTACAACCATTGCCTCTTGATAAGCAGATGAAAGATTGGAATTTTCCTCAAAGAGCCTCTCTATTTCAGATGATTGGGAGTCAATCTGTTGACAAGATTAAGAATCAGTTGAAAACATCCAAGTCCAGGATAGTAAATGATATATTAACACGATTTACCTCTGTTAAGAGTTTTTGTCTGCTGCTCTCCAATCTCTCAACCACCAGTGCCATATCATGCAATTGCTTCTCGAGTCTCTCCTTGTCTTCCTGCAAAACATATAAATCAACTAGAAAATAAGAATAACCAAGCCCTATATCTTGAGCATCTCAGATGTGTAATATCTATTCCAAGATCAACCATTGACCAAAGACCCTTTAGAATTAAATTTTAGGTAATTTACCCAAGGTCAATTCCACAAGCCAATTAAACTGGACAATCATTTTTGTGAAAACAATCATCACAGTACAAATAATCTACCAGAGACCGGGTGAAAAATAACCAAAAAAACTGAGTTCAGATGCATGTATACAAATTCAAGTCTTAACAGTAGCAGGTCATTGATATAAACAAGACAGTTGTGGCCAAGAGACTGTCATGTCCAATAGATGGCTACAAAGTAGTGATCACTGTCAGTCATAGGAAATCTACTGTATAGAACTCATTTCCACTCACCACTGAGAATGCCTTCTGAGCAGTTTTCTCTGGAACCTCCTCTGCAGCATTGCAAATGAAATGTCATTATTGAAAGAGATGAGCGGGGGACTGTACAGACATAAATAAGAGAAAAAAGCAAGTGGTCCACTTGAGGCTTAGTTCAACACAAGAATGTATAGCACTATCCAGATAATGGACATCAAAGTCAGCACAAGATGAGAATCAGCATTTGAAAATGATAAAGACTGATTTACGTGTAATCTAAGCGACCCCCATAAGATTAATATCTTTGTTTCAAGAATCTAGTTGAGCTGCTCAAAAAAAAAAAAAAAAAAAAATGTTAACCCATGCCCCAATCCCCTTCCAAAAGCAAACAAATGTTATTTGCGGCTGTGAAGCAAGTGATCTTATATGTGTATAATATTTATGGATTAAGAAATGTTACGTGAGTGTGATTTGTCCTGCTGGCATTTATATAACCCTTTAAGTTAAGAATTAATGTTAACAAAAGTAAACGTGAAGGTATGCTGACAAGAACCTTGAAAGGATCTAAGGCTTTTTTCCCTCTCTTTTGTCGAATAAGCTTAAAAAAACAAAAAGGTCATAAAGGAGGCAAAAACTATACAAAAGAAACAGCATGATCTAGCAATTCACACTACCCATAACCTGTAACCAAAGGTGATCTATGAAGAGCATGCAGGAAAATAAACAAAAACAAGAGCCAGTCCTTCAACCACAAGAAAACAAAACATAAGACATAGAAACTAATCCTTCCACAGAAAATAGAACTCCAAATCTTCAAAATGTCTTCTATTTCTTTCAACCTATATGCACCGCCCCCCCAAAAAATGAAAAGAATACCCAAACTATTGGCTGGCTAACCCACAGACAACTACATCACCAAAAACACTAAAATTTCATTATTGAGGCTAGGTATTGCCCACTGTACAGCCAAAAACATACAAATAAAACTCCACACCTTGCTAGCCATAGAACATTGGAGGAAAAGGCGAGACATGGCACACCAACTTCCCATTTGCCATTACTTTTATGCATGAAGTACCAACCTAGGACTATTCAAAAGTGATAACAGCATCAGGGGCAGCTGTCCAAACAGAGACAAATCTGTGAGAAACATTCGATCTCCAAATTGCCTGAGAAGGAAAGTCAAGCCTCCCCTGTGTCACAAAGAATCTCATAGAAAGAGCAGACCATAAAAGCTTCCCTTATAATGGGCATCACACCCATCTGCCTTCCCCTTGATCAGCTATGGTGTAGACATCATAGAAAACTATCATGGAATCAATTTCCCTGTCAGACACTACATATCTAAACTACTGAGTACATTCAAAGCCCTAAGCAGAGAGAGAGAGAGAGAGACTCACTCACTAGCACCTCCTCATTAGAAGCTAAAGAAAATGATCTGAAAACCACTCCTTAAGACACCCATCCTGGAACCACTTATCCTCCCAAAACCTCATCCTCAATCCATATCAACTGAATGAGATTTGATAACTTCCCCTGAACTTTCATAATAGTCCTCCATAGAGCATAGACCACAACCCATACAGGTTGGTGATCCTATCAATGTACCAGCACCACCTAACACATTGACATTTACCCACCATCACTCTTTTGCACAACCACCATAGTTACTGGCTCAAACCCATTTACCAAGCACTACATTTAAAAAAAAAAAAAAAAATTAACTTTATAATGACCAAACCACTCCTCTTACGAGGAAGGCAAACCTGAAGCTACTTACAGGGATAATACTTGAACTTATCCCCTAAGACTTCTCAAAGAAATAGCTTTCTAGCTTTTCAAGCCCACTAATAATAGATGTTGAGGCTTAAAACAGAAAGAAAATGTAAGTACTATCAGATATTTTTCACTAAAGTGGCTCAAACTTTTGAAAGGTATTGTCTTCTCCAAGATGCTATCATCTTCTCACAGTTCAACGGGATTATTCCAAACAGATTCCTCTTTAAAAGAGGGCCCTGAAGGAAGATACAAAGAAGGGAAACAGTCCACCTTAAAGCCCAAAGAAGCTCCTAAAACATCAATATCCACTCCCTTATAACTAAAATCTCACAATCAGCCAAATTCACTTCAAACCTGAAACAACTTAAAACTAGACAAAAACACCCTTTAAAAAATCTCGATCACTCTCCAAAGGACCAGCAAAACAACAAACTGGAATCCACAAAGAATAAATGCAACATCATGATAGAAATACCATAACTGTTTTTTACCTTAAAACCCCTAATCCACCCACAAACCTCCACCTCTGTAACATTAGATTCAGGGTCTCCTTAACTAAGATGAAAAGAAAGGAGGGAAGAAGGTTTCCCTGTCTCGATTTCAAACTCCTAGAGCTATCAAAACAACCTCAAGAACCCATTGGCAAGGACAGGAAACTGCAGTTAGAAATATAAAAACTAATCCACCCACTCCATCTAGAACTAAACCACCATAGCAATGAAGTAAATAGCCTGACAATGTATGTCATTTAGACATACAAAACACAGAGTTAATTATAAGGATCAATTAGTGTGTTGCGCACAACCTCAGTAAGAGTTAGGGATCCACACAGGGCAAAAGGTCAACTTTACAGCCTATCTTCACTATATAATGACACAAATTTTCACAACTTCAAAGATATATCCCTTAGTGGTGCAATCATCCCATTAGAAATACAAAACTAAAGCACCTACTCCATTCAGAATCAAACCAACATAGACAAATCAAGTAAACAGCTTGAGAATGAATGTCATCCAGACATAACTATGCTTATGATGAATTATGCAGATAAATTGGTGAGTTGAGTTAAGTGAACAATAAGAACCAATTGTTGAGTAGAGTTAAGTGAACAATAAGGACCAATTCCAGAGTTAAGTGAATAATAGAGACCAATTATTGAGTTGGTCATATCTGGGATCTACATGGGGACAATGTATCGAACTTACAGCCTTTCTTCCATATATATTGGCACAAGTATTCACAACTTCAAAAATGATATCCTCTAGCAGTACATTTGGACCATATGGATGAGCCTGTTGAGATCTTAATTTCCTTTCTCCTATGAAGATAATAAATATTAAAAATTGCAAGCTGATTCTGATACCTGAGGCCTTTTCAGAAATTACTGCAAGTTTCTCTTCCAACTCCTTTTTTTCAGAGATAAGGGCAGATATCCGGGTTTGTTCCTCAGCCAAATGGTGTTGCTCTTGCTGCCTCAGTAGTAACTCTTGCTATCATTTAGTTTAGACCAGCCATGAAAGGCAGGTTAATAAGATATTTGAAATACTAACTTCAGAAATTGCAATAAAGCATCAATTCCAACCTGTAACTGGGATTTCAAACTGGCCAGCTCTTTTTCCATGGATTGCATGTTGTCCAGAGGAATGCCCATTGTGGGTATGCCACTGGAATGACCACTCATTCCTTGTTGCTGTAACAAATTTAGTTCTGCTCTCAGAGCTGCTGCATCTTCCTCAGCCTGTAGCCAAGAACAAACAAACATGAAAGTAACATTGGCA
Source organism: Diospyros lotus (assembly GCF_014633365.1). Taxonomy (NCBI): domain Eukaryota; kingdom Viridiplantae; phylum Streptophyta; class Magnoliopsida; order Ericales; family Ebenaceae; genus Diospyros; species Diospyros lotus. The sequence continues at coordinate 31,447,973 of NC_068338.1, read as the reverse complement.
TGCATGAAAAATCTGGAGAAAAGAAAAAAAGAAACAAAAAAAGAAAAAATAGCATACCCGGTATTGTTCTTCTTCTGCTTCCTTCAGACGTTTCTTAATTGTGCGAAGTTGGGCTGAGAGATCCTCCTACACTAAATATATCAGTGTTCGTTGGTGAATCATAGAGAAGAACAATTGAAAATGATAGAGAACAATAATGCCAACATGGTACATACCCGTGCAACAACTGCAGCATCTTTTTCCATAGCAACATCCCTAAGAGATTTTCTCAAGGATGGAATGATATTCTGCTCCTGGAAATTATAATGTAACAAAATAAAAGAAAAGGGATCAGCTACTCATATAAAAAAGATGCACTCTAAAAATAATTAAATCAATTCAAGTTCATATGCACTGAGAAATCTTAACCAGTGAGTCACACTGTAGGTCTGTGCACAAGGAAGAAAGAGTAGAAAAACAAGCACGAAAAGTGAAAGAAAGGAAAAGAATGAACCAGCAATTTGAAAACATTGTTTGTGATTCATATATAAAGGATCTGGAATTAGGATTCACCTTTATCAATGTTGATATTAGGACTTACAAAACCAGGACCAAACGGAAGAGAACTTCCACACAAATCCTTACACACTCACGGAATTAGAAAACGATTAAGTAATCAGATATAACAGAATGAAGTTCAACAACAGAAAACGAAAATCAAACCAGCAAGAACAAGATTTATCCTGGTTCGGAATGCCCTTAGGCAAAGCTACATCCAGCAATCCAACACCCACACAGAGCAGTCTTTATTCAGATGAAAAATAAGATCAGTACATCAGCTTCTTGCCCTCATCTATATCCCTGAGTACAAAACCTTTCTTCTCTCAAGAATGCACAAGACTAAATTCTAATCACTCAGCCTTTCTTTTCTCAAGAACGAAAAAACAATACTCGATCATAGATGGATAGAAACTCTCTCCTTGGATCGCGCCTCTCGACTGGCCCCCATGCCCTCTTATTTATAGAAAGGGCAAACACCCCAATTTAACTAACAATCATTGGGATATTACAATTAGACTCCCAAAATACTAAGTAAATTACACTTAATATTTAAAACCTAATTGATCTAATCTTCCAGCCGATGCATCTCCAATATTTACTAATCTCCTATCGGACAAACTTGAGGCAAAAGCAACAATCAAAAACATCAAGAATGAAATAGACAAATCATTATACACTACTAAATGAAATTTTTATACTAGTTGCAAACTCATTTCTATTCATGTACACATCGCATTTCCTAGAAGGACACCACACACCACATAGTAAGTGGTTGAACCATTAAGAATAATTATTGTGGTCCACGCATTTATAACCCAGCAAATGCAAAAAGAAGTATTAACTTTTACCTGGAAACACTGATTTTCAGTATCCCATAATAGTTCAATGCCTCCCAAGTGTTTTTTTTTTTTTTTTTTTTTCAGTTTCACAATAGAAATATTGAGCTCAAAACCCATCATAGAGCATCATGATTTTCATTTAATAATGAGCATAAAATTGAAAGCAGTGTTTTACCAGATCATTTACACGCTTTTGCAGCAAGTCATTCTCCTCCTCCTCCATATGTAGCTGGAGAAAAAGCAAAAGAAATAAGCACAATAAAAAATTAGCCAGGTCATTTCCTTGAATTTGAACTAACAGTACCATAACAAATACCTTTGATATCAAATTCTTATTTTCTTCTTCCAATTCATTGCTCTTTGTCTGCAGGTCTTTCAGCTGTGCTACTAGACCGCTAACATCATTCTGCATCAGTGATTGAGTGGTTAACAAATCATCAGAATTATAGGGAAAATAGTATAAAAGACAATTATATTCATACCCAGCCTCCTACATTAAATTAAAGGTCACCAGAGGCAGCTATTTCAGGTATTCTTTCCAGCCCACATGATGTTTTTGAATAACAGGTTGATATGACCAAAACATGTCCCAACAGAGCTACCAATTCAAGATATATGCCATGCAATGAAATGATTATCACAAGACATGTTCCACACAACATAATTGGATCCATGAGTCTAAGAAATAATATGAATTTTTTACCCCTCACCATATCCCTAATTTAAAACTCAAGGAATCAACTTGATATCCTTTCATCATGCTTATTCCTCCAAATGCCATGTCTGCGTCTCAAATTTGTGAAGGGAAAACGAAACACATGATAGTTCTTTTACAAGGTAACTAAACAGAACAGAGCGTACTATTTCGACAACATGATAATTCTCTCTTCTTCTTTCTTTTTTTGACACTACAGATTTCCGTTTGACAGAGACAGGAAAAGAGTATGGATGATACCTCTGAGAGTCGATTTCCGCTCTCTGATTTTTTCATGACGAGAACATCTGTAGGAAAACATCCAACAATAAAGAATTAAAAACACCAAACATTCATATCCATAATACCAATAGACGTACAGAAAAAATAAAGCAAACAACATTATTCAAGAAATAAGGACAAATGCATATATATATATATATTTATAGAGAGAGAGACCGTTGGTATTTGAAACTTTGGTTAGATCTGGCCCTGAGGCAGTCTTGATTAATCTTTCTGCCGCTCTCTTTTGTCGAATTTCTTCCAACTGCAGAAATTAATAAACCAAAAACAAAAAAAACGAATGATACTTCTTTAATTAAAACAAATAATTTCTGTAATTCACAGAATCCAATCGATATATATGTACTGATGCAGATGGAATTCAACGAGCAAAGCGGTAGGGGGAAGAGATACGATGCGACGAGACGAGATCTGTACCGTTCGCCGACCCAGAGACGCGTGATGTGATTCCATATCCACACAGCTAAACTGCAGGTGAATTTACCTTTCAGAATCGTTGATTCGGCCTGAGGAGAGAAGTCGGTCGTCCTTGTAAAGCTTTTTACGATGATCGGCCGACGACCGACCGTTTTTAACCCCACAAGTCACAATTAGATTGATATGGGCTTTGCATTAAGCATTCCGAGCAATGAAGGCCCACTTACGTTAGGCCTCGGCCTTGTTAGGCATTTATAATTATTATATATTTATTAAAAAACAGAAGGTTGTCAAGGTGTCTGGGTGGTGTAGTTGGTTATCACGCTAGTCTCACACACTAGAGGTCCCCGGTTCGAACCCGGGCTCAGACAATCATACTTTTTTCCCTACACTACTCCATCCATTTTTTTCAATTTTCTCTACACACTAGACTTCCCCGGTTCGTGTGGTACATAAATTTAGTATTTTTTCGGTGCATATCAATCTCGTTATCGCTTGAAGTACGACCCCAGTGACATATTTAATATATATAATAACTATAATTTCTACATATATTCAATATTTTTTATTTATAAAATTATAAATACAATATAATATTATTCTTAACTAATCTGAACAATAAAATAAAAAATAAATAAAAAGTTGGCATAAAATGTTAAAAGAGGTGATGAGTAATTTGTTGTAATTTTTCAAGGCAGCTGCATGTGAAGGTGCGCCTGGTGGGCGCCACCTTAATCAATAATTAGCCTTGATAGCCGCTCCTCATGGCTTCTGAAACAAGATTGGAACACAAATCTCTTCCAAACTATGTGCTTTGTTAAGGAATCTTTAGCTTTGCCATCAATGATAGCTCAACCTTTATACTGTGCCTTTCTCTACATGACTTCAGTTTGCTGAATTTGGGAAGAAAATTAATAGTCTGTGCAACTGTGTGTGATAATACCACACCACAAATATTATTATTATTATTATTATTATTATTATTATTATTATTATTATTATTATTATATTAAGGGATAACATTTTATGTATTTATTTATATCATTAATGAATGGTGATGCACAGTTAATATAAGATAATAATGTGGGATTAAGATGTGATATTTTCTTGATTTTTGGGTCAAGTGCTAAATTTTGAAAGAAAGAGGGGTGCGCGATCAGACTTGGTCGTCAACATAAGTGGGCCGTCCTCAATGATTGATTTATCACCACTTTGATAATCAAAGTAAGATATTCCTGTTACATTATTTAATTTCTCTTTAGAGGCTCGGCTTCGCTGTGCATTCTGGAAGGGTAATTTTCCCATATTGAAGCGCTCTATAAAGGGTTACAACGCCGAAGAAGAGAAACGCCAACCGCTTTGAATTAACTGGGTCTCACCGGCTAGGCCGCGATGATGAAGAGCAGAAGCCTATGCTTTTGCATCCCGAGCCGGAAGCACAAGAAGGCGAAGCATGACTCGGAGGAGGCGACGTCGACGACGAGATCGTCTTCCCGTCCGAAGTCTCGCGACGGTGGCAAAGGTAGAGAAAATGTTCCCGGCGACATTGAAGCCGGCGCCCACAGTACAGCCGGAGCAACCCACGCCGGTAGCGGCGATGTTAGCGGGGCTGTGGTGGTGATGGGTGCGGCGCATATGGCCGCCACGGGCGGCAGCGAGTGCTGCAGTTCTCACGGCGGCGGCGATGGAGGTGGCTGTTGATGGTGGACGCCGCGGGAGATGTTTGCTTTGCCGTTCACGTTCAATGTTTTTCACATTCTATATTTGTTGGATGCTTTAGTCCAGCACGCACTTTTGATTGGGTTTGGCTTTGTATTTGGATTTGACGTGTTCGCCATAATCGTATCCTTTTGCCCTGTCTTCATCAATCGGTAATGTAATTACAGGGTTTTACTATATTCAAGTTGATTCCCTATCCTTAATTCACGTGTGAACAATTACAAATAATAATTGAATGAGAGGACGCCACTGAAGAACTAACGATAACATAGTTAAAAGGATGATTCATGACACAAAATTGGACCATCCATGTTTGAATCCATGAAAAATGTGGTGTTGGATGGGATGAATTTATCTATTCGTAAAATAAAGACTAGACTACTTAGAATTAATCTTTAAAATGGTTATTTAACACTCAAAATTAGAATCTTTAAGTATAAAATGTAAGAATGTTATCCAGTGTTCATGGTTATTTACCCCCACCTTTTTTTTTTAATGGGTTAAAGTTAATTTTCACTTGTATATTTTTGAATGGATTTGACCAAACTTAATTTCTCAAACAAATCTTGATATGTTACTAACGTTGCGTGGGCTAAAAAGGGGTAGGGCCGTAGGGGTTGGGGGGGCCCAATTGGGCCCACGCTTGCCCTCTCAATGTTGTCCAATACGGACAACATAATAATCCTATCTCTCACAATGCTATAAAGATAGACTTAAAGTTCAACATGCCTTAACGTCATTTGAGCTCTTATATATAATATTATTATATATGACTACATTAATGACATTAATAAAATTTATTGATAGATTAATATTAGGGTAATTCATTAATATATTTATGTTTTAAAATAATATATATTATTATGATTAAGAACTTTTTAGATAACTCAAACAATGCTTACAAATGTCAATCTCTCACACTCCTCACCCGAAATCAAACCAAATAACATAAATAAGAAATTGAAATTGAAATAACATAATTAAAGGAATGAAAAACCAAAAAAAGAAAACAACCAAATCACAAACAAAAGGCGCATGATATATCTTGGTTTGGATTGTATGAAAAACAATCTTACATCCAGCTTTAGTCCAAGAGCAATTCAACTAGAAATAAAGTGTAGAACAGTTACAAGAAACCCCTCACTCTTATCCCACTCGAGTACAATCTTTCTTGGAGGTTACAAAGAGCTTTCTTGACATAAGCATTTTCTCTCACACACTGCACTCACACAATATCATAATGAGAATAACTTCCACAAACTCGGCTACCCATTTCCCTTTATTTATAGAATAGGGTGGACATCTCAATGAAGACTTTAGATAATTATAGTTTAACCCCATAACTTTCACTAATTTCATATGAGATACAATTTTTTATCTAAACCTTCAATAACCATTTATGTGTACTACCTTCGCTAATCTTCTAGGAATGACTTTATCCTGTACAGACAACAACATAACAATTCTCCACCATTGTCTTGAGTATAGATCCATTTTTCATCCATCAAAGCCTTGGGCCTTCCAACAAATGAACTAAACCTACTTTCATATAGACTACTACGCAGACCTGATCACTCAAAACACAACAAACATCAAGAATATTTAAAACAATGCTAGAAATTTTATCAATGGAACAACCTTGGATAACATTTTAGTTGTATTGTCTTTACCTGCAACATTTTATTTAGGATTAATTCATCCTTCTCAAGGATTTCCCTAATGAATAAATTCCTAACATCAATATGATTGATTCTTTCTATGGTGGGATTGAATCTTAGTCAAGTGGACTACACATTGACTATTCCATCTCAACTCAACCTTAGCATTCATCCTAGGAGTTTTGCTATATAATGAGCAGCCAAAAGGCCCTAAATGCAAGGTTCTTCTTCTAGACTTGCTCCATCATACACCAAATCCATATCTACTGTTAATTTTACATACCCAAGAGTCCAATTTCACAGCATCCTAGAGAACCTTACCCTGATTGACCTTAAATATGCTATACTTACTCATAGCATGACAATTCCTGCCTTTAGGCTTTGCTATTGCGTTTGAGTAGGAACCTTACTCATTTCTCTTATGTTTGCTTCCTCATTAGAGGGCTACTCACCTTTGTTATCTACTTTACCAGCTTACAAAAGTATGTCTTTTAGATAACCTAGGATGTCTTATGTTGTCTATTTCACTTTACTTCTATGCCTAATATTTTCCCACTTTCTCTTAGATCCTACACTTTAACTGCTGACCAAAATCTCAACTTTTAACTTGAGGATCTCTATGGCTGATACTAGAGATGATACATTTACATCTCATTAGGCATATATTTGAAATAATTCAAAGCTTCCAAATGCACTCATTTTAAACCCTTGGACTATCATAAGAGAATCGCATTTCTTATACCAATGCCTTGGGGTTTGACTTAATTCATAGGGAGACCTTCTAAGCAACCATGCTTGCTTACCTTTCTCTCTAACCTCAAGTCCCTTGGGCTATTCTATAAGATCATTTCTCTTAAACCTTTATGGAGAAAGGTTGTTAGTGACACCATTTAAACAAGAATTAAGTCTTAATGCGTTGTCCAAGCTTAATAGCCACCAGCCTAGTCTTTTACCTAGGCTTTTCTCATTTCCAACACCTACCTTAATCTCAAATAGCCACTCACAGCTCACCACCCCTTTATCCTAAGGGTTCATCCACTAAAGTCCAAAGCAGTTCCACTACTCATTTCATGGCAACCAACCATTTATTAGTCTTTTGAGTCCAAAGAGGTTCCTCACCAACCTCTTCTATAGCACTTAACAGTGCATAAGAATCTTAGACCATAACTCCTTACCTTTCCGATGGCATTATATTCCTGTTTTTACTCATCCTAGACAACATTATATCTTCCATTGCCTTGCTCACTGCCTATACTAGATGATCTTTCTTCTATTTCCCTTTTCTAACCTGGATTTTGATCAATGGAGTTGTCTATATCATTTTCCAGATTATCTACTTCTAAGTCCTAGTTCACGGGGCTATTAAGACATTTTCAAGAAATTCTACTTGTTTATATTATATAGCCTTTTAGATTACCTTCATTAACATTAGAATCGTCTAATTTTATGTCTTTCATGGTGAAATTTTCATCGTAGGTATGTTTCCTAGCTATAATAGACCTAGGCATACCTAATTCCAAACTCTATAACTCATAACCCTTCATACTATAGACAACCTTCCAGCAAGCTCATGATTGCTTAGGATTTCTTAAGGAAACTTTATCTCTAATAGGCGCGACTAACCTAGCTCCACCACTTGTTATCTGTTTTGCTTATTTTGAAACTTTTGACTTTTAAAAACGTTTTCTTTGAAAGCATGAACAATGAGAATAGACAAGTAAAATAGAAAAGCAAATGCACGCGAGATTTATAGTGGTTTGACACCTCGCCTAGTCCACTACCTTTAAGTTTACGCACTTGAATGATTTTCAAACACAATCACTTTTAGTAGTGATCAACCACAACGAGAGTTTTACCACGGTTCACCCTAAAACCTTGTACACGATGAGTTTTTATGGCTCAACTCAAACCTTATACCACAATGAGTTTTATGACTAAACTCAAACCTTATAATCAATAACAAGATAATTAAAACTGATCTTTTACAACCCATCAGATTTAATGTAATGAAATATCTTACCAAATGGTTGTACAAACCTCTTGATATGAGGTGAGGAGAGCTTAGAAGGATGAGACATCGATTTTAATTTGTTTCTCCTTTTCACGCCACAATACACTTCAAAGATTGGTTGAATGGATCTTCTTTGAGAGCTTGTCGAAAAGGATTTCGTTCACTTGTATTTGTGTATGTATCAATGTCTTTTGTATGTGTGTTCTCGTATGTATGCTTGTAAGTTGTGCTTCTTGTCTTCAAAGAATTGATATATATACCAAGAAATAGAATTTTGGCTAATTATAACTGTTAAAAACAAGATGTTAAAGTAGGTTTTGAAACAATACACTTTTATACTAAGGTTTCGAAACATACATTACATGTTTCGAAACATCCAGCCTTTACAGCTGGGTATGCACTTAGAGACAGAATGAGTAGGAAACAAAGCTTTATGTTCTAACATGATTTTGTTTTATTCTCCACTTACAAAATTTTAAAATTGAAACATCAGAGTATGGAGATTAAGTCAGAAGAAACTTTAAAACAACTTTTGGATGAAAAAAATTAAAAAGAAAAAGCATGTCGATTTTTCAAATATTTTGCTAACAAAGTCAGATGTTTCGAAACATGCTATGAAGGTTTCGAAACATACTTTAAAAATATGTATCAAAACATATACAACACGGATTTTGAATACTCTTCTGATAGCGTTGAAAGAAGTTTCGAAACATATTGTAGAAGTTTCAAAACATATGCCTACATATCAAATAGGTTTCAAAATATAGCATGCAAGCTTAACAAACATTTAAGCCTTATCAAAAGGCATTTCGAAACAAGTATAGAAACATGGTAGAATGATGTTTAGAAACATAGAAACTAAGTTTCGAAACATGATGCATGAATTTTGAATTTTTTTTTTTCAAACATTTGAACATTCGCGCCAAAACACTAATCATGCATGTTTCGAAATATGAAAAGCTTATTTCGAAATATGAAATTCACATATAAGATTTTTCACTCTAAGATAGATTTTTTTTTTTTATCAAACATATTTTTATCATATATCAAAAAATATGATACAACAACCTCTAATGGAGCTATAGGTAAATTCAAGGACTTTTTGGAGAATTTAACTTTGGTAGCTTAACCAAAACCGCATGATTCACTCTTTTCCACATCTGCAACTTTTCCCTCTCCTAATATCCCTTTCTTAGATACCTCATTTTGTCCTTGCTCACTATTGTGAGCCATCCTAAAATGCCATAGCCTATATTTATTATAGGCTTTCTCTTTAGTGGCTGCAGCTTCTCTACACAAAGTGCAAGCTTACATCACATAAATACCATTGTTGGGGACTGTTTTCATCATTATTAGTGATCATGTAGCAACTTTTAGGATTCCATTATCTCCTTTATAGGAGAAACCAATTCTATCTAACTCACCTAGAGAAATTAGATTTCTTTTCAAACTTGGGACATATCTTACAAATTTTAAGATTTTAATCGATCCATCATACAACTTTAATCTTACATCTCCAATACCCTTGATCCTATACTCTTGGTTGTTGCCTGATAACGCCTTTCCACCTACCAAATCTATATAGTTCACAAACCATTTCCTATGTGGGGACATATGGAAAGAACACCCCGAATCTAGTATCCATGCTTCTTCATCAGCATTTTCAGATACTACTAGGGCATCATCACTATCATAGTTGTATTCACATAGAGATGAGGTGTTTTCAAGATTGTTTTTCTCTATGAATTCTTTCTTTCTCTTAGGGCAATTCTTCTTGATATGCTTTTCCTCATGACAGTAATAACACTTAGTTATTCTCATGCTATTTTTGATTTTTGATATTTTACTTTTGTGTTTAGTTTTGATGATGAAAAAATCAAATGGTTTCATAATCTAAATCAAAGTATATGATTTGGAAACAAGAATCAATTTCAAGTGTTTTGTTAAAATGAAAACCAAATGATCTATAATTTTTTATAGATGGAGATTTGCACAAATAAGTATTATGATAAATCCTCTAAATTATTTTAATAAATTAGTTTTGAACCATTAGTCAAAAATGAAGACAAAACTTTTTAAAAGCAAAAGAGTCATCTATCGACTAATCATAAATGATCTGTCGACCAACAAAATGCATGCTATTGATAAATTAATGTTTTTGCTTTGATATAGTTTTTATAAAATAAAAACAAGTATATTTTAATGATATGAAATTATCTTATTTATGTTTATTAACTTGGTGCACATATTTATTTTTATATGATCTATGAAGCACTAAAATAAAAATTAATTTCATCATACAAAGATCTTGTTATAAATTTCTTGATAAAATTTGAAATCATTATGTTTCTATTTGATCAAAATTGTTGAAATGAAAATTAAGTCTAATGCCAAAATATCTTATGATAAATTTCTTAATGGCATTTGGAATATCATGTTTTATTCGATTAAAAATGTGTCAAAAATCTTGTTATATTTTTTTGATGATATTTGGAAGATTATATTTTTATTTGCTTACAAATATTGTATTAAAAATCTATTCAAGAAGTGAAAAATAAATTAAAATAGTGTGTTACTCCTAGGACTTGATCTCAAGTCACCAGCAGCACTAGGCATTTAAGTATGCTTGTGTGGCTGTACCATCTACAATTCCATGTATTTAGCCGCACAGACCTATATATAATGTAATAAATTTCTGAATGGCATTTGGAATATCATGTTTTATTCGATTAAAAATGTGTCAAAAATCTTGTTATATTTTTTTGATGATATTTGGAAGATTATATTTTTATTTGCTTACAAATATTGTATTAAAAATCTATTCAAGAAGTGAAAAATAAATTAAAACAGTGTGTTACTCCCAGGACTTGATCTCAAGTCACCAGCAGCACTAGGCATTTAAGTATGCTTGTGTGGCTGTACCATCTACAATTCCATGTATTTAGCCGCACAGACCTATATATAATGTAATAAGAGAAAATTAATTTTAATTCGCAAGCTACCGCACCCATAACTCAAACGCACATTTCTAGCCTTCCAAAACCTTATGTGCGCGCATGCTGCCACTTCCCTTGCATGTTTCCTTGTTTATGTTTGCATGCAAACTAATATATATAGTAATCTGTTGACCGATTGTTCTCCAACTATCGATCGATTCTTCCCCATCTGTTGATTGGCAAAATATTTAACTTTAAACCATCGACCGTTTTTCATAAGCTATTGACCATTTTTCATATTTAAGCTATCCGGTCTACCATTTTTTATAATATGTCAACCATTTTTGTCGCAAAATCTCTTTAACAACTAATTTTACAGGTCTAACGACTAGAAAACGGCTAGTTTCTTTTGGGTTGTCCATAAATATAACTCATAGAACGAACTTGATTAGGCTAATGGATGAGAATGAGCTAATTTGAGATTGCAAATCATTTTTTAGCATACAAGAGTTTGTGCTTTAATTTTTCTTTCAAAGATTTTGTACTGAATTTATTTCATTTAATTCAAATATTGTATTTTACATTAAGAAATCTTATAACTAAGAGATTTATCTTTTAGATTTTCTCTTTATTATTCAATTCTTGTATTTTTTAACTTCTAAGCTAGAGAGCTTACTTGTGTACAAGTAAGAGATTTGTAATTTTCTGGTCTTGAACTAGAGAGTCTATTTGGGATCATGTAGGAGGTTTTAGTGAATTTGTTTAAAATCCTTAATGGGATTTAAGGTAGTGGATTAGGCTTGATTTAAACCGAACTATTATAAATCCTTTGTGTCCTTTATCTTTCTTGCTTTATGTTCTTTAAACTTTGCATTTGTCATTTTATATATTTTATGTTTTAAATCACTAAAACCTCATTTGGATCAAAAAGTTTTTAAGTTCTATCAAGTTTTAAAATAACCCAATTCACCCCCTTTCTTAAGTGTGTGCCATAGCATGTCAAACCTATCAATTTTAATCTAAACCTACTCTTTTGTCTAAGATCATTCATATCCGATCTAGTTACAACTGAGAGTACATCATTAGCAGCATTTTTTTTCCTTTACTTTCTGTTGCAACTCCTTAGAGTTTAATGCACTTATTACATCCTCTAAAATCAATGTATCCCTACCATGTTTAAGGATACCACAAAGCTTTCGTATGACTTAGGCAAGGAATGCAATAATACAAGAGCCTTAGGTGGTGTTCTCTTCGTATTTCAGTTTTTAGTTTTGAATTTTGAATTCATTTTTAGTTTTGTGTTTTGAGTGTCTGTTTTAGAATTGCTGAAAATGTGTTATTTTTGTCATTCTAAAAAAAATGTTTCTCAAAACTAAAAATTGGAAAACGTGTTCACTTTAAGATTTTGAGAAAATTTATTTTATAATATTTTATTCAATAAATTTGACTTAAAGTAAATTATAAATATTTATTAATAAATTATAAATTTAATTTTAAAATTTTAAAATATAATACAAAAAATAATTGATGATTTAATTATATATAATAATGTATTAAAATTACAAAGTATTTTAATACGTTATTAGAAACACCTTTTCAACACAAAATTACTATATATATATATATTTTAATACATTGTGCGTGCGTGCTCTTCTCGAAATTTTCCAGCGCCTTCCGTCTTTCTTCTTCCTTGTCGTTCTGTCCATCCACGAAATCCATCATAATACATATATATATATGATACGTATTTTTTGAAAACACAGTAGCCAAGGGTAGACTTTTCACCCCTCAATTGATTTAATCAACATGTAAATGTGTTTTTGAGCGTGGAAAACAGTGGTAGATGGGCCATGGTGGCGGCGAATCTGAGTGTGGAGGGCAGTGGCGGGCAGGCGGCAACGGTGGCGAATCTAAGCATGGAGGGTACTGGCGAGTGATGGCAGTGGCGGATCTAGGCTTGGAAGGCAGTGACAGTGATGGCGGTGGTGATAATGGCGGTGGCGGTTGAAGATCTAGGTTGCTTGTTGGAAGAGAAAATGAAGAAGGAGTCTGGAAGAGAGAAAGAGATGGGAGCATGGCCGGTTGCACTGCGTGAGAAGGAAAACGCTTGCGTTTTTCGTGTTTTCAATTTTAACCGTGTTTTGGCTGAAAATAGCCAAAATGATTTTTTGGTGTTTTCCATTACCTTTACAAATTTTTTTCTTGTTTTTAAAAATGTGTTTTTGAAAATAACAAAGAGAACACATTTTCGTTATTTTGAAAAACTGAAAATTGAAAACAAGTTGAAACGGTAAAGAGAATAGGCCCTTATATTCTTCATCATATTTTATATGTATATTTTTCAAATTAAGACATAGTTTATTGAAATCATCAATATGACTGTGAAGTTTCTGCCCTTCTTGCATTTTGAATGTAAAAAACTTAGCATTCAAGTACAGCCTACTTGAAAGTAATTTTGTCATATAAAGATTTTCTAACTTTGACTATAATGCCTCCATTGATTCCATTTTAAACACTTTCCTTAGGACTTTGTCTCCTAAACTCAAGACTAGGGTATTAAAAGCTTTCTTATTTATTTCTTTCCTACGATCATTAATTTATTTTTTCTATTCATCAGTGATGGTTTCGGGCACCTTATTTCAATTTCTAAGGCTTCATCTAACCCTAAATTACCCAACAAATCTTTCATTTTAATTTTCCAAAGCCCAAAGTCATTAGTTCCATTGTAACACCCCGCCTTACACGGGCGCGTCACTATAAGGGAATCCTCGAGAATCTTTTTTTTTTTTTTCAAGTCTGTCACACGCGGCGCCATGAGAACAATCTTCACATGTAGATGAAATACTCGTCGCATACAATGGCCGGCGCTCGCGGTGATTTCAAGAGCGATCTTCACATGCAGGTAAAAATCCCGAGAACCCCAGTCTTACTCGTTTAATTGACAAGATCAATAGACTTAAGACTAAACAAGACATAATACAACACAGCAGAATAATTAACACCAAAATGTCATAGCCTACCACGAGTTTCATACAAGGTATTATCATACCAAAATATGTATTACAAGCTATCAAATGATACAGCGTTGTCATACAACCGTTCATACATATTCCAAAATAAATACTAATACTTCCAAAACGGTACAACGACCATCAACTAAACACTGTTGGCCTCACCGGCCATGTCCTCGATCTTGCAGTTGTCCCTGGCTAGAACGTTGAATGGTCCAGGGGCATAACCCAGATTAGATGATAAAACATCTAAGTGATGGCATGAAACAGTTTACACAATGCATGAATAACATAGGAGCATGGCATATACAGACAAACGACAATATACGAAAACGTCTACCTTGAGAAATCTCCCTGACATACTCAACCTCCCATGAAAAAATCAATTCCACACACCGTTGGGGGTTGACCTTGCCGCAGCATACTTAATCCCTCGAGTGCCCTACCGTGTCACTCGTTTACCAGGATTAACCTTATCCCATTCTCAAGAAGACCCCATCCCGTCTCATACAAACCCAATCACGACACGAAAAATCAACACCCCAATGACATGAAAAATACACGCCATGCACCGACTCGTTTTAAAAGTAAAACAGTTCATGCAATATATCACATGTTCAATATGAAAATGATGCCACAATGTACATAAGTGAAAACGCCTTTGTAAACAACCCAAGTTCAGGAGGGTATAATCGCTCACTAGAACTAGTCCGATAATGTGTATCCTAAGCTCGGGAGGGTAAAACCGCTCACCAGAACCCACTACACACACTCCAAAACACATTCAAGACAAAGTAAAGCTAGAATCAAACCACTCACCTCAATTCAAAAAAGTCCAATTTTCGCCTCGAAAAACGTGCTGCATCTCGAAAAATGTGCAATCCTTCTTTCCAACACACCAATAGTCTCCTATTCACCATTAGGATCTTAGAAATCAATATTTCTATTTTTTCTTAATTTTCTCTATTTCTCTTTATTTTTAAACCTTTATTACCTTCAGAAATTCATAAAAAATACCTAATATCAAGTTTCACCAAATATTTTTCCATGATAATTCCTAAAATAATTTTACAAAAATTAAAA
The DNA here is from genome assembly GCF_014633365.1 of Diospyros lotus. Taxonomy (NCBI): domain Eukaryota; kingdom Viridiplantae; phylum Streptophyta; class Magnoliopsida; order Ericales; family Ebenaceae; genus Diospyros; species Diospyros lotus. Next base: position 31,432,762 of record NC_068338.1, on the reverse strand, counting down.
AATTAAAATCAAGGACAAAACCTACCTCACACGCCCTCACGCGCCACCTAGGGGATCGGTGAGTGAAGCCCACACGCGGCCAGCTCCGATCGTCTTCTCCAGCCTTCTTCTCCGACTCTGGCGACCTCCAATGCTCCAAATGCTTACAGGGTCTTGAAGAGCTTGATAAAGTGACCTCAATGGTGCCTTCAAACGTCAGAAAAAGCCACCAGAAGTGGGTTTAAAACTAGATTACAGGTCGTGGTTTGGCGAGCTTCGTTTTTCCGGCCAACTCACTGAAACCTTGTTATTTCTACACCAAACGACCCCAAATTCTCTAGAAATGATCCTTGCAACACAAAGAACAAAAGCTCGTTATCCCAGAAGCTTGATTCAGCCTAAAATGAGAAGAATTTCACTCGATTGTTCTTCAAAACTCTCGGCCAAGAACCCCATTTTGTACTCGTTTTTGACCTAATTCCCCACCATATCTTGCTCGTCCTTATCCCTTAAGCCCAGATCTAGCCTTTAATCCCATCAACTAGCCCTATTTCACGAGCTAAATCACCCGAAAAATCCGATTGAATTCTTGGTCCTATTCTTCATTAATTCTGGTCACGTCGTCACCGTGCTCGGCTAATGGCCACCCCCAGAAGCTTCATCATCACATGAAGACCGTCCTAGCACCTCTAGATGAGCTTCCCGACGTCTAGAGGCGACTGCCGGTGGCCATGTGCGGAGGTCGCGTTCACACCATGGTATTTTGGAAATTTGTAGTTTTACCCCCATGAATTTTCTAATTGCATTTTCTCCCTACCCATGGCACCCCTATACTTTTCGTTAATTCCTCGACTACCCTCAGGTTCTAAACTATTCATTTCCCTGAATATTTCCCAGAAAATGTATCATTTCGACTTCCCTTGGGCAGTTTATGAAATCTGCACTTTTGCCCGGATGCCCTTAATCATGCATTTTCGTCCTCAAACCTTCGAAAATCTCTTGATTTTGTCGAATATTGCTTATTTGGACAATTTTACCTTCATTGGCTTGCTTGACATAGTCCCTCACCTTTCGTTTATGTTTTGAGTATTGCATTTTGGCCCGAAACTATTGTAAATCCCATTTTGACCCCATAATTTTCGAAAATGCTCTTAATATTAAGTACTAGGTATTACATCCATCGAACTTCTCAATGTTGTATCTAGTGGCAGAAGGCATGAAAGCCATGGCAAGAGTAAAACCTATTGATTTCTAGGGTTCTTGGTAGTTCTTGAATGAGTTCTTGATTCTAATACCAATCTATTGTGATTAGGAGCTCTTTAGATAACTCAAACAATTCTTACAAGTGTCAATCTCTACACTCCTCACCCAAAATCAAGCCAAACAACAGAAATAATAAATTGCAACTAAAACAACAAAATTAAAATAATGAAAAACCAAATAAAGAAAACAACCAAACCACAAACAAGAGGCGCGCGATATATCCTAGTTCGGATTGCATGAAAATTAACTTTACATCTAACCTTAGTCTAAGAGCAATTCCACTAGAAATAAAGTGTAGTACAATTACAAGAAGCCCCTTACTCTTATCCCACCCGAGTACAATCTTTCTTGGAGATTACAAAGAGCTTTCTTAACACAAGCATTTTCTCTCACACACTACACTCGCACAATATCAGAATGAGAATAACTTCCACACACTCGGCTACCATTTTTCCTCTATTTATAGAATAGGGCAGACATCCCAATGAAGACTTTAGATAATTACAGTTTAACCCCATAACTTTCACTAATTTCACATGGGATATAATTTCCTATCTAAATCTTCAATAGCGACTTATGTGCACTACCTTCACTAATCTTCTAGGAATGACTTTATCCTATACTCAAGACAACAACATAACATATATTATTTTTAGTTTTTAAAAACTTATATTGGTTAGTAATAAATATATTATATTTCAAAATATTTAATTAATTAGGCGTATTTAAAGGCTAAAAGCAAGATGCAATAAATATATTCTATTTTAAAATATGATGCATTTACACCTCTCCTTAATTAGTACATTAAAACACATGTTAATGTTATTCTTATATTATGATAAATTTTAATTTTAAATAAAAAATATAAAAATAAATTAAAATTGTAGTTTTCTATATTTTTTCTTTTTCTTTTATTGTTGCCTTAATATAATTTCTAACTAGGTGGTAAGCTCATCACAGAACCTAATAAGGTGTATTTGATTGCACAAGATCAAAAAAAAAAAAAAACGGTACTTAACTTTTCTAGAAAATCAAAACCAACCCCCCTAAGAATTGGTTTTCTTTGTTTTTGTGAAAAATATTACACTTTTGAGTTTGGGACAAAAACAAATTTCATAAAAATGGTTGTCAATCAAACACCTAAAATTAAAATTTAATTAAGAAATATTTTATATTTTATATTTTTCATGCCAACCAAATATACCCTAATTGTAATTAACCAAGAAAAGATAGGAAAATTCTATGTTGGGTCAGGTCCATGGCCCCACTAGTGGATCCGACTAGTAAGAATTCACCATATAATTTCCCTCTTTCTCTCCCTCACTCTTCACCACGGATATCAACCACAATTTTGAAATGACCATTTTGCCCTTCCACTTTCTTTATCATCGTTAACCCCTGTAATACCTAAGAAATTGCGATTATTGGAGAATAAACGTTTTATTAAGAAAATAAAATTTTGGGGAAGATTGGTATCTAAATAACCCAAAAAATTGACCGAATCGATTGCAGAGAGTACCCTGAAGCCGAGATGCCAAAGGAAAATGATGTGGCATTAATGAGTATCTCGAGAAATGATTTTTAGCATTGAAAGAAGTCGAATCAAGAACGATTTTAAATACAGCTAAAATGCAGCTGTAATTTAGGCTGCAAAATCGAATTATCGTAGGAGATTTTTGGGAAGTCAATGGAACATTGAGAGGGCTCATATTCGGTATGTAGGACAACCCTTCAGTGGTTTCAGAAAGAAAGGAAAGAGTTTATGGCCAAAACAAAGATTTGGGCCTAAGTGCAGTTTTTCAAAATTAGTAAAGGGAGGTCGAAATGAGATTTTTCATAATCTTAGAGGATGAAATGAAGAGTTCAAAGCTTGAGGGACTCAATGGAAGTTATAGAAAGTTTCGGGACTTCATGGAAAGACCAAAAAGTAAAGAAGTAAAAATGAATATGGCAAAAGTGCAATTTTCAAAACTTGGAAGCTGCCATGGCAGACCAAGCTTCTTGCCACCCTTCTTATCACTGAATTCGGTAGCAGAAGACTCAAGGGAGTGGGCTGAGGGACCTTGGGGCAACAACTAGGCCGACAATCGGCCTTGGCATTGACCGAAATGGCCAAATTTTAGCCGAAAGTGGTCGAAAAATTGGCCACTTTAATCAAGCTTTTGAGGGCTATTTCAATGGATTTTGGACGGATATATGGCAAGGGGAGACATCAGAGGCCTTGGGTTGCTCGAGATCTGTCGTTTTGGGGTTCAAATTTGGTTGTAAATAGAGGATATAGTGGTCGAGGGTTTTGCAAGATTTGAGCTTCAAATCGACATTATTTTTGAACAAATTGAGGCACCAAACCATAGAGCTTTTGTTTTCCATGAAGTGAGGATCATTTCTAAAAATTTTGAGGAATTTTGGAGTTCATCTGAGGGGTGATCGGAGGTTCATCGGAAAAATTGAATCTCATCGGAGCCAGACTGATTTTTACTTGGAGGCCAAAGTTGATGACATTGAGGTCTTAATTCTCATCAAGTAAGAGATTTTTCGACTTGAGATCGTGATGCAAAACGGTATGCATGTGGTAATAGGTGACAGTGACGATCAACTGATGGAAGTAATGGCGGTTGAGTTATTCATTGAATGGACCCTTAGCAACCTTGGTGAATAGCTCACAGCCTTTGGTGAACTCCATGACGAAGAAGATCTTAGAATTTGTAATACCCAAGAATTTCCAAAGGGCTCAAAAGTAATTTATCTTAGGGCGAAAATGCAATTTTTCAGGTAAATTAAGGTTATAAGGTAATTTCGATTCAGTTATGTGCAACTAAATCGACTGCAGGGAATACCCTGGAGTCAAGATGTCTAAGGAAAATGAAATGGTAATGACAAGCGTATCAAGGCATGATTTATAGCATCGAAAGAAATCGGGTCAGAGATAGTTTTCGGTACAAATATAATTTAGGCTGAAAAAACTTAATTATCGTAATAGACTTTCGAGAAATTAACGGAACCCCAAAGAAGTTCATATTTAATATGTAGAATAACCCTTCAGTGGTTTTGGGTTGAAACGAAAGGTCAAAACGTAGATTCATACCTAAGTGTAATTTCTTAATTTTGCCCGAGAGAGGTCGAAATGACGTTATTCCCGAATTTTCAGGGATGAAATGAAAGATATAGAGTTTGAGGGTCGTAATGGAACTACAGGGAAGTTTAGGGGCTTCAAAGAAAGGACCAAAGTTAAATTGGAAATTTGTAGATGGGTTGAAGTGCAATTTTTGCAACTTGAACAGTGAGGTGACTGCCATGGCCGACCAGCCACCTTGCTGGTCGCCGACAACCTTTTTCTGCCACTGAAGGCTTGAGGAAGGTGATAAAGGATGCTCAGGGTCAGGGTTAGGCCGACATTAGCCGTAAATGTGGCCAATTTTTTCATATTTTTTGGCCATTTTTTGCTGCAATTTGGTGCATAATTTGAGGGTTGAATAATGATGTTTTGGCTTGATCTGGGGAAGGTAGAAGCCTTAGAGGCGTTGGGTTGAGTAGCCATGAGCATTTGAGAGCTCGAGGTTCCCTATAAATAGAGAATTTAAGGTTTAGTCAAATGTTTCAAGAAGTTTAAAATCAAATATTCGAGAGTTTGAGGAAAAATTGAGGGAAATGGTTAAGGGGCTTTTGTTAGCCATGTTAGAGGATCATTTCTGAAGAATTTGAGCAATTTTCATTGAAAGTTGAGGGAGATATGAAGCTTTATTGGAAAATGCGCTTTACTGAAAGATCGATTTGAGTAGTCAAAAAATGTCTCCGATCGAGCAATTTGAAGCTATAATCCTGTAGATGATGAAGAGAGGAAGGCGTAGGTTCAAACATGAGGCAAAACGAAGCTCAAACGAATGAGATATTGCAAAAAAAAAAAAAAAACAAGCTAGGTGTCTAACTACTGGAATCTGGCCGAAGAAGAAGACTGATGCGTGCAATGCACACGCCAGCCAGCCCCTACGGGAAGGAGCGCGTGAAGGACCAAAATGGGACGCGTGAGGGCCCATGCAACGCTGAAAAAATTTGGAAAAAATCCCAAAAAATTAAGAAAAATAAAATAAGAGGGCTTTGTGTTCAAAGTTTTGGTGTTTGACTTTTGGCTTTCTTGGTTTTCGCAATGACTAGTCTCGTTATGCGTGCAAACGGAGTGTCAGGGTAAGTTCTGGAATTTTCTTTTAAAGTTATTAGAATATCATGAATTGTTCTGGAAAAATATTTGGGAAATTGGATAAGCAAGTATTTATTTGGAATATTAGAGAAGAAAATGGGAGAAAATATGAAGAAATTAAAGTATTGATATATTCTATGTATAAATATGATTTATAGGATCGTTGTACTCGAGTTTAAGTGATTTTTAAGTTCAACACAAAAATCGAGATCGGGCATGCACATTAAGGCAATGTACATTTTTTGAGATATTCTAAACTTCGTGCAAAAGGTAAGTGGTTCAACCCAAAGCCAATTTTATGCAAATGAATATATCATATTGACATGCTATGTTATGTTATGCATTATGTAGAGTACATTTACATGTATTGATGATGAATTATGTATCTGTTTACGATGATATTATTGATCATGCAACGCATAAGGGTTTAGGATTAGGGACTGGCGCCGTTACTTTGCCAATGGTGCACCCATACACCTTGACCTGGTAAGGAAGCTGTTAAAATGGAGAGTAGCAGTTTGGTGCAGTCGACTCAAACGAAATGAATGATGTTATGTTGCATTGCATACACACATGAGATATGAATGATGTACCCTTACTTAGATGATTCATCGTCTAACTTGGGCTTTACCCTTGGAATATTCAAATGTTCCAGATGGAGATTGTAGCAGAAACGAGGATGAATGAGGCATGATATGACACTTAGCAAAGTGCAAGATGTAATGATTGAATATTATGTAGCCCATGTGTTTAAGTTTTACTACATCAAATTCTGAACGTTTTAAGAAATGATGATGTATAACCTCATTTATGGTTAATGATAAAGTTAGGGTTTGAGGCACATGATAACGTGGCCAATGGATTGTACGTGTAAATCCGATGTTCAGTTTATTCATGAAGATTTGGTTATGTTATGTTATGTTTCAAGTCATGTTGAAAAACTTATGTTCTATTGATGAATAGTTTTGTATTATGGGATATGTCCAAAGTGATCATGTATTATTAATATGGTTCGATATATGCTAAGGTTCGATTCATGCTTCCACTATTGGTGAATACCTAGCCTAGCATTTATGATGTATGATGGTTCACATGCTAGGTAGGTAAATGAGAAATTTTGGGAATTAATATAATGTTGAGATTGTTTTTAAGAAAAAAAATACATTCCAAATTTCTAAAGTTATAACATGTCAGAGAAAGTGAGGTATTACAAACTTGGTAGTGAGGATCTCGAAGAGATGTACAATGTGGGGTTGACAACGACAAGAAATAAAGGTTCGGAGAGGAAGGTGGAATGACATAATGGTTATTTTACAATCATGGTGGATATCCACGTGTAAAAAGAGAGGAAGGCGAAAGGGCATAATGGTTATTCTACTAGCTGAGTACACTGGTGGAGACGTGGAACCGGCCAGCATGGAATTTTTCGAAAAGATATGGACTATGGCCCACTTTCTCGTATTTAAATGCAAAAAGTTTTATAGTGGACTCGGTACACGACCCCACTCATGGATCGAACGAATAGGAGGGCATTACCTCACATATGACAAAAGCTATAAAAAAATTTAATTTTGTATACCTGTAAAAAAATTTTAAAAACCATCGGACTCCTTTTCCTCAGTTCACTTTCTTTTTTTTGTGACGTCTTCTCAATTCTTTCTCTTTCCAGCCCTTTGTTTGCCCAGTTCACTAACTCTCTTTCTCTAACTACCTCTTCAACTCATTCATTTTTGCTGTTCATCGAAGTCTTTCACTAGCTTGCCTTGTCTCCTCAACTCTTTCTCTCTCATTGTTCACCGTCTCTCCTCAACTCACTCTCTATCTCTCATTGCTGCTTCTTTATGGTGATGAGAGTCTTTTTTGCTCTCTCTCTCTCTCTCTCTATCATATCAACGTTGGTTAGTATAAATTAAGTAATATTATTTAAAAGATTAAAACTCTTTATATAATATTCACTAACCACTATTATGTCAATGTTTGAACCCAACTTTGATATCACATGCATCAACATTAAATAATTTAAAGATCAATGAATTAACTTAATAGAAAAAGATCAATTTGTTACAACTTAATAAATTAAAATTACATAAAGCAATAACATTAGTATCTCATGCATTAAGCTTGATGGGAAATTTGAAAAAATAGGACTCTCACTACTAAACTTTGGGAAAATAGGACACTTTGAAAATCTTTGCAAAACTAAGATTTTTGAAAATTGATTAGACAAAAATGCCCCGCTTTAAATCAACCAATTATAGGATCCTGTCGATTCTGATCCTGTCTTCTCTTCTTCCCCTTATTCTTTCACAAATATTCTCACTCACCTGTAGTCAATTTGATGTTTTTCATCAATCATCTTCTTTAAACCCATTATTGTTTTTTCCTAAGTGTTGTTGGTTTCGCACATCAATCGTCTTTTCTCCATCTAGGTATTTATTTATTTTCCTATCTCTAAAGAAATTTGGTTAATGAATCTAAAGAGTTTGGGATAGTTTATTCTCGTTTATGCTATTTTTTGAATGAAAAAGTAGTGGGTTTGTAAATGAAGTCAGCTCTAGTTCTTCATTCAGAAGCTCGATTGATTTAGTGAAAAGTATGCACTTTGCTAATTTGGACATATATCGACAATTTATGTCCTAACATATTTCAACCGATATAGGTTCAAACACATAAGTATCATGAAAAATGATTATATCGATTTCTATATCGGTCATGTAAGGATATATATCAATTGATATATATGTACCAACATCATTTCTCAACTGATATATTCGTAAATTGTTATCGGTTGAGGTCTTATATAAACTGATATATATTAATCGATGTACCCTTACACAATCGATATATTTTTATATTTATAGAACTGATATGTTTTTATTTAATTTAGAAATTGATTTAATTTATATTATATAAATGATAGTTTCAAGACCTATTTTTGTATCTGTGATTTATGGAGGTTAGTGACAATATGATGTTGATGCGTCGCAAATTTCTCAAACTTGATTGATAACCAAGTACTCCTTATTTAATAAAAATAAATAAAAAATAACCAATGTTTTGGTTGAAACTTAACCTAAACTTCACCAGCTCTTCTAAGTTCTAACGAGTTGATAATTAAATACAAATAATCAAATAAACTTTAAGTAACATATGCCATTTAGAGAGAACACAATGGTAAGAGATAGAAGAAGATGCAATGAATAGAGATGGGAGTTGAGGAGACTCTTATCACCAGAGAGAGGCAACGAGGAGTGAAAAAAAATTAAGAAGACAAAGAGAGATGATGAATATTGAAAGATAAAGAACTGAAGAGATGAGATGAGTTAAGCTAGTGAAATGTGAAAAGAAAGGAGGCAAGGAAACAATTGGAGAGAAAAAGAAAAAGCTGGGCAAACGAGAAGTCGAAAAGAGAGTTAAAAGAGACATCCTTGGAGGGAGAAGAACCTAAGGAACTGCAAGAGAGAGGAAGGAAACTCAGCAGTCTAGTGATTTTTTTATTTTTTTTTAAAGTTGTATAAAATTACTTTTAAAAATTAATTTTTTTTACAACTTGTCACATCCGACTTCGCCCTTTTATTGGCCCGGTTCACGAGTGGGCCGTGGACCGGGTCCGGCATAGCATTTCCTTTTTCTTTAATTACATAGATGGTATTTTGTGTCGCGCAGTCGAAACCAGATCTCTTGCCCCACGATCAAACCCTAAGGCGAAACATCTAGCCCTAGCGTTACTCAATTCGTTCTGCAGCAACAATGGCGGTGGAGACGGCTCCAACACGGTCGAGCAAGCTCCGGTGGGGGGAGCTTGACGAAGACGACGGCGAGGATCTCGACTTCCTGCTTCCGCCGCGCCAAGTGATTGGGCCGGACGAGAACGGGGTGAAGAGGGTGGTGGAGTACAAGTTCAACGCCGAGGGCAACAAGGTCAAGATCACTTCCACTATCCGCGTTCGCAAGCTGGCCCACGCTCGCCTTAGCAAGCGGGCCATTGAACGTCGATCCTGGCCCAAGTTCGGCGACGCCGTCCACGAGGACGTTGGTAGCCGCCTTACCATGATCTCCACCGAAGAGATCGTCCTCGAGCGCCCTAGGGCTCCCGGTTAGCCTCGCCTCTTTTGTTTTTAGTTCTATCCGTTTGTCCTTTATTTTTCAAGTTTTATAGCGATTGCAGAGGTTTAAGATCTTCATGCTCTTATAATTTGATTTTGTTGTTAATTACTGGAGGAGTTACTGTATCTCGGTTTTCTGCCTTGAACTTCTGTTATTTTCCCCCCTAACATATTGCGTGAGAAAAGGAAATGAAACCTTCGCGATCCAAAGGAATTTGTCATTAATCCTTAAAAATCCATCGGATGCTCCTAATTTTCGATAGTTTGTACAGTTTTGGGGTCGGTAATACGTGACTATCATATTTTTTATAGGTTTCATATCAACTTCTGTTCTGTTGATCGTTAGAGTGTCACACACGGAGATACTGGCGCGACATCGGCAGTTTACTGATTAATTTGAATTGTCTTCTTAGTCATTTTTTCTATGTTATGTTGTTATGTTTTCATTTCCTTTATGTATTTGTATTAATTTGGTTATTGCAGCTGCAGCTGTAAGGGGTAGGATATTTTGGGGAGTAGTCCACGTGTAAAGGGGTTTAGGAAAAAGACAAAAGAGTTGGTTACTAGGGGTGGGATCTGCTGTGGCAGCATCCACGCTAGAGGCTTATATATACCCTCGAGACTCCACTTGTAACGACATGAAAGATCAAGAAGAATTCTATCCTTGTCTTTGTTATCTTCTCTCTGCTTTCTCTTCTCTCTTTTCCTCCCTTTCTAATCTATCTTACCTCCTTCGTCTTCTTCTAAGATACCTATTGATCTTCTAATTCATATTGAATTAGAAGGCGGCTTACATTGCCACATTTGGGTTTGTGACAAACTGGTATCAGAGCACTGGTCCTAGGCATATCAGTAGAAGCAAGGTAGGTGGATGGAACCTGCATGAGGAATTTTGAAACGCAATTGCAACAGGTTAGCTCAACGATGATCGAGCTCCAGAATAGGATGGGCCAGATGGAGGTAGGAGAAGCTCAGAATCGAGAGGCGATCCAGGCTATGGATAGCAGGATGGAAGGTGCCTTGGAAGGAATGGGGCAGAGGTTGGAAGGTATGGAGCAGAGGTTGGATGGATCAATGGCTAGACTGCAAGATGACATGCAACAATTTATGGTAATGTTCACATGACAAAACTAGGTAAGGATGTGTCACGACAGTGCTGTGACAATTAGCAACTCTCCTGATTCAACGTGAATCAGAGGAGTGTGCTGGAACAGAAAAGAAGAACGGAGAAGGAAATGTAGAAGAGAAGGGAGGAAGAGAAGTAGGAGGGAGAATAACAGTCTTTGATTGAATTTTTAGATGCCTTTTACAGAAGAAGGAGCAAGCTTATATAGCTTGTTTCGTGAGTGCTGCCACAACAGATCACACTCTCTCTAATCAACTAATTTATCCTATTCTAGCACTTGGACACCTGACAGATTCTGCCATAACAAATTATCCAGCTGGAAAAGAAATACAAGCAAGAGAATAAAATACTAAGGCAATACAAAATAGGTAGTATCTGAATCTAATACAAAACTTAGTCGTAAAAATTAGATGTCTCCCCTGTCTCGTGACAGTACCCCTCCCATCAACTATTTCTTGTCCTCAAGAAATACTCAAAAGGCTGGCTGTTTGGAAACTGCTACATCAGCGTGGGTAGGTATTCTGTCCTCCTTGGACGATTTTCCTTACCACCGGACCCTAACCTGAATGAGGGGGGCTCCTTGATGGTAGACTACCTTTTTTTCCATTATAGCCTCAGGTTCCTTCAGACATTCTTTTTCCTTAGGCAGAGCTGGTAGCTCCTAACTGACTCTCTCATTCCCAGTAGACTTTTTTAGCAAGGAAACGTGAAAGACTGGGTGGATCTTGGTCCCTTTAGGCAATTGCAACCAGTAGGCTACCTGGGTTGTGATGAGAAATGGACCAAAGTATTTAGGGCAAAGTTTAGATACCTGCCCTTGGGCGATGGCCTTTAGGTGAGGATACCTTAGTCTCAAATAAACTCTTTCCCCTACTTCAAACTCTCGGTCACTCCTCTTATCCACGTTTTGCTTCATTCTATTTTGGGCGGTTGCCAACTCTTACTTTAACTGTTGTAGTACCTCCTTTCTTTGTTGTAGGTACTTTTCCATGATTGTGGTTGTGGTTTGATCTCCCGTGGCTAGTGGGGTAGGAGGTTTATACCCATAGACAGCTTCAAATGTAGTCATCATGGTAGAAGCATGGTGGCTGGAATTATACCACCACTGCGCTATGGCCAGCCGCCTATGTGAACTCTTGGGCTGCCTCATACACATGCATCGTAGATAAGTTTCTAAGTTTTAGTTTGCCCTTTCAGTCTGCCCATCAAATTGAGGGTGGTAGGCTGTTGATAGGTTGAGCTCGGTGCCCACATTCTTCATTAATTCTCTCCAAAAATGACTTGTAAACACTTTATCCCTATCTAAGATAATGGTCTTGGGAACCCCATGTAAAGCCACCACCTAATCCATAAACACCCTGGCCACTTTTTGGGCCGTGTAAGGATGTGCCAACCCTGCAAAATGTGCAAATTTAGTTAGCCGGTCCACCCCATGTAAAGCCACCACCTAATACATTTTCATGCTTGCACTTCTTACATATGTCACACCCCCAAAACATGTTCCTTTACCACACCCTTAAGTTGAGGCCACTGGACCTCAAATAGGTATTTTGGATACCCAAGTGCCCCGCTAAAAGGTGACTCATGCAAGGATTGCAAAATGTTTTTCTTTAGCTCAACATTGTTACCCACGACCACCCGACCTTTATATCTCAAGGTCCTCAACAACCCATCCTTCAGAATGTATCCTTCAACTTCACTGCCTCCCTTTGCTAATTTTTCCTAGAATTTCCCTTATGTGTTCATCCCCTTCATAGCTGTTCACCACTTCACTGCACCACTTAGGTATTACCATAGTGATGGCAGTTGCTTCCCTTCTTCGTGACACCTTGATAGGGCATCTGTAACCAAATTCTCTTTGCCCTTCTTATATTGAATAGAATAGTCAAGCCTCATTAGCTTGGCCATTCCACTCTTTTGCAATTGAGTTTGCAGCTTCTGCTGCAACAAGAATTTAAGAGACTCATGATCGTCTTAATTACGAACTTGCCCATCTCCAAATAGTGCCTCCACTTCTCCACTGCCAAGAGAACAACCATAGTTCTGAAAGGCGAGAGGCGCAGCGAGGCGCAAAGGGTCCTGGAGCCTGAGGCGCAAGGCGCACAAGGCGAGGCGCGGCTTTGCGAAGCGAGGCCCACTTTTTAGAAAAAAAACTCAAAATATTATAAAATCATAAACAACTATTAAATTATCAATAATAACACATTGATATCATTCATGATTCATTATTGTTAAAACCGAGACTATGATCTATCAAGAATCACTCAAGAACCTCACCGAATTCAAACCAACATTGAATACTGAAAGTAGAAATGTAAAACAGAATTTAAAAAGAAGAGAAATCAAACCAGATTGCAGCACACACAAATTACCCTAGTTCATGCCATTTACATGGCACTACATCCAGCAATCCAAGAAGCAAACAATCCACCAGAAACAAGTCTGAAACCAGTACAAGAATTCCCCTCTTTCCCTCTTCCTTTACTCTCGGATACAATACTCAACCGAAGCTAACAAGAACTTGAAACACACAGCTCTCTTTCACGCCTCTCACTGTACCCGAACCCAAGGAATAAAAGATATGAATGACTGATAATGTAAACCGGCCTTCACACCCTTCTATATATAGACTAAGGGAGGCGGAAATATCTAAGGGAGATAACTAACTTTACAAAAGTCAAAACTACCCTTACTAAAGCAATTAGATACACTTAAGTCCTATTAACTAACTGCTGCCACATCATCTTTAATTTTTTCCTGGTTTCTTCAATAAATCCAGCTTTTACTTTAGGCAAAACAGTAACAATTATCTTCAAATTCTAAACTAACAACATCAAAATTGATTCATTCATCATGCAAATTCTAAACTAGAAATATCATCAAAGTTCAAACTTAAAGTCTCAAACTCAACCAGCAAGAGAAATTGAAAAACTAATCAAATAAAGTCTCAAACTCTAAACTAGAAATATCAGCAACCAACAAGAGAAATTAAGCAAGAATGCAAGAAATAATCAAATAAAAAACAAGTAAAGAACTCACAAGAGCAGGCTGGAACCAAAAAGAGGGGAGGTTGGAATGGAACCGAGATTGGTAGCTACATTCGGTGGGCAGCGGGCTGCTTCTTAATAGCTTGAACTTGAAGAGCAGATGAGAAGAGAGGTGAGGAAGAGAGGAGAAGAGCGTGAGCAGAAGAGAATAGAGGAAGAGGGCGTGGTTGGAGAGGAAATTAACAAGATAGGAGGCGGGCGTGGCTGGAGAGGAGAGGAAGAGAGGAGGCAGTTGCGACTGGAGAGGAAAGGAAGAGGAAGATCAGGCCGAGCTGGAGAGGAGAGGAAGAGAGGAGGGGGTCGCGGCTGGAGATGAGAGGAAGAAGAAGATCGGGCCTAGCTAGAGAGGAAGATAGGATGCGGGCACGGCTAGAGATGAGAGGAAGAAGAAGATCGGGCGAGCTGGAGAGGTGAGGAAGAGAGGAGGCGGGCGCGGCTGGGGCTAGAGAGGAGAAGGAGAGGAAGAGGAAGATCGGGCGAGCTGGAGAGGAGAGGTTGGAGAGGATGAGGGCGCTGCTGGAGTCGGGAGGAGTGAGGAGTTATTGGGCTGCCAGTTTTAACTAAAAGACCTAAGTTTCATGAGGCGCGCTTCATGCCCCAGTGCCTAGGCGCGCAAGGCGAGGGCCTCGCCAAAACCCCCTCGCCTCGGCCCAGGCGAGGCGCCAAATTGGGGCCTTGCGCCTAGGCACACCTTTGATAACTATGAGAACAACCAAGAATTCCTTCTCGTAGATACTCAGGTTTAGGTGCCTTGGACTTAGAGCTTGACTTAGGAAAGCTATGGGCCTGCCACCTTGCATCAGCACCGCTCCAATCTCCACTCTGCAAGCATCCGTTTCTAGCACAAATGATTTGTTAAAGTCAAGCAGTCCCAAAATTGGGACTCTGCTCATTGCCATCTTCAATTTATCAAAAGCCACCTCAGCCTCTTATCCTTAATGGAAATTTCCTTTTTTCAACAATTCTGTGAGGGGCTTACTTATGACTTTATAACCCCTCACAAACCTACGATAGTATCCTATAAGTCCAAGGAATCCTCTAAGGGCCCTTAAGGTAGTGGGTTTGGGCTAATTCAGCATGACCTCTTACCTTCTTTGGGTCTGTACTGTCCCCCTCCCCGAGATCAGGTGTCCCAAGTACTTCACTTGAGTCTGGGTGAATGCACACTTGGACCTTTTGCTGTATAATTGATGGCATCTCAGGACTTCGAAGGTGGCTCTTAGGTGGGCAATGTGTTGGTCTAAGGTAGGGCTATAAACCAGGATATCATCGAAGAATACTAGTATGAATTTTTTTAGGTAAGGTTCAAATATTTGGTTCATTAAAGATTGGAAGGTAGTCGAGAGCATTGGTGAGCCCAAATGGCATCACCAAGAATTCAAAATGGCCATGATGGGTTCAGAAGGTTGTTTTATGTATATCATCAGGTTTCATTTTGATTTGGTGGTTGCCCAGCCTTAGGTCAAGTTTGGAAAAGAATTTAGCTTGGTGTAGTTCATCCATTAGGTCTTCCACAAGGGGTATGGGGAATTTATCTTTGATGGTCAAGGCGTTTTGTTGACGGTAATTCACACAAAAGTGTCAAGAACCATCTTTTTTCTTTACCAAAAGACCGGTGAGGAAAAGGGGCTCTGGCTGGGTCTTATGAATGATTGGTTCAACATTTCCCTCACCATTTTTTCAATTTCTATCTTTTGGATAGGTGGATAACGGTATGATCTCATATTGATTGGTTTAACATTTGGTTTGAGGTTAATTGCATGGTCTAAGGTGTAGCTAGGGGGTAGGGTGTTTGGTTCCTCGAATAGGTCCCTAAATTCCATCAATAAGGGGCAGCGTGCTTACCTGATCAAGACTCCTGGGTTGGCGGCTAACAGTGAGTTGCAACTCTCCATAATCTTCCTCTTCATGCGTCTCTTCCACTTCTATAATCGAGAACAACTGCGTGAGCTGACTCCACTTGTTCTGTGGAACCCTCCTTAGCCTCTGTGATCATTTTGCAAGTAGTAGCCTCCTTCCCACCTGTAAGAGTCATCCTCTTACCCCTTTTCTCAAACGATACGTCCATCTGGTTGAGGTCAAAACTTATGGGACTCACTTAGTCACTCCCTTCATCCAATCTACCCCCAACACCACATCGCATCCCCCTAGTTAAAGCAACCTAAGATTTGCTTCGAACTTTTTATCTTGCATTTCCCAAATGAATCCTAAACAAGTCGAGCTGCTTACTACCCGGTTTCCATTGGCAGCAGTTACACTTAAGAGGGATGGTGTACCTGTAAGTGGACACTTGAGTCGCCTGGACGTGCTCTCATCTAGGAAGCTGTGAGTGCTTCCACTGTCAATGAGGATTAGCAGATTGCCCTTTTCCACCTTACCCTCTACTTTGATTATTTTGTTGTTGGTGATCCCCTTGAATGCATTGAGGGATATCTCTCCATTGTCCTCCACTCCCTCTTCATCAATACCTTCCACCTCTTCTCCTTCTTCGTCTTCTACTTCTTCTTCTCTTCTGCCTTCTAATAACAACAACTGGTGTTTGCATTAGTGCCCTGGGAAGTATCTGTCTCCACATCTATAACATGCTTCGGGTTGCCTCCTAGGATCATTTGGTCTCCCACCAAAATTCCTTCCCCAGCATTACCTCTAACCAGCTCCTTGTTGACCCCTTTGTTGTTCCCTCCTTGTTACCAATTCCCTATGTGTACAACCGTATGTTGCTACTTGCTACACCTTCTGCTTCTTTAACAGTGCCTCCACCACCATCTCTTGCAACTTGGCATTCTCAGCTGCTTGCTCAATCATTCTTGGCCTGATCATCTTCACCATAGGCCTCAAATTTTTGCTTAGGCCACTGAGGAAACTAGAGGCAAAATATGACTCCGTTAGGTGAAGATCATGACTACTCATCAAGGACCTCAGTTCTTCAAACCTCCTTAAGTATGACCCCACGTCACCTACCTGCTTCAGCTTGTTGAACTCCTCAATAGTATCTGACATGCTTCTCTCTCCGAATCTCTCACACAATTTTTCAGAGAACTTTCTATAGGTGTAGTTCTCCCTTACTCGCGTCCACCCTTGAAACCATGCATCCACCCCATCATCAAAGTAGGTTGTCACTAAAGCAACTCTTCTTTCCATTGGCATATTGTACCACTAAAACAATCACTCGCACCTTTTAACCCATCATCTAAGATTAGTCCTTTCAAACATGGGTATTTCCATTCGAGGTAGGGGAAACCCCTGCGGTGGTGGAATAGCCCGGTCCTCATGACCCCCTCCTATCAACGTCTCAGTGTCATCACCCTACTCAACAATAATCTCACGGGCTCTATTTTCTTGTTTCACTATTTCATTTGTTATGTTTAAGAGCTCTTAGAAACCGATTCAAGACTTAGATTTGCCAATCTCTCTAATCTCCTCACCCGGAAATCAAACCACAACAGAATAGATTTAACAGCAATTGAAAACAGCAAAGAAATGAGAGAAAAGAACAATCAAACCATCCAAGAAGCACAGAATTATCCTGGTTCGGACTGCAAAGTGCAATCCTACATTCAGCCTTCTCTCCGAGACAAATCCACTAGAAACCAAGAGTGATTACAGCTAGAGATGGCAAAATGGGCTTGGCCCAACGGGCTGGCCCATTGGGGCCCGGCCCGGCACCGGGCTAGGGCCAGCATTTTGCTGGCCCATTTAAGGCCGGCCCGCTTGGCCCGCTAATCAGTCGCCACCCCCCCCCCAAAAGCGCCCCTCGCTCTTAGCCTCGCCTCTCGCCCCATTTAAGGCCGGCCCGCTTGGCCCGCTAATCAGTCGCCACCCCCCCCAAAAGCGCCCCTCGCTCTTAGCCTCGCCTCTCGCCCTTTGTCTCGCCCTCTCCCTCTGTCTCGCCCTCGCCCTCGCCCTCATCTCGCCCTCGCCTGCGCCCTCTGTCTCGCCCTCTGTCGCCCTCGCCCGCGCCCCTCGCTCTCGCCCTCGCCCTCTGTCACCCTCGCCCCTCGCTGGGCTGGCCCGCGGGGCCATGTAGGGCCGAGCTAGCAATCTGCTGGCCCGTTTTTAAGCGGGCCACTTGGTGGCGGGCCGGCCCGGCCCGACCCGTTTGCCATCTCTAATTACAGCAGTACAAATGTCCCCTACTCCCTCCTGTTACAGCGCTCCCAAGTACAATGAAAATAACCAAAGAGATTTCCACCAGATTGCTCCAAGAATAACTTTTCTCACAATCTTGATCTCTTCTTCCCACAGCACTCAGCACATAAGAGGATGGCCAGTAGACTTATAAACAGGAAAAACTGAGAACTCTCTCTCTCTCTACCCCTTGCCCTCTATTTATAATAGAGGGTGGATATTCCTATGAAGATATAAATATTTATCGTTTCACCCCATAACTTTTACTAATTACAGTTTTGGAATACAACTTCTATTTAATAATTCATTTGCCTATATTCTAGACAACTTTAACAATTCTCCACCATTGTCTTGAGTATACTTCAATCTTCATCCATCAAAAACTTTGGCCTTCCAATAGATGAACTTGACCTGCTCTCACATGGATCTTCCTGCTGCACCTGATCACTCAAAAACACAAACACATCAAAGAAAACATATCAATGCTATAAAACATAACAATGGATCACTTTTGGATAAATTTCAGCTGTAATAACTAAACCTACAACTCTCATTAGATATTATTCTCCTCAAGGGATTTCCTAATGAATAACTTTTCCTAACATCAATATAATTGATATACTCCATGGAGGGACTAAAAAAAAAAACTAAGCCAACTGGACTGCCCATTGGCTGATTTCAACTCCTTCTGCCTAGACTATATTTTTAGGGTTCCTGCTGCATACAAAATGCAACATATACACCCTAAATGCATAATTTCCAGCTAGGCACACTCCACCATAAACCAAATCCATACATGATGTTATTCCTTAATCCCAAAGGGTCCAAACTTCTTACACAGCATCACATCAACAGTGCACCATACCCGGATTGGCCTTAACATTGCTAGACTTACACCTAGCTTCCCAAAATTGGTCTTTTAGGCTTTACCACTGTCTTCCCTTCTTATGTTTGCTTCAACAGACAAAGGACTGCTCTATCTACCTACCAGTCTACCAAGATATGCTTAAGACTAGGGTAACCTAGGCTGCCATAAGCTGTCCAAAACCCTATTCCAATCTCTATGCCTCATCATTCCAGCTTCTCCTCCTTCCAACAATCTCAAACACTGACATAACACCTCAGCTACACCTTGAGATTCCCATTGGATAACTATCAATGAAGCTGCCTCACTCTTCCTAGGCATACCATTGCAATTGACACAGCTACTCCTATGCACTCAATTTTAACCCCTTGGACCATCATAAGAGACTCCAATTCTTATAATATTTTGGCTTAGGAATTACTTAACTCATAGAGAGACCTTCTAAGCAATAAACCTTGCTTACCTTTCCCTCTAACCTCTAATTCCTTAGGCTACTCTTATAAGACCAATTTCTCTCTTAATTTTCATGGATACTAGCTGATTAGTGACACCTATTTGACCCAAATTAAGCCTTCATGTGCTGCTATAACCAATGGCCATGTCTAGCCATTTCCCTAGACTTTTCCCATTTCCCAGCACTTCCTTAATTTACAAATAGACACTACAACAGCACTCCACCCCTTTAACCTAAGGGATATACCATTTAAGTCCAAGATTCTCTCCAAATTTACATGGCTCCATGCCATTCATTAGGACAAGAGTGCATCACCTCTTCTTATACAAGAGATTCTATTTTCAGCCTGCTCCTTAGCACTCAAACCTGAGCCTAAGCATTCTTCAAAACCCAACATTCCATACCTCACTGGAAACTAACTTAAGACCTATCACTACCCATCCTAGGCAGCACTAGACCTTCTATTCCCTTGTTCATTACCAACAAGATGACTCTCCTTTCCTTTCATTGCTTAATCCAGATTTCAATCAACCAAGGGCTTCACCATACAAGACAACCCTTTCACACGCCCTT
Source organism: Diospyros lotus (assembly GCF_014633365.1). Taxonomy (NCBI): domain Eukaryota; kingdom Viridiplantae; phylum Streptophyta; class Magnoliopsida; order Ericales; family Ebenaceae; genus Diospyros; species Diospyros lotus. Next base: position 31,413,026 of record NC_068338.1, on the reverse strand, counting down.
TTCCCCCTCACTGATTACAAGGACCCTCACTGCAAGAGCCAAAGCTATCTTAAACACTAGCTTCCTCCCTCTCACAATTCAGCCCGAGCTTACACAATGAATCTGATCAAAAAACATTTTCCAGATTTCCCTATTGCTATACCCTGGTTCATAGGTTAGATTTAGGACATCCCAAAGGATTCTCCTTGCTGGCCAGCATTCCAAATTCCATCCCTTGGCCTTGGAATCAACTAATTCCATGTCCTATTAGTAGAGTTTTCCCTCATAGGTAAGAATCCTAGCTTTAGGAGACCTGGGTATACCTATTACACAACTCCACACACCTAAGTCTTCACACCAGAAGCAATTTCCAGCAAACTTCCTAAATTCCAGCAAGCTCATATACGCTTGGGAATTCCTTAGGAACACATCATCTTCACTAGGTACACTTCACCTAGCTCCACCATGAGACAAAGCCTAGATAGGTCACCCTAGATCCTAGAAACTGATTTCTAATGGGATTTACTGATTTTGGAGACTTCTACATCTGGAGACCTAGACAAACTACCTGGTTTCTATTCCTATACACCTGCAAATTTCCCTTCCCCTAATATCGCTAGCCTTGGATACCTTTCCTAGACCTTGCTCACCATTGTGAGCCATCCTCAACAAATGACACAGCCTAACCTTATCATAGGCTATCCTTTAGTGGCTACAGCTTATCCACATATAAATGCAAGCATGCACCACATAACCTCCATTCTTGAGGGTTGCTACCATCTCTCTAAGAGATCCTTGCAACTTCTTAGGACTCCAATTCTCACTATCTAATTATTCTTAAGGACATTAGGCTTTCTATTAAAACAAGGACATATTTTACAGTTTCTAATATTCTGGAACAGCTCCACCATGCTTCCTAATTTCTCCCATCTCCAAATCCCTTAACCTTGCCTAGACAAACCATTCCCCCTCCACCATGTCTCTATGGGTAAATACCCTTTTCCTATGAGAAGAACACCCTAACCCTAGGACCTATGCTATTTTTTACTGCATACCTAGAAAAAACTATAGGACATCCACACTCTCATAGCCAAAGCCACACATGGTGCTTGAGCATTCGGGGCTGGATTTCTCTTGGGTTTCTTTCTTCCTATTTGGGCAGAATTTCTTAATATGCCCCTCTTCATGGCAATGATAACACTTAAACTGTTTCTTGCCATTTTTAGACTTGCTTCTTGACTTCCCCTTTGATTTAAACTCTCTCTTTTCAGTCCTACTTCTAGCAGTAAGGACATCTCCAGCAGATTTTCCTTCTACTTTCTGTTGCAACTCCTTAGAGTTTAATGCTCCAAAAACATCTTCTAGGGATAACTTTTCCCTACCATGTTTTAATATATCAACAAAGGTTTCATATGTTTTTGGCAAAGAATGCAGTAATACAAGGGCTTTATCTTCCTCATCATAGTTAATATCTATGTTCTCTAAATCAAGACATATTTTATTGAACTCATCTATGTGATTATTCAGTTTCTGCCCTTCTTGCATTTTGAATGTGAAAAACTTTGCCTTTAGATACAGCCTATTTGACAGGGTTTTTGTCATATACAAACTTTCTAATTTAGACCATAAAGCCTCAACCGTTTCCATCCTTGAAACTTCCCTAAGAACTTTATCTCCTAAACTTAGAATTAGAGTATTATAGGCCCTCTTGTTGATTTCCTTCCGATGCTTACTGTAATCTTTCTTCTGTTCTTCAGAGGCATTCTCGGGCAGTTTCTGATCTGCCTCTAAAGCCTCTTCTAATCCCAAATTTCCCAATAGCGCCCTCATTTTAATTTTCCATAGACCGAAATCATTTGATCCATCAAATTTCTCTATGTCATACCTAGCGGAAGCCATAACAGGGATTAAAACTAAAAATTTCTAAGGTTCTTGGCAATTCTTGAAAGAGTTCTTGGCTCTGATACCAATCTGTTATGTTTAGGAGCTCTTAGAAACCGATTCAAGACTTAGATTTGCCAATCTCTCTAATCTCCTCACTCGGAAATCAAACCACAACAGAATAGATTTAACAGCAATTGAAAACAACAAAGAAATGAGAGAAAAGAACAATCAAACCATCCAAGAAGCACAGAATTATCCTGGTTCGGACTGCAAAGTGCAATCCTACATTCAGCCTTCTCTCCGAGACAAATCCATTAGAAACCAAGAGTGATTACAACAGTACAAATGTCCCCTACTCCCTCCTGTTACAGGGCTCCCAAGTACAATGAAAATAACCAAAGAGATTTCCACTAGATCGCTCCAAGAATCATTTTTCTCACAATCTTGATCTCTTCTTCCCACAGCACTCAACACATAAGAGGATGGCCAGTAGACTTACAAACAGGACAAATTGAGAATTCTCTCTCTACCCCTTGCCCTCTATTTATAATAGAGGGTGGATATCCCTACGAAGATATAAATATTTACAGTTTCATCCCATAACTTTTACTAATTACAGTTTTGGGATACAACTTCTATTTAATACTTCATTTGCCTATACTCTAGACAACTTTAACATCATTCTATAAAATGGGGTCATTCCTATCTTTATGGGGAAAGTCGGGAGATAACCTTACTTGATTCTGCCGGGTGAACATCAACATAAATTGTTGAAGTTGATTACCCATTTTCTCCCTCATCTAGTTGATATTGTCTCTTATTCGATTAAGTCCTCCTTCCATCTTGTGATCAACTGTCATGATCGCATCATGATTTTTCTGGTTGCTAACTTCCAGTCGGTCCACCCGATCCTAGAATTCACCCACAGCCAAACTAAGTTATTGGAGCTGCAACTCCGGAGTTTGCTCCTAGAAATATAGCCATTCCTGGCCCCTTCACGTCAATCCCATGAGCCGTAGAGATAGCCAGGAGGTTTGCCTAGAAGCAACCACCCTTGAAAGAGTGCGTAATAGCTCACTGATCGAGCGTTCTTGCGCCAAAGATGAAGATATATTGATAAGAAGGATTTTGATGAATCCATTCCAAGGGATCATCAATGTTCTTCATGTGTGTCCCTTTGGCCATCTCTAATGCCTGTAATACTCCTTGCTAGAATCGAGGCTTTGATACCAAATGCCATCGCAGTGCTGCGACAATTAGCAACTCTCCTGATTTAACGTGAATCGGAGGAGTGTGCTGGAACAAAAAAGAAGAACGGAGAAGGAAATGTAGAAGAGAGGGGAGGAAGAGAAGTAGGAGGGAGAATAATAGTCTTTGATTGAATTTTTAGATGCCTTTTACAGAAGGAGGAGCAAGCTTATATAGCTTGTTCCGTGGGTGTTGCCACAGCAGATCACACCCTTTCTAACCAACTAATTTGTCATATTCTAGCACCTTAACACCTGGCAAATTCTGCCATAACAAACTATCTAGCTGGAAAAGAAATACAAGCAAGAGAATAAAATACTAAGGCAATACAAAATAGGTAATATCCGAATCTAATACAAAACTTGGCCGCAAAAATCAGATGTCTCCCCTGTCTCATGATAGGATGGCTGAAAACGTCCCCCCTAGAGATAGAAATGAGCCTATACTGCATAGAAATGAGGGAGATAAGGGTCGTGTCAATGGAGAAATAGAGGTTGATCCAGAAGAAACGTTGGAAAGAGTGGTGGGTAACGATAGGAATGGTGCACCTAATGGGCAGCACCTGGGGTTCACCATGCCCCGGATGGAAATTCCTATATTCGAGGGGGTCAACCCCTGGTGGTGGATAAGGAAATGCGAGAGGGTCTTTGGGTGTTACTCGCTGCCGCCTACTTTAATGAGGCTATCGATGCCTGGTTCTAAGGGTGCGTAAATGTGTAGAACAAATTCACCTAGGAGGAGTTTGTGGCCAAACTATGCGAAAGATTTGAAGAAAGAAATAGGGTGGACACCATTGAGGAGTTCAACAAGTTAAAACAAATTGGGAGCGTAGAAATGTACCTAAAGAGATTTGAGGTTCTATATGACTCAACAAAACCCATACCTCACCGAAGCTTGTTTCGTATCAAGCTTTTTGAGTGGGCTTAGTGAGGACACAAGACCAATGGTAATGTTGTGTCATTTGTATTAGATTAGGATAGATGTGTAAATGGGAACATTGTATTGCAGCATTTGTATGTTATATTTGTCTGTTGTAAAGATGTATAGTACTTCTAGAAGGAATGTTTTCTAGAAGGATGTTTGACCGGTTAAGTTAGTTATTTTTGGTCAGTTGGTCAGTTAGTTATCACCTTGTAAATCACGACCCTATTGCTTATAAATAGGGATCGTGGGATAGGGGTATAATCATCTGTGTTGTGCGCTTCATTCTGAGAAGGGTTATTTTCGGTTTCTATCTTGTGTTTGGGATTGAGTGAGAGGTTAAGAGAAAGGCTGGGTATAGTCTTGTAATCTCGGAATTTTGCTAGCTTTCAGGGTTTATGGGCTGGGTAGAATTAAGGTTTTCCTTGTAATCATCCTGAAGGGTTTTCAAGATAGTGGATTGGAGATGCATTAGCAGTCTGGACGTAGGTCTCATTCTAAGATCGAATCAGGATAAATTTCCCCGTGTTTTTGTTGTTTCTTTTATTATCTTGTGTGTCTCATATATCAGTTGTGTTCTCGGGTGTGAGAGTGATTAAGGTGAGCTATTGAGTTGAGGAAATCTGTGGGAGTGCTGTGTTCATCTCTAACAGGTAAAGATGATTAGGCCCAATCAATAGAACAAACGGCTAAAAGTGCAAGGTTATAAGAAATGATTGTAGAAGCACTTATGAAGAAGCAGAGGCAACAACACAAGGGGTTAGCAGGGGGATCAGCTAGTGGGGGGGTCAAGTATGTTAACAGAGAAGTAGGCAAGAGTGGAGGAAATACGAAACAGGGGACTGATAGAACATTGATAATCGAAGCAACTACAAGCTGAAAATTAACAAAATGAAAAGAAAAGAAAGTGGACTTTCGAGAGGTCCACGCTTTCCCTCTATATTCACCAGAAAATTCCTCCCCTTCTACTCTATTTGCTTCTCTATTTAAAGGAATTTGTTGCCCTCACATGCCTCTCCCTCTTTGCTCTTCCCATTCTACCCGTTAACTGAATTTGTTGGCTGCACATGCACCACTTGCCTTCTCCCATTTCAATATCTCTATTATGCCCTTATTTCTTAGGTCTTGGGTAGGGAAATGTTATGGGCTGCCTATCAATACTCCCCCCATGAAAGTCACCTTGTCCTCAAGGTGAAGAACAGGGAACTGTTGTAGGGTTCACAGGTGGTCCAGGACCAGGTCCAAGACCAACTTGGGCTTGGAGTATGTGAATCTTCTCTTCAATTCGTTGGGCTGTCTCCATGATTTGCGTTAGACCCGATGGCTGTAACACCCTAACCTCAGCCCTAATTTCTGGCTTCAATCCATTAACAAAGAGGCCTTCCAGTATGGCCTCTGAAGCTGCGTCCACCGAAGCTGCCAAAGTCTCAAAGAGGAGGCGGTATTCCCGCATGGATTCATCTTACCTGAGGGCCACGAGCCTCTCCTCCAATGATCCCTCTTGCGAAGACCGGAATCGTTTAAGTAGATGGATCTTCAACTCTTCCCAGCTCCCGACTCTATGTTGTCTTTGTTCCCATTGAAACCAGGCAAGTGCAGGCCCATCAAAACGGAGAGTTGCTGTATCCATCTTCTCACCCTTCGTCAACCCATTCACCGAGAAGTATCTCTCGGCCTTGAAAACCCACCCATCAGGGTCGCCCCCTTCGAAGATCGGCATCTCTAGTCACCGACTTCTACCATCTTGCCTCCTGAAAGCTTCATGCTTCGTTTCGACCTCACGGCTACGATCGCCCTGTGCTGGCGATCCTCCCAGAGCCAAAGATGAGTCCGCCGGTATGTCCTCCTCACCCCGTTTCCCTTTTCGTCCCCTCTCCTGCTCTCCCCACTTCTCCGCCAGCCAGTTAAATTGCTCCAGCACCATTGCTAAACTCTTCTCTATTCCTTGCATCCTCTTGGACTCGTTCTTCGTTCTTTAGCGAGTCCATTCCCGCTTGCAGACCATCCATCCTCCCTTCTATTTGTTGTTGGTAAGTCTCCAACCTCCTCTCTAGCTTGCCCACCCTCTCCGATACAGAGCCCCCCATGGATCACACTCTGATACCAAATTGATAGAACTCTGATAATCGAAGCAACTACAAGTTGAAAATTAACAAAATGAAAAGAAAAGAAAGTGGACTTTCGAGAGGTTCACGCTCTCCCTCTATATTCACCAGAAAATTCCTCCCCTTCTACTCTATTTGCTTCTCTATTTAAAGGAATTTGTTGCCCTCACATGCCTCTCCCTCTTTGCTCTTCCCATTCTACCCCTTAACTAAATTTGTTGGCTGCACATGCACCACTTGCCTTCTCCCATTTCAATATCTCTATTATGCCCTTATTTCTTAGGTCTTGGGTAGGGAAATGTTATGGGTTGCCTATAAGGTCCAGCACCATGCCTTATGGGGAGCAATTAAGAGAGCAAAGAAGGTTGGCTGGCCTTTGTTTTAGATGTGGGGATAAGTATCATTTCAGACATCAATGTAAGAGACAAATTTTACTCTTGGAAGGAGAAGATGAGGATGAAGTCGAGGGGTCTAAAGATGAAGTAGAAGAGAATGGTGAATCAGAGGAAGAAAACAATGGGGAAATTTCATTGCATGCACTCAAGGGAGTGACCAACAACAAGATAATTAAGGTATCACGGAGTATGAAGAATCACGATTTGCTAATCCTAATTGATAGTGGAAGCACACATAGCTTCCTTGATGAAGGGACAACTAAGAGGCTAAAATGTCCGCTCCAAGGAACTCAACCCCTAAGTGTGACAGTCGCAAATGGCAGTAGGGTACTTAGTAAATCAGCATGTCACGGGTTTACTTGGGAGATGCAAGGAGAGAAATTTGAGGCAGATTTGAGGCTACTACAATTAGGGGGATGTGATGTGGTGTTGAGGATTGACTGGATGAAGGGGGTAAACTCCATCAGTTTTGACTTCAATAGAATGGAGGTTTCATTTGATAAGGGAGGAAGGAAGATGACACTGACTGGGGAAAGGGAAACCGGATCTTGCAAAATGATCTCGGGAAAGAAACTGCACAAAATGCTCAAGAGCAAATGGTATCATCTGTCCCAATTGTTCTCACTGGTGGCTGTGGGGGAAAGCTCGCTTATAATAGTGGAGGAAGGACCTGAAAAGGTGTTGCAAGGGGAGTTGCACCTGATAGTCACAACTCAACCCCGAGAGCGTGACCAGGTACATTCTCAACACCTTATTGATGAACTATGAGGACTTGTTTGTTGAACTCGCAACCTTACCTCCAACCCAAACCTTGGATCACTCCATAAACCTGAAGCCTAATGCTGAACCCATCAACATCAGGTCCTATAGGTACTCCCCAACCCAGAAAACGAGATTGAAAAGATGGTGAAAGAAATGTTAAATCAATCTTGCATAAGACATAGCCAAAGCCCTTTTGCCTCGCCAGTCCTCCTAATTAAAAAGAAGAATAGGTCTTGGCATTTTTGTGTAGACTACTGCAAATTGAATGCCTTAACCATTAAAGATAAATTCCCCCATATCCTTAGTAGAGGACTTGATGGATGAACTACAAGATGCCCATTTCTTTTCAAAACTTGACCTTAGGTCTGACTACCATCAAATTAAAATGAAGCCCGAAGATACCTATAAAACTGCTTTTAGGACACACCATGGCCATTTTGAATTTTTGGTGATGCCATTTGGGCTCATTAATGCACCAGCCACATTTCAGTCTCTAATGAATTAAATTTTCAAGCCCTACCTAAGGAAATTTGTCCTAGTATTGTTTGACGATATCCTTGTATATAACCCCACCTTGGACCAACATATATCTCACCTTAAAACCACCCTTGAATTCCTTAGAGCTAACCAACTTTTCATCAAAAAGGTCAAAATGTGCATTTGGATAGAATCAAGTGGAGTATTTGGGGCATTTAATTTCCGGGCGGGGGTTAGCACCGACCCTAAGAAAGTGGAAGCAATGCTGGCTTGGCCCAAACCCACCATAGTGAGGGCCTTGAGATGATTCCTTGGGCTAACGGGTTATTATCGTCGATTTGTCAAGGGATATGGTATTATCAGTTGACCTCTAACCGAACTCTTGAAGAGGGGGAGCTTTAATTGGGGGTAGGAGGCCGAGACATTGTTCGAATAGTTAAAGAGGGCAGTGGGGAAGTTTCCAGTTTTGGGGCTACCCGACTTTAACCAACCGTTTATGGTAGAAACAGATGTTTGTGGGAGTAGAATTGGGGCGGTATTGTCCCAGAAAGTGTGACCCCTAGCCTTCTTAAGTCAAGCTCTAAGGCCATCTCCAATGTAGAGCCGCCATCCTCGCTAAGCCAAAATTTGGAGAGCATGTCCCACATTTTTTGCTCCAACGCTGCTCTCTACTTGTCAAGTCACTCAAATTTTTGTGGATCTTCAAATGGCTACCTATAGTTGAAGAGTGAAAATGTGCTCCTCAACTTCTCCAACGGCTCTCTGTTGCTAAAATTTGAAGACAACGGCTCTCTAGTGTTGAAATTTGAAGAAGACGTCGGCGACGAGGAGCAACAACGACTACTGGTGAGGAGCAGCAACAGTTTTTGAGTCGACAAGGAGCAGCAGTAGCAGCTACCGGTGGCAACCAGATCTAGTGTCGGCGACGAGCAGCAGGTCGTCTTCTCCGACTTCTCCAAGCTAGAGACCAGATCAATTTGTGTATGTGTATATTTGAACGATGTGTATGTGTGTGTATTTTCTGTGCAATTGTTTGTGAAATTTTTGTGTATTTATTTATTGATTTGTGTATTTTAATTATTAATTTTATGTATGTGTATATTTGATTATTTTATGTATTTAATTAATTATTAATTTTATTTATGTGTGTACCTGATTATTTTGTATATTTAGTTATTAATTTGTGTATTTAATTATTCATTATGTGTATGTATTAAAATTATAAATAAAGTAAAATAAATAGAATTGAAGTTTATAAAAATAAATAAATGAGATAGGGAGTGAAATAGAGAGGAGAATAAAGAGTGTGGTTGGAGCACGCATTTTTTTAGGCAAAATTAGAATAAGGAGCGCATTGTTTATAATATAATAGGGAGCGAGATAGGGAGTGTGGTTGGAGATGGCCTAAGTGGTAGGCATATGGGTCTAAATATATATGAGAAGGAATTCTTGGCTGTTTTGATGGCAGTGGATAAGTGACGCCATTACTTGGAAAGGGGTAAATTTATAATTAAGATGGATCATGAGAGTTTGAAATTCTTGTTGCAACAAAAATTGTAAACTCGACTACAAAAGAAAGGGATGTGTTAAAAGGTATTTGTACTAGATTAGGGTTTGTAATATAAGAGAGATGTCAAGGTTTAATTTTCTGTTTAACCTCTTCTAGAAGGATATGTTTCTAGAAGGCTGACCGGATTTGTTTTAACTGCTATTTAGGGGCAGTCAGTCAGGTTGTTACTCCCGCCTTTATAGTTTATAAATAGGTGTTGGGAGGTTGGCTTTAGAGAGTGCTTTTTATTCTATCTTGTTGGAGTATGTGCTGTGTGAAAGAGGGCATATCTTTCGGTTTCAACTCTGTATAGCTCTCAAGTTTATGGGCTGTGAGAGAGTTGGGTGTTTAGGGCACATGTAATCGTGTATCATCATTCAAAGATAGTGGAGAAGCTAAGGGCAAAGCCAATTTGGATGTAGGTCTCATTTGAGACTGAACTAGGATAAATTCTCGTGTTCCTTTCTATTCTTGGTTAAATTCTTGTGTGTTTTCTATTTTACTCTTGTGTTGTGAGAGAGAGAGAGATTGTTCGGGTGTGTTTTGAGGGTTGAGCAATCATATTAAGAGGTGAGGTCTAGGCTAACAGGATGACTAAATTAATGGGATTGGATTATTCAATACAATATCAAAATGGCAAGGAGAATGCGGCAGCAGATGCCCTGTCAAGGTATCATGAAGACGGAAATTTGGTAGCCATTACCATGGTAGTACCGGATTGGTGTAAGGAGGTAGTGGATAGTTATGAAGGGGATGAGCAGGTGTAAGAACTCATACAAGGAATGGCTGTTAGACCACAAGGGACTGGTGGTTATACCCTAAGAAAAGGGATGCTGTGACTACATGGCACGATGGTCATAGGCAGCAAGGGGGACTTGAGGGAAAAAATATTACAATCGTTGCATGAATCTCCCTTAGGGGGGCATTCAAGGGTCCAAAACATTTATTTAAGGGTGAAACAGCTATTCCCTTGGCCAAAATTAAAGATGGATGCGAGGGAATTTGTATTATATTGCAATACTTGCAAAAGGTGCAAGTATGAGAATGTTGCTTACCTCGGGTTGCTTCAGTCCTTACCAGTACCCTACCAAGCATGGACTAGTGTGTCCATGGATTTCATTGAGGGATTACCCAAGTCAGAAGGAAAAGATAGTGTGCTAGTGGTGGTCGATAGGTTTACTAAATTTGCACACTTTATAGGATTGGCTCACCCTTATACAGCCCAAGAGGTGGTCAGAGCTTTCATGGACAGAATAGTGGCTTTGCATGGAGTGCTGAGGGTTACCATATCAAGCAGGGACAAGATATTCACCAACACCTTTTGGCAAGAATTGACGAGGTCAATTGGGATAAAACTCGGCATGTCAACCACTTACCACCCTCAAACGGATGGGCAAACGGAAAGGGTAAATCAGAGTTTAGAAACCTATCTTAGGTGCATTTGTATCCTGCAACCTAACTAGTGGCACAGATGGCTTGTATTGGCCCAGTGGTGGTACAATTCCACCCACCACACCACACTAAAAATGTCTCCATTTGAAGCTAATTACGGCTACAAACCCCTGATATTACCAGCCATAGGAGGGCAGGCTACAGCTGCTTCAGTGGAAGAATATTTGCAGCAAAAGAGGGTGGTGCTTAGATAGCTCAAACAGGAATGACCTCGGACCAAAATAGGATGAAACAATATGCAGACTGGAACAGAAGTGACGGAGAATTGGAGGTTGGGGAAAAGGTTTATTTGCGTCTAAGGCACCCCCATTTGAAGTCCATTATGCAAAAGGACCGGTTACTAAACTGACTCCCCAGTATTGTCATCTGTTCTTTATCATAGCTAAGGTTAGAAAGGTAGCCTACCAGTTGCAACTTCCAGAAGGATCCCAAATGCATCCCATCTTCCATGTGTCTCTCTTAAAGAAGTCATCAAGGAAGGAGCAAGTCAATCCAGAGCTATCATTCTTGCCTAAGGAAAAGAAAAGGGCAGAAGAACCAGAAGCAATATTGGATAGGAGAGATCCATAACCATGGGGTCTCCCTTATTCAGGTGCTGGTCAAGTGGCAGGATGAGGACAAAGGAGGCAGCACCTGGGAATACTTGCCAAGCCTCCTTCAGCGATTCCCAAGGGCAGCCAGCCTCCTCAGCATTTCTTGAGGACAATAAATGTTTTAAGGGAGGGGCAATTGTTGCACATGGAGATATTGGCGCGACATCGGCAGTTTACTGATTAATTTGAATTGTCTTCTTAGTCATTTATTTTATGTTATGTTGTTATGTTTTCATTTACTTTATGTATTTGTATTAATTTGGGTATTGCAGCTGTAAGGGGTAGGATATCTTGGGGGGTCCATGTGTAAAGGGGCCCGGGACAAAGACAAAAGAGTTGGCTACTAGGGGTGGGATTTGCTGTGGCAGCACCCACGCTTGAGGCTTATATATACCCTTGAGACTCCACTTGTAACGGCATGAAAAATCAAGAAGAATTCTATCTCTGTCTCTGTTCTCTTCTGTCTGCTTTCTCTTCTCTCTTTTCCTCCTTTTCTAATCTATCCTATTTCCTTCGTCTTCTTCTAAGATCCCTATTGACCCTCTAATTCATATCGAATTAGAAGGCAGCTTACATTGTCACATTTGGGTTTGCGACATAGAGTTTTCTAATAATTTGCATTGTTATTTTTAAGGAGGTTGACAGTTTTTTTGGTCAAATATCTGATTCCATTTTTATCTGATCATCAGAGTCTTCTGTTGATTAAAAAAAATAATAATAATCTGTTTTTTTACCTGAGAATCAAACAGTCTTGGAAGAGATAGACTCTGTTTATTTTATGCATCTGGTTTCATAAAATTGCAAACAGAGGACACAAAACTTATCTCTAACAAAGATGTTACCAGAAACGCTTCCAGTTCTATTTTGTATGAGCATTGCACATGCCAGTGTGTGCGAATTCTTCAACAATGGCTGTTAATAACAATAAAATGTAAATTATCTAAGACAAGGAAAGGCACGAACTCACTTGGATTAGTTCTTTTGTTTCCAATAACATTTGTGTACCACTGTGAATACCTTGATTCTTTTGGGATTTTCATTCCATCTAGTTGTTTGGTTGTTAGATTCATTTTATATCATGACTGAAGTGCAGTATGTAAATGTGTAAGGTTTTTGTGTTTTATAAAATTGGTGCTTGTGTTTCTTTTAAATTGGAGTGTCTTTCGGCTCTGCATGCTGTATGTTTTCATATGTCCATCTGGTCTATGATTAAAGTGAGAACTTGTGCAAGTTTACATGGCCTTACGATGAATGGTTATCCATTACAGCATCATTGAACATTGCTGTTTTCAACGTTTGGGGTGGTTTTTAGTTGCTTTGGATGAATTTGTAGTCAAAATGCAGATTCCTATTGTCAAATAGAGTGAAAGATTTCTAGAATAAAGCAAATCCTGAAACAAATAATGTAGTGCTTATATTACTTCTTGCAGCATGTGAGGCTACTAATTTGTAGGGAGTCCCTGGTAGGTTTAATGCTTTTGAACTTATTAGCCAATAAGAGGAAATACTTGAAGCATATTTGTTTTTTGCAGAATTTGTTACTAAAGGATGATAGTCTTCCCAAAAGTATTTGCAGTATGTATTTGGTAATTGGAATTCCTCCATTGAAAATGTACTTGTATTGTAACATTTTATTTTCTTTAAAAGGTGTACAACAAGAGAAAATTTGTTGTTTCTTCTGCATCTGGCAATAGAGTGCTTCTGGGAATAGTTGAATACACATTGCATCTTTTTGATTTTACCATTGACTGGTTTAGTTGTCTTGTTTTCTTCAAAAAGGAGGTTTTATGTTTACAAATCATGTTTTTTCTTTTCCAGGGTGGAATTTAGATTTTCTGTCTATTCATTCTCTTTTTTGTTAGTTTATACTAATACTGTCTTATCTAGTGAATATAAAGCCATTGTCATGACCCTAGGGTTTCAGCAGAGAATTAGGGCCAATTTTAGGAAAAATTAGGGCAGAATTTGAGAAAGAGGGGAAAACAGAAAGAGGCGGAAGAAACAGGGAGGTCAAGAGGGAGAATAGAGGGAATCAAAGGGAGAAAGAGAGTAAGAGAAGCTGGGAAAGGGACAGACAGATCCGAGAGAGAGAGAGAGAGATAGAGAGAGGAATTCAATTGATATTTCTGGATATCCAACTATAACAGCCCTATTAGCTTTATATAGCTACTTCAACAGCTTAACAGAAAATACAACAGCTTAACAGAAGTAAAATAACTACTCTTAACAACTCAACAGAATTAACTACTCTTCTGAGGGATAATCTGCTACACTCAACCCTACTGTAATCTCTTATACATCCTAGGGTCCTGACAGCCATCTTTATATGTTTATCCTTATGAATGATTAATGATCTAGAATTCATGTAGGCAGAGGTGGATCCTTGAAGGGGCAGGGGATCTTCCAAACTATTTCCATATATGCTATCGACTCTCACATGGTTTTAGAATTTAGGTATAGTTTTTTGTAAGGTGTAACTTTTGGGCCCTCCTGACAACAAACCATATATTCTTCAAACCATGTAACTTTTGGACTCTCAAACCCTATATTCTTGTGTTTTGATCCTCCACCCATGCATGTAATTGACTCTGTGCAGTGGGATAAAAGTTTGGTATATTGTTGTTGTTACTTGCTTGTGCCAAGTGTTTGAGTAATTCATGTGCTGTCTCTAAGGAGCCACAAACATTGATTGCAATGCTTTTAGTTGTTCCTGCTAATTTTTTTAGGGTTGGTAACAGGTAGCAAACCAGAAGAAACAAAGGCTGCAGGGGATCCCTTGGATCAACTTGCAAAACCTGGTGCAGTTCTCATGGTGTGTAGGACCTGTGGTAAAAAGGGTGATCACTGGACATCAAGGTGCCCTTACAAAGATCTAGCTCCACAGAGCGAGGGCTTCACTGACAAGCCTCCGGCATCAGAATTACCAAATTCTACTCCTGGCCCCGGCAAGGCAACAACCTATGTTCCTCCGGGCATGAGAGCAGGCGCAGAGAGAAGTGGGGGGACTGAAATGAGACGCAGGAACGATGAGAACTCTGTCCGGGTCACCAACCTCTCAGAGGACACCAGGGAAGATGACCTGCATGAGTTGTTCCGTACGTTCGGTCCAGTGAGCCGAGTGTACGTTGCTATTGATCAGAAGACTGGAATGAGCAGAGGCTTTGGTTTCGTTAACTTCGTGAATAGGGAGCATGCTGAGAGAGCCATTAACAAACTCAACGGGTATGGCTATGACAACCTCATTCTCAGAGTTGAATGGGCTGCACCGAGGCCAAACTAGCGACTTTTAACTTCTAACACAGCTTATTTCACCTTTTTGCTGCTTGGAACGATAAGCGGTGGTACTATTTTCCAGAGGGATTGTCTTCTTCCATCATGCCATGCCATGCCATTTGGAGAAAATTTTGTGGATTTGTGTTATGAAATATTCCTATCTTAAAATTTCGATCAGATTTTTAATTTTTTTTTTAAAAAAATTGTGGATTTGTTTTCTGAAATATTCCTATCTTAAAATTTCCATCAGAATAACCTCAATTTTTTTTAAAAAAATATTTATCTGATAAGATTCAAATATAAAAATGGAGAATATTTAAAATTGAGTTAATTTCTTTTGAGAAGTAAAATTGAATTAAACTTAAAATGAGTTTGCCATATTTTTCTTATTAATTTATAGATTTAGAATATGCAGGTAAGTCTTATCTGATTTAACCAGTGGTTTTATTTTGATTTAGAACATTGGTAGCAATTTGGAAAATAATAGATTGGAATTAGTAGTTTTTTTTTTTCTAATAATATTATGATCCAGAATTTCTGAGAGTAGTTTCTATGAAAAGAAGAAAAAAAAAGGGCCCGGGGGGGGGGGGGGCTAATTCCAAAAGATGTGCAAATTACTCTAGAAATTGCCTACTAATTTCTAATTAAAAACTAGCTAGCAGCCTAGCACACGGGTATCTTCACATCAGTTGCTTGTTTTTAAAGGGTTGTTTACTCAAAACTTTTTAATTAGAAAAAAGTAAAAAAAATAACTTCTTTAAAGAATAAGCACGCTATTGTAATGAAGATGAGGCCATTTGAAACAAACATTAATTCATACACCTTGATCAATTATATTATATAGAAGTATGAAGTCATATGTCAAACATTTAGTGAGTTATGAGTTTGATTATTACTTTACATAAAGTTAAAAATTTAATTTACATTTTATCTCTTAATCGAGAATACAAATACCGAGAGTCACATAAGAATAGTTATCTCAAATATAAAATTAATAATAAGATCGAGAAGACATGATTAAATATAAATATATATAACCACATTTTATGTAATTATAAGATTTTATTAAGAGTTAATTTTTTTTTATAAAATGGCTACAATATTAGATTTATTATATGATATAAAATATTAAATAATAAATCACTAACATGTGTAATATATGAGTGATTAAATAAAATATTTACCATGGAAAAATAAAGGCATCGTAAGTTTAGAGGTGTCAAGTTTGAATTTATATTTATTTTTTTATAAATTAGAATATAAGTATGTATATAATATAATGTAATTATTATTGATTAAAATGTATTTACGTGGTCATAAATTAGAGTCACAGCCTGCACATTTCTTCCATTCATCATCCGTCCGGCAACGGCGAGCTCTCAAGTGCGTATCCGATTTGTGCGTGTGTATTTATTTATTTATGTATGTCGAGGGCCACGGGCCCACAAGCCCAGCCTCCTGTGCCAGACTGTCCCATCTCATGGCCATTCCTCTCTTTTCTCACTAGCGGTGCTCTCTTCCATATCTCTCCCCGCATCTCTGTGCCGGCCGGAGATCGAGCTCCGCTTCGCCGGTTTTGATGGCGTCCATCGTCGAATCCTGTTGGCTGGTACTCTGATCTCTGCTAACTTCAACTATTCCTGCTACTGTTCACGAACACACATTATTATTTTTCTTTTAATTTTGCAGCCGTTATTGTTGTTTTTGCCCTAGATTTTCCGTATTTTGCTTGAAATTGCTTCTACGGCGTCGAGCATTGTTATTCTTGATCTTTTGAAGATACGTGGATAAATGTGCTATATGTGTATCTGCATGTATGTATGTATCTACAGTACGTACACGAGTGTGTGGAAGGCGGGGTTACAACGTTGCTTTCGATGCGCTCCATTTGGAAGGCATGACTGTGTGTATTTATTATTTATTAGATTTCTAATTTATGTGAGGGGAGAATTGGATTTTTTTTGGGTTTCCCTCCATGTATTTTATTGCTTCAGATTTCTTTTGGAATTTTAGAAATTCAGTGTGGGAAGAATTGGAGATGGAATATTCGATCTAAGCAATGTTTGTTGATGTCATAAATACTGATTTTTAGGTCTGGTATTCTGGGTTTCGATAGTCACATTTGTTGATGTCATATATACCTTTATAGACATTCGTAGATCCTTCAATGGTTAAGCAGGCTCTATATCTATAAGTAATTGCCATATTTAGCTGCATAAAGGCTAAGAACCAAAATTCTGTAGTAAGACGGCCATTAGCTACGTCTCGAGTAGGCATTGCCTGTAAATATGGACTACCGTACATGATCTACTCAAGTTTCTACAGTAGTTTCTTTACTGTAAGAACCTTGTACCTTATACTTCATGGATGATGGTCCAGATGAAACAGTTTCCGTAGCACATGCAAGACTTACAACTACAAGGATTATCTCTGCTTTCCTGACCTGCCCTTTTCTTTCATTAGAAGTTAGAACAAGTTTCCCTAACAAGTTTCTCCTGTATCTTTTGGTTTTCTCCTTAATTGTAGGAATTCAGAAGATGGTTGGAGTTGAATGATATAGTGCAGTTGTAATTGATTAGATATATGTGTGTGTGTGTGTGTGTATTACCATGGAGAAATGGATACTGGCGAGTATCTTGCATTAGGAGTTCAAAAGTAAATTGACCATCTTAAATTAATAGCATTGGAAGCCTTGAATTATCTTTGGTAATACATGTAAGGAAATTTTATTATCTCTCTTATCAGAATTGGGAAATTTGTCTTCCACTATGTTCAGATCTCATGGTTTGGAGTGATGATCTGAGAAAATGGTTAATTCTCCTGCTTTATTCATTGTTATGGGATATTCTTATCAGTTTGTAAGATTTTTATTTTTTTTATATGCAGTATCTGATCACTCATTTCAGTGATTTTCAACTGGCATGTCTTGGGAGTTTCTTTCTTCATGAAAGTGTCTTTTTCTTATCGGGGATACCTTTTATATACCTTGAAAGAGCAGGGTGGCTAAGCAAGTATAAAATTCAGGTACTTTACTCCTTAATTTGGATTATTAATTTCATCATGTGACAAGATATTGGCATGGAAGGAGAAAAGAAAAATAAGTTGGTAGTCATAATGGTGTAATTGTCAACTTTTTTTTTTTTGGTGGGGGGGGGGGGGGGTGTTGTTTTTCTTGTCAATATTAAGGCAAACTTATCTTTCCTTTTTAGCTTCCTTTACATTTCCTTTATCAGCCTTGATTTTTGTGGCACCACAATATGTATATTATTGAATGTAGACATTTTTCCTGTCCATGTAAATTTGACTGTTGGCTTTTGGTTGAAAAGGCTGAAATCTTTTCGAACACATGGTACAAGCTTGGTAAGGAACTAGTTTTAAACTCACTTCACTTCAACTTGCATGCCTGTGCATATGCAGTCACACCGGATATACGTCATGGTACTGTTTTTCTTTCATGCTGCCAAATGAGATAGAATAGTGTATGGGTCAGCAATTCCGATTTTGGCATACAAAATGGGTTGTTTTTTGTTTTGTTTATATCCATCCATCATGAGTTTGGACAGGTGATTGATTGGTATTTCAACTAGTGCCATATTTATGCTTGTATGCTTCTGAAAGTCAAACCAGATGTCCGTTTCCTTTCTCCAGGTTCTTATAAGTAGTGATATATATTATTTATTTCTTCCCTTTCCTCAATGCTACAATGAAATCCTCACTCCAATTAGTTCATGCTTAAGCAATTTGTTTCTTGACTTCCGTGTCTTTCTCTCTAGGCTGTGACAAGCATTTACACCTTCGTTAGGAGGGATTTCTCTGTTTGACTAAGATGTTGACAATATGTAGGTGTCCAATCTAGAATCAAGAATTTTGATGGGTACTTTTCAACTGAAAGAGACCAGATGGTGCCATTGAGACTTGAAATAGTTCTCTGACACGTGATGTCAGTCAAAAAAGGAATAAAACAGTTAACCTGGAATGTGCTTGTGGACAGATAGCGCAGTCCTTTCCTAACATCATAATTTTGTTCCTCCAATGTCATTATTTTCTTCATCTGACATTTGTAGCCTTATCATTGTTGTTCTCATCTTCACTAGTCACCATTGTCTTCGATGCTCAGCAGAGAAGGTTCTACAGATGTTCTCAGTTTTCACAGTGCATCTTGTTTTGTGTTATTTAAGTTTTAACTTGACCAATCTTTTGTATTTTGTTCCACAAAAAAATAAATACCTGGGGTTAAGGGAGATAATCTAGGTGTTAGGGTTTCTTTTATTAGTTGAATATTTTGTTCTTTTCTCTCCTATTCTATGAAGCATGGACACAGACATGGGAACATGACATCATCCAAAAAAGTAGGATGCGACATGGTCGGGATATGTTAATTAATAAAATATATTTTTATATTTGTAATGACATAAGAAAGTGCCAAAACTGTAGCCCAAAATCATAAATATGCATTTAATATTTATAATCCAAGATTCCAAATGAATAAGTTTAATCTCATTAGCAACCAATTCACAAGTCATTACTCATTTCAAATTCGAACACCAAAACATGTATTTCTGATTCATAGATAAACATAAAGACTAGAGCTAGGAAATAAATAAAACTCAAAATATATATCAAGCAATCTATTTAAAGTATAGTATATCAACAAGAGTCCAGTCGCAGAACTCGCAACTCACTGGGATTTGCGAAGCAGCAGCAGTCGCCACTTGCTGCCAGTTGTTGCTCACCAAGCAGCAACCAGAAAGCCCAGTTGTCCGGTCACAAGTTGCCACTTGCCAGGCCCAAGCAGCAGTCATCGCAGTCACAGACTCACCACTCGTGGCATCGTAGCAGTCAACAGTTGTTGCAGTCGTCATAGTTGCTACTCACCAGTAAGGTTTCAACGCGAAGAGTGAAAGTAAAGAGTCTTGCTTGACATTCAAAGAGGAGATAACTGAAAAGTCAAGCAAACAAATTGTTGAAACCCTAGTCTCTTGCAAGGAAGTTGAAGAGGCAAAGTGTGCCTAGAGGGGACATGCCATGTGGCATGTCCAACACGTATTGCTGTTGTGTCACCATGTACGACATGACAGTGGCACCAACACAGCAGCCCTAGGGGTGTGTCTCTGCTTTATAGTAGCTCCTTTTTTTTTTTCTTTCTTTCTTCTTTGATCTTTCATCTTTTGTTCCTTGATTTATATTTTTCTGAAAATTTTTAAGTCATATTCTAGTCACTTTGCCATTACTTTTGCCTCAAGTTAGGCAAGTGCCCAAATTATAAACAGGAATGGTCGAGATTGTGAGCATGAAGATTTATAAAAAAAAAAAAAAAAAATTCTGTAAGAAAAAGATTTATAAATTAGACTGTCTTTAAATGCATGTTTATCTTTACTCATGGTAAATAAATAAATAAAAAGAAGAAAAACAGCCTCACAGAGCAAGAGTAACACTGCTTACAAAATGGGCATTCCCCAATCCTTGCAGAGTGGGAAGTTTCATGCATTGAGGATGTCCTTTTTAAATAAAAAGAAGAAAAACAGAGAGATCACAAATTGGGAGAAGAGAGGGAGGGAGAATATGGATAACAGGAAGCAACAGTAGTAGGTATAAATTATATTCTGCAATATAAACACTGGAAGCACCCTAATATTACATACTCGCTTTATTTAAGTTTTAATGTGATCAGTCTTTTGCATTTTGCACCACATAAATATAGATATGTGGCATTAAGGGAGATAATATAGAGGGTGAGCCTTGATAGTAAGGGTAAGTTTGCTCATTTGTAAAGGTGAGGGTTTGAGTTGTGAAAATAGCCTCTTTGTAAAAAAAGCAAGGGAAAGACTGCATACAAATATTGACTCTTGCAAAGTGGGGAGTCTTGCTCTAGGAATGCCCTTATAAGGAAGATAATATAGGTTTAGGTTTTTGCTTATTAGCAGGATTCATTGTTCTCTTCTCTCCCACTTTTTCTTTCTTCTTCCATCTTTCATCATTCTTTCTTGATTTTTATTTTGCTGGAAATCTTATGCCATCTTCATACTCATTTTGAGTTGTACTTCAAATTAGGCAGTGTCCAAATTACAAATGGAAGGGTTGGGATTGTGAGCATGAAGATTACAAGTTACATTACCTTTTAATGCATATTTATCTTTACTCATGTGTTATGGTCCACTGCAGGGTATGGAACTTGTCCCACATTGGAAGTTTAGGCTCTTGGTGTGGGGTTTATAATCTCTTGAGCACCCTCCTTTTAACTGCTAGTTTTTGAGGGTGAGTTCTACTCGAGAGTTGTAACAGTGGACCAGTGGTATCAAAGTCGGCCCCCATGGCTCTCGGTGTAAGCGAGTGGCGATGGAGGTGACATCGACATTGCAGTGTTCGCTCGGGACTAGTGCATTGCCTGCTATCGTGGGTGCTGGGCTGCAGAGCGTGGTGGTATGTTATGGTCCACTGCAGGGTATGAGACTTGTCCCATATTTGAAGTTTAGACTCCTAGTGTGGGGTTGATAATCTCTTGGGCACCCTCCCCTTAACAGCTAGCTTTTGAGGATGAGTTCTACTCGAGGGTTGTAACATCATGGTAAATAAATAAATATAGAAATAAACAGAAAGATTGCAAATTGGGATAAAAAGGGAGGGAGGACAAGGCTAACAGGTAGGAATAGTTGTGATTTTATATTTTGCAATATTAATCCTGAAAATTGTTGAATATGACAAAGTGTTGCATGCTTATTTTGCATATAATTGTGAGGCCATGAAACTTCTTTCAAAGTGATATGTGAAAGAGAAAATACATTGGACAACTAAAATAAGTTCAGGCATCTGTAATCTCTCATAGACACTTCTAATGAGCTACTTACTAAATATTTTGATAATTGTCAAATGGATAACTTACTTATTCAACCTAATATTGCTGGATGTGCATTTATGGTGTTACTATTGTTTTGGCCTTGCAGACAAAGAATAACTCAGCTGCAGCTCAGGAGAAATGTATCACTCGCTTAATACTGTATCATCTTTGCGTTAATCTGCCAGTTATGATTGCTTCGTATCCTGTCTTCAGATTCATGGGCATGAGAAGTAGCCTCCCATTGCCATCCTGGTACTTTCAGGTTTCTTAATATAATATTAGCTTGCTTTCAGATGCTGCATTGTGTTGTACATAAGCTGTATTAATTCTGTTTGGTACTTGTACTGATTTCATCTGATTTGGTGCATGGATCTTGTTAGATTAATTTTTCAAGTATTTTGCTGAGCAGGAAGGTTATTTCTACACAAATTTTGTTCTACTTCATCCTGGAGGATTTTGTATTCTATTGGGGACACAGGACTTTACATACAAAATGGCTTTACAAGCATGTCCATAATGTTCATCACGAGTAAGTAAAAAGCATCAAGTGCTCATGAGTTGCACAGTTTGGGTGTTCATTCCTGTCTAGCTTCTTTTTGCAGCTCATATCATGTTTGTCGAATCAACAGGTATGCAACGCCATTTGGACTGACTTCTGAATATGCTCACCCTGCTGAGATCCTATTCCTAGGATTTGCTACAATTGTTGGTCCTGCAATCACTGGGCCTCATCTGCTAACTCTGTGGCTGTGGATGGTACTTAGAGTTTTGGAAACAGTTGAGGCACATTCTGGTTATCATTTCCCATGGAGCCCCTCAAACTTCTTGCCCTTGTATGGAGGGTGAGAATGTCCATTTCTTAGATTTTATTTTGGCAAATCTTTTGTGTCACTTAAGTTTGCCATGTAGCTTGACATGGCTGACATTTGTTTCATTCATGTTCAGTGCTGATTTTCATGATTATCACCACCGACTACTCTACACAAAGTCTGGGAACTACTCTTCAACTTTTGTGTACATGGACCGGTAAGATTTTGGTTCTGTTGCTTTCTAGAAAAGCATTCTAGGTTGCATGTTGAAACAGGAACAACTATAGTTAAAATGATGCTTGAGGTTGGTGAATCAAGGATAACCGTGGCACTATGAAAAGATGATTTTGCATTCTACTGTCCCTTTTTAATCCTTTGATGGTTCAAGTTTGTTGATCTTTGATTTTTTTTTTTTTTTTTGTGTATATTAATAACCTAAATTATGATTGATTTCTATGGTTGAAAGTTAAAAAATTGAGTAATTATTTAATATAGTGGCCTTTTTTAATTTGAAAATTTTGAGTCTTTAGTTGCTTGCAGTCTTTTTCCATGGTAGCCAACGGGATTACCCCAAATCTAATTAGCTTAGGTGTAAAGCGGACAATCTCATGCCGTTGTGATTGTATCAGCTGAACTGGGACTTGTGTCAATGAAGGCAAAAGAGAACTACATTATTTTCAATTGTCAGAATGACATTGAAATCCCTATCTAGCCTGATAGCTCTTTTTAGAGCATTGTTTGCATATGGGTTGTGTTGGTATCTTATTGAAGTGCATGTACTCTTTTAGGTTTCTCCTTTCAGTGGCAGCACTCTTCCTTGTACTCTTCTTAGTTTCTCATTCACCATCTGAGAAGAAAAAGTTTTTTTTTTTGGGTTCTGGAGTCCCTACCTTTGCTTGATTGAAATTTCATTTCCTCATTTTACTTCACAACAACAAACATTAATCCCACTAAGTGGAGCACATGAATTCTAGTTCTTCAATTATCTCTATCCATGGCCATGTCTTCTATAAGGTTGTGCCACAAACTTCTTGCATTTCATCCACTTGCCTCATAGGTGCATTTACTGGTCCTTTTATATTCGGCTCAAATCTGTAACAAAAGTGAAGCTGGAAAATCTTTTGTGAAAAAAGAAAGGAGAGAATTTATGATAGACCCAATAGAAAAAGAGCAAGAGATTGCTGACAAATTGGAGAGAGAATGGACAAACATAAAGACCTACTAGCACAAGACAATTAAAAACAGCTTGGAGTAGAGATACGACAACAACTATCACAAACCTTAAATCCTTCTAGGTGGGGTAGCTACATGAATTCTACAGTCTCTGCCTTAAGAGTAGAGATATCAAAAGGAAATTCATGCCAACTGCTGGAATGGAGACAATTAGAAGAGTCTTTGCCTTAGTTACACAATGGAGCTGCAACTCTAGTGTTTGATGGAAAACCAACCTGATAAATAGCCAAAAAGGATGAATCCATGCAAGCAGCTCAAAGCTACATGACGGAGGAAAAGAAAATATTTTCTTTTGACCAAAAAAATACTGCCATGCTTGGAACAGTACGGCAGTCAAATACTCAAGTTTATGTGATTTTTGAATAAGTCCAAGCAAGCTGTGTTTATATATCCAAAAAAAGGAGGCGAGGATTAAGTACACAAGGATTAGACGAAAAGATGCAACATTAACTGGATGCCATGGAATGCACAGACCAATAATAGGGCCGAAATCTTGGGAGTAAGCTCATTGATTGAGTTGAGTTAATGATGAAACGTTTTGTTTGATGCATGTTATGCTATTGCCTAGATGTTTGATTAGTTGGTTTTCCTCCAAATGCTGCTTGATGCACAGATAATCAATTGATTTGTAGGCTGTCTGACCGTTTGATGAAATCGCCATGCCTTGTAATACGACTAGGCATTCAATATTCTTGGAGCCCTAAATTCCAGGTGTTTGTTCTCAGCCACCGTCTTTTTCTTGAGTTGACATGGTTTTTGGAAGGGTTTGCTAGAAGACTGCAGTATAGTATGTGTGCGCCATATGGTGGGGCAGACTGGAAGAAATTCTGGTAGAGGGGCATGATTTTTGCATATCATGCTTGTGTATCTCTTTGTATATTAAGGAGGCATTTGTTAATCAAGATATGAGGTGGAAAAGTTAAGATATGAGATGTATTTCAGACTTTTATTATTTTCAACATATCTGTTAAGTTTATCTGACCATTTTTAAAAAAATCATTAATAACTTTTTATCTTGATTTTTCAAAATATGTATATCTCATCTCCTCAAAATAAGCATATTTTGGTCTCTACATATAAAAAAAAAATAACTTTTGTATCTTCTAATGCATTTCAAAGAATTTAATAAACAGTTTGACAAAAATTTTGAAATATTTTCCAATTTTATCTTAACTATTTCATATCTTAGTCCAAAAATCATTCTGGATTTATCTTGATACTCTCTCTTATCTTGTTCATTTTAACAAATGCCAGGACAACTGGATAAGTCCCTCATAATAATAACATGCTTTCCTGTGGATGCTTTATTCTATTTGCACATGAAACTAATGAAGTGCTTGGGAAGTTTAATTTGCTGCCGCTTTGACAGGATATTCGGCACCGACAAGGGATACAGAAAACTGAAGGCATTAAAGAGCAGTGGAGACGAGAGCTGAGACAAGCAAATATAGGGGAAAGCGGATGAAAGAATAATAATAGTTTTGCCTGCTTTGATATTGCAGATAGGTTCTAAGCGAGAGAGCCTCGCTTCCTTTGGTAAAAGTTTCAATTCATTTTCTCCTTTCGAGTTGAATGTTACCACCTTTTTTTACAAGTTTGTTTGCTGTCGTGAGTTTGCAACTGTGTGATGCGGATTATTATATATCTTTGGATGGTTCACCCCATCTTCGCTTTCATGAATGAAGCTGCTGCCATTTTCCTGATATCATTCCCTCATTCACGGCTTTGGGTTTTGCTAGATCTCTCTAATTCTTTTCACTGCGAGGGTTCGTTCGTTCTCCAGGTATAGCTTGCTTTTATGGAAGATCAATTATTCAAATACTTTCGGGAATTATGATGTGTGGCGGTTAATCCACTCAAACATGAAACGAGCAACAAGAACTGGGCAAGTGATTCTTATAACCAGCTTTTGTATTTGCAGAAGCTAGTATTTTTGTCTGTCTTCGTAGAAATGGTGCAGGATGGCATGGTTTTACGTAAAGCATGCGTTGTCAAAAGAAGCTTTCTTCATATAAAATATTTAACAATGAGATAAGAAAGACCAGCAAGAGAGAGAGAGAAGCTGGGTTCATTTTGTATGTTCATATTCACTTTTTTCCCCCAGCTGGCTGGCCGCCTCTCCTAATTCCGAAAATGGCTACCCCCTTTCATTCATTTCATTCCACCCAACCCTAGCTACATAAGAAAAGAAAAAAAAAAAAAAAAAAACCAAAAACAATAAAGAAGTAGAAGAAAAATAAACAAAAACAAGGGCAGGTAGGTCAAATTGAACAAAAGCGACACGCATCGCTACGTGTCGCTCCTCAGATCGACCACCACGACGCTCACGTTGTCGGTGCTACGCCTGGCCAAAGCCAGCTTCGTCAACAGCATCGACGCGTCGGAGCATGCCTTGTCGGCGTTTTCCCGGCAGCCATCGCTCTCCGGTGGAAGTGGGACAACAGCCGCCGCGGATAGCGGAGACTTTCCTCCAAGGCACATGCGGGCCACGCCGCAGGCCGTCTCGTTCGAAACCACGTCCCAGAGCCCGTCGCTCGCCAGTATCAGACAATCGTCCCCGGCAGTCCGATCCATCACCGTTACCTCAGGCTCACAGATCACATATGGCTTCAGATAATTATCACCTGGATAAATGCATAACCGTGAAACGATATAAGAACATGATATCTTTCTCCAAAAGAGACGACAGCGGGAGGGGTGATCGTACCAATGGCTCTTGACATGGCGAGAACGCCGCAAACGCGCGGCCCTTCCCAGTATATGACTCTCCCTCCGGCGGCTAGGATCCGGTTCAGCTCGTCTGGACGATCCGGCTGTTGTCATAAGCAAAGTATTTAGATAAAATAATTCAAGCATCCGTCCAAACACGGCCAAGAAAGTTGATGCAGATCGAAAGCTAACCTTGTGATCGGTGGAGAGAGGGACGGGCTTGCCATTGCGGCACAATACAGCTCTGGAATCGCCGCAGTTAGCGACAATGATCTTATCCGGCGTAACAATGGCCACCACCGCCGTGGATCCAACGGCGTCGCACTCCGGCGTCTGGAGCTCACACCGGCAATTAGCGCCTACGACGCTTTCGTTCCAAGAGATCAGCTCCTTGTCCATGCGATAGAAACTTCGCTCCATCGCATCCTTCCACTCCATAGTCGCCGCTTCCTTGCCCTCCACCTCTTCCTTTACCAGCTCATGTAATCGATCCCTACACTTCGTCGCCACCTACGACCCAAACACTCCGATCAATTTGAAACCCTAGAAAGTACAGAAAAATAGAAACCACCAGATATTTTTGGGGTACTATACGTACGTGAGAGCAACCGTGGCCGTCGTAGACGCCGAAGTAGTGAAACCTACTGCCGATTTCATGTACCGGCCTGCAAAAGGACAGGTGAATAGCCACCGCGTCCTCCATGTCTCTCCTCCTCCCACAAATTGAGGCCACACCGAACCTCGGATACTTCTCGCGAGCAATCAGGGAGCTCAACAGTTCCGGATTCACGATCGGAGCCAACACGATCGCAGGCTTAACTGCCTTCTTGATCTCCTTCGTACCGGACGCTACTTTCTGTGTCTCTCGAAGCTTTTCTCCTTCATCCTCGGCACTGTTATGCACAGCGTTATCGCACAGCCGCGACGCCGACCCAGCATGGACCTCCACCTTCTGGCGCTTCTCTGGCTGTTCTTCGGTTTCCGTTTCAGAACTGGAGGCGAACTTGATCCCCCGGATCTCCATTCTCCGACGCCTCGCTGCTCGTGGACTGGACTTGCACGGTGCCGATGCCTCGCCATCGCTAACTACTCCGCAGCAGATCTCCGCCATGCCAAATCTTCACCGCCCCAGCAGGTATTCTGCCCCCTACAGTACTCCACAAACAAAATTTTCAGTTCTTTTTTAGCGTGTTCAACTTAGGCGATTTGAACCCTAGAATTATGAACATCACTATGAAACCAAAAGAATTGCAAAGAAGAAAAAGAACCAAGTTAAGAGAGAGAACAGAAAGGAATTTTACGGTCACGCGGGGAGAGGGAGCCATTAAAATGACCTCGAGCCTTCTGGTCTGCAAGTGCTTCTCCGCCTAAACGAAACAAAACAGATCTCCACCGTTCATCTGTCTGGAGCAAGACACCACCCGTCCGTTCACATCGAACACGTGTACACAAGCAGCCTCCTTATCTCTACGTGGTCCAATCACTGACCCACAGGAGAGAAGGGGGTGGACTTGCTTTCGGGTGTATAGGCTGTGGCGAGCAAACGGCGTCGTTCGCCATGACTTTTGAAATGAAAAAAAATGGGAAGAAGAGCAATGACACGTGTCGGGGACTGGAGTGGGGGCGGGGGGGAGGTTATTATAAAAAAATTCCGTCTTTTTATTCTGGGGGCTTTGGGGAGGTGGCCCAATCAGAGACGGATACGTAGCGGGGGGGGGGGATTGGGATCGGCAATCGAGGGAGGGAAGGGGAGGGGTGGGCCAAGGTGCGTGTCAACATCCATGGGTTTGACGCCTGACAAAATCAACAATAGAATATCTGATGGAGCAGTTCTGCGTCATCGTTGGACACCTGTTCTCATCTGGAGACCCGATCTCGTTGGTTGAGCGGGACACGTTTCATGCATTTTCGGTGCTTATAGCATCCAAGCTAGCTACCCACGCGATCTTCGAATTGGAGCGCAGCGCCATCGCCCTTCCTTCGATTTCACCCTTTCGCCCCATTCTGCTTATCTATCTCTTTTTTTTTATTCACGCATAATCCCTAGATGTTTTAGACTTGGACACTAAACAACCTCCCCCGCCCCTATCTTTTATCTTATTTTCCAGCCCATCATAGAAAAACTTTACACACTTATTTGCCATGGCATCCGATTATTATAGAATTATACTCTTTCCCTTTTAAAAATGGTAGACGTCTTTGTCGTTTGAAAATGGAATAAAATAACTATTTTATTTACCTTTCTTTTTTCTATTTTTTTTCTCTAGTTAGTAATTACCAAAAATAATAATAAAAAAGGAAAAATTGTTGATGGTGGCGGGTGATGCTATTAAGTTGAAAAAAGGAAAAAGATAAAGCAAAAAAAAAAAAAAAAGAATCACACAGTTAACTTAATTGAGATTATTTGAGAGAAGACTTTACTTCTTCTTCTTCTTCTTCTTCAAAATTAACATTTCAAGGTCATAAAAGAATCAGAGAGTTAGAACAAAGATTAATCATTGTTCTTTATCAAATGATGATCAGGCAACTAAGAAGCTGATTTTTTATATCATGCGCAACAGGTTATGTCCTCCTACCTATAGATTAGAAGTACCCACAACAGTCCTTTAAGTTTGATATGAAACCATTAAGAGCATGTGTTAATAATCTTCATAAATTTAGTTGATTACCCTGCCATTATATCATATTACTCACCGGTATTAGATACATCTGTGATATTTTATAAAATTACATGAATTTCTTAACAAACATTTGACCAAGAAGATGTTGATTTTATTTTTAGAATGTGAAGATACACTCTGTAATTTACTGAAATTTTAAAAATAATATGTATGTATATATATATATATATATTGACTGAAGTTTTGAGTCTTTGACAAATATTGGCTCTTGCTTGCAAAGGTGAAATTAGGAAGGGTCCTTGTGGGGCAAGTCAAATTAAATAATTGAATTATTATTGTTAAGGAAGTGACATAATCAGTTGTTGCAACCATTATGATAGTTTCATTTCAACCCTGAACAGGGATAACAAATATATATATATATATACATTGTTAAATTTAATGTGTTCTTGAAGATTATTGTCACTTATATGTCCTTTTTAATATATTTTAAAAAATTATTTAATAAAAATATTAAAATATTTCTCAATTCTATCTTAATAATTTCACATTTTAATCTAGAAAATATTTTTATTTTATTTTATTTTATTTTAATAAACACTACTTTAATATCATATCATAAAACTAGTGATGGGTCCTTATGGCCATCTTTTTGTTAAATGCCCACGAACCTATATTATTATTATTATTATTATTATTATTATTATTATTTGGTTAAAATTCGAATTATTATTAGATGATGATAAAATTTATTAAAAATTTAAAAACCAATAAATAGGCCTGAACTGAACTTTTTGCGTAGGGAAATCAAAGGGGCAAATAAATGGGGAGTCAAATGAAGAAAAAGACGTTGGAAACTTCTTCACAATCATTGCGAAAGCCACTTAGTCAAACAGTTCTCCGCCCGCTTGGTGCTCGCTCTGCTCTGCTCTGGCTGGCCTCGTAATTTTTTTTCTTGGTCCTGGGGAATAAGAAAAGAAAAGAAAAGAAATAATGGGTTCCCACGTGGCTAGAAATAAATAGGCAACGTGTACCTTCTTCCTTCAAGGAAACTCAATTTCGAATCGATTCAAAGATTTAAACCATGTGGCCTGTTTGGTAGTCGGGATTAATTAACCTCAATTTTTAATGGCTTTAAACTATATATATATATATATATATGAGGATAAGACTCTATTTGTTACGTGGATGAACAGAAGATATTATTAAATTTATAGAGTGCTTGGTAAAATAATATCAAAAATTATTTGTTTGTTAATGAGTTTTTGACTTTTTAAAAGCCAAAATCTCCTTAAATTTATTATAACTGAGAAAGCATGAGGCTCTTTCCTTAAATTATGATCACCACTCTTTTAAGTGGAATCTTAATTACTGGGTATAATTAATTATTCTTCTTACTTAGAATCTCAATCGGTTTGTGTATATAATCAATCAATTACTTTTATGTTTTATATATATATATATATATAAATTGCTATGCTTAGAGACAAAATTGACAAATAATCTTCAAAAATTAACATGACACATCAAATTTATATTAATTACATTATTACAAATTAAGAATAGTTCATGTTAAGATTAATAACAAATTTGATCACTACTTGTTGATTTTGAATAAGACTATTATAAATTATTGTTAATTTAAAATAAAACTATTATGAATTAAAATTAAATTGAGTTGAATTGAAATTTATTAAATTTTTTTATTATATCTGACCATAAATTTAAAGAACACACTCTTAAACTGAAAAATTAAAATAAAAGTAAAAATATGATTTAGATACTTAATTTTATTTTTTTTATTATTTTAAAATAAATATACAACAATAATTAATTACGGTGTTCAAAAAATAGGGTGTACGGATAAGTGGTTGAGGGGTGAGTGAAAGCGGGGGAAGTCCTCCAGGTGTCCAGTCCGGCCGGCCATCAATTGCAGTTGAAGGTGACAGCAGAACGGCAGATAAGCGCCACGTGGCCATCAAGTGCAATTTTCCTTCCCGATAACCGAGTTGAAATTGTACAGCTTTCCTTGGCCTGGCAAAGGGGGCTACGTGGGAGTCATTTGGTTTGGGGTTGGACCCAATGACTAAAGTGCTAGCTGTAGACCGTAGATAGACGTAAATGATCCTTTAATCTGATTCATTTATTTTATTTGAAATAAAAAAAAAAATTTATCTCTTTAACAATTATCAAATTAGATTTAGCAATATTGTTATGTCAGGGCTCCTTCTTAAATTACCCACTAATATAAAAAATTTCAGAGAAGATTCATCCAAAATGAATATAAATATAAACTCACTTAAAATTTATAAAAAAAAAAAAATTACATTTTCATATTTGTTCACTATCAATAAAGTCATAACATATTATACAACATTCTTTACATTAAGATCGAATTTACAACTCATACCTTTTAAAATATACATGGGCATTAAGACTTTAAATACATTATAAACCCTCTATTCATGTCTTCCAATCCACACCCACAGATTTTTAAGATTGGGACATCCCTGTACACATATAACTATAACTCGTTCCAAAATAATTATTTTTGTTTTATCCTAAAATGACAAAAGAAGCAAGGATGAACCATAAGGCTCAATAAGCATATATCAAAGGAAAATTATGATAAAATCAATATACGAAGACATGAATAACACAGAGTCAAGGGAAAACTCACTACCCGACCACTAAACCTTAATCGAGTTTATACTTTTCACACTTGACAACATCATTTCTCAAGAAATTATAGTTCATTACATTTCATCAAAACACATTTTTTAAAGTAAGCCATAAGAAAGGACAAGTGTATAAAAACAATAAAAATTGGATACGACCAAACTTACCCCAGCATCAAGCATAA
This sequence comes from Diospyros lotus, assembly GCF_014633365.1. Taxonomy (NCBI): domain Eukaryota; kingdom Viridiplantae; phylum Streptophyta; class Magnoliopsida; order Ericales; family Ebenaceae; genus Diospyros; species Diospyros lotus. Next base: position 31,381,318 of record NC_068338.1, on the reverse strand, counting down.
ATAACACACCAATTCATGTCTTCTTTATTAACCATGATTCAATTTATATATGCCCTGCTTTCTTTTCTTACAAAAAATTCACACACTTTACCATGAGAGATAACATTCACCCCCTTAGACTATAGCATAAAGCCATTTTATTAACATAGCTTATGGTACAAAAATAATGCAGATACACTGCCTTTTGCGAATACATCGCCTTTTGCAATATATTTACGTAATGCAATGCAACACAATCCCAAGCACAATTACAACAAGTAACATTTACACACTTGATGCTATAGTGCAACACACTTTATCAACATACCTTATAGCATAAGAAAATACATGATGCACATACAAAACAAATGCAGGCGAGTCGCCTTGGTAGGATATTCTCATTTCTTTCTTGCGGACGAACCGTCTTTTTTCACATTTTTTTTCCTCGTGGACGAACCGCATTTCTTACCATGGCATGTCTTGAGAATATTCACTTACTTTCTTCCGCAAAAAAAATAGGTACAATGAAACAATATATATATACATACATATGCATACACATTCAAGCATCCTCACAACTTCACAATAACAAGCCTAAAATCACTCATTAGAATTCTAGGCCACGTCACATTATGATCATTTATATGACTTCATTCACATCCATTTATGACAACCCCATCATTTAAGGGCAATTATCCATATAATACTAGCCATGCATCACCCATGAGACTTTATGGACATACCAACTAAGAACATTTCTTAACAACCTCTCAATTATTATTATTATACTTCGTCATGCAAGTCAATTATATTTTTAACTCATGAATCTCATGAATTTACATATATATATATATATATATATCTTCAAACACATATTATCATTTTAGAAGATTGAGGGATATCAAATGAAATATTTAAAAATAATTTACTTTAACAATCTTACTTGATTTTGATTAAGAAAACATTTAACCAACTCAAATCATAATCAAAATATATGATATTATATATCGAATCGAATCCCTTGAAGTCTAGTTTATGACGCTTTAAACGAATCGCAATTTCGAGTTTTACATCAAAAGTTATGGTTAAAACAATGAAGCACGCGCAATGCAATCAAGTTACGGCTAAGTTGACTCGCCCGAAACTGAATCGACTTAGACGAAAACGGGAAAAAATGCCAAAAGAAACCAGTTTCGGCCGAGACGGCTTAACCCACCAACAAGTCGACTCAGCGCAACCCAAAATGCACCAAATGAATACAAAACACTCAAAACCACCCATGGCTAATCCCCTAACCCCCCCCCTCCCCTAAGTGCAGTCATTTCTTTTCTCTTTTCATTATCAAATCAATTATGTAAATCCTATATTTACCCTTACCTTTATTCATAAAGCATACTCATTTTGACTTTTGGCTTTATTTATTTATTTTTTTTATCTCTTTTTCTCTATTCACAAATTTTGCACACATAAAAAAAAACACACACACACATATATATATATATATATATAATGCCAAAGCCCACTTTACTAATGACCCAAACCCAATCAAAAGTCCAATTCATCTTAGGCCCATGAGATTTCTCTAAACCTATCACTTTTATTGGCCTTAAACACTTGACTCAAGCCCATTTTTATTTAATTTAAACACATCACAAAACATGTGGCTTATGCCCAATCAAAATCCTTCCCATTTAATTAAAACACAACTCACTAATATATGGGCTTAGACCCAAATGTGTAACTCAATCCATTAATTTAAATACATACATTTTGACACATAAAAAAAAAAATATTTCCCACATCTTTTCTAATAGGGAAAAATTTTCAATGCTCGAAAATAAAATACCTATATGCCTAGACTCACTAACGAGTCGTTACATTACTCACATCAAACATCAATATATTACTAAACAATAACTTACAGTGGAGTGAGTGTATGAGTCCCACCTGTCACATGGGGTCACACCCCCTCTCAATTTATCCACGTCAGGCAAAATTTTTGTCTAATCTCATGCGCCCAAAAAATATCATAGATGATGTAGCTCAAGCCCACGTTGGGTGTCTCATGTCCCAAACAGGTGGATTTCTTCCTTCAGTTTCCCTTTCTTTGAAATCGTTAATTCATAATTAAAGAGCGAACCACATGCTTAAGAATCTTGAGATCTCTCTCGTCTTACTCCATTCAAACCCTTCAACTAATATAGACACATTAAGAAGACAAGAAAACCCTAGGCATAGCTCGGGATTGTAATTATCCTTCTCCTCTCACTCATCTTCTTGCAATTCGCCTTTCTTCGATTCCGACAAGTCCTTCTTTATCTTGCCTGTCTCCATCTACTTTTTTGAATTTGTACGTAGTTTAATTGCTTCTATTAATGGTTTTTGGATAAGGATATACTCAAATTTCTTTGAACTTTGGTTTTCAAAGATAAATTATCGCACTTTGCAAATTAGCTAGATTAAGAGAGCATAAATTTTTGCCTTTGAATTTTTTCATCTAATATATACTTTGTTAGCAATTTCTTTTAGGTGTTTACATTTCATGTCCTATTTTGGCCCTTAATTGTATCGAGATTTTAAATGTACATTGACGTATTTTGACATCTGATTTTAGTTACATATCAAAGTGAAGAACTGAAAATTACAAGAACATGTTGACCCTAAAACCTTCAGTTCTTCTAATCTGATTCAAATAGTTGGAAACCTATTTTTCAAGGGATTTCTATTTTTGCTCGTGAATTACCGTGCCATCTATTCAGGTTTTGATGAACTTGGCAATCTTGATTTAATGCAGAGGTGTTAAGAAAAATTTAAATATTTCAGACTGCGTTCTTTTTGTTATTTTTAAGTTATTTTTAATTTTTTAAAATAATAAAAACGCATTCTTTTTATTATTTTTAAAAATATATTTTCAAAAATAAAAATAAAAAATTATAAAGGAAACCTAAAACAACAAAAAGTTGTTTCGAATATTTTCATTCAAAACAAACTCCAAACTCAAAATACGAAAAATAAGTTTCATTTTGAGTTTTACTTGAGCATTTTCATGGCGGTGAAGCAAGTTTATCAAGTAGATATTCTAATCTTGTACGTGGGAAGGTTCAACAAGATTTCACACATTCTAGACTTCCCATCCGGCAAAGGCTTGGAAGCGTTCGACGGGATGACGATCCATTCCATGGACTACGCTGCCACGAATGACGTCGCTACTTGGAATCTCGTCAAAGAGAAGCGCGTCGCCGTCGTCGGCCTCCAGAAGTTGACTCTGGACATCCCTTTCGAGTGCTCTTCGATCAATGGTAGAGCACATTATCAAAGATCGATGTAACCTGATACAATTAATTAATTCAAAAAATTTAAAAAATAATTTTTTAAAATGGTAAATAGAACACGTTTTTAATTTTTTTAAAATAAACTATCAAAATAAAAAATTAAAAATTAAAAAAATAAAAAGAACGCAGCTTTATTTTCTGTGCAATCTTAACAGAAGCTGCGAGGGAACGTCCTAAAGCACGGAGGACGTATTGAAGGCTTTCAAGGCATGTGCAGTAACCTTCCGGAGAGTAAAATTAGGAACGTGAGCTTCACATTAATTCCAGAGTGAAGTTTGATGTTCAACACTGATATTGTAGCATTTCTTGAACTTACATGTTTTCCATTGTACGTTGGTTATTTATTCCTGCAGGTCATCGTTCGGTGGTGTGGGTTACCAGTAAGTACAGAAACCTGGCTGGTAGATGGATTCTATTGCTGCAAATAAACAATTAAGATGTATGTTGCAATGATCATATTAATTATATATTTCTAAATTTACTTGATGAGGTTTATGCACCCTTATTTAGTTTTGATTATAACCGCATTTCATTGTCCATCGGAGAAACTTGTACTGCAGTCATTCCTATTACTTTTAGGCACACAAGTTGTTAATGTTTCTAATGAAAGAACATGATCTATATATAATTCACTTGAGCATGGTGCTCAAGGTTTTTCAATGCTATATTGTACGTAGTTAGTGTCTTTTATTTTCCTAACTACAATATCATGCTTCTAGTGGTATTAGATGTGATTTGACTAAGAATATTAATGGTTCTATATATAGTTGAGTATTAAAATATCAATATCGTACCCATATATCGATCGCTATTGGATGGATATGTAATCTCAATAAAAAGACTTCCTCTAAATGAATTCCTGTAATCACAATTAATGATTCATGTCTTAAATGTACTTCTTGACACAAAATTCGGCTAACAAAACATGGTTGGCACTGGCAAATGGTGCAACACATAACGAGCCACGAGGGAAGATCTACATCTTGTCCTCTGCCAAAATTAAAATTCGACAAATTTTGCTGATTAACTTGTTAATGTATGATCGATCACACACACTATATATTACATCTATTACGTTATGCCAGAAGTTCATCTTCTCCACATGCCCTGATCTTCACTTCTGTAGCATTCATGCCCAACTCCTGTACAATGTCACAACATTCTCTCCTTATTCCTGCCTGCATCACAATCAATTTATCATCGACCAAACCCACGAATTTTAATTAGAATAATGATAATTTGCCCGAAATCTGGGGCCAAATTTAGGGAATATTGGAATTTCAAACAAATTATCAAAATCCTTGTAATTATTATGGTAAACATACATGTTTCCTAACTAACCTCAATGCTCTTGCTCGTCGGCGACAGCACACGAACTTCATCGATGAGACTGGCATGCCGGTTACTACTGCAAGCCGGCAACCTGCGAATTCGTTTTCTACTATAACTCGTGAAGACGTGATTTCCCTCGGCTTCCTCCACGTATTCGAAGAAGAAAACATGGGGAGCATCGCACGGATTCCTGGATGGGATCCTGGTGTTGAACATGAACGGCGGCCTGGCGGCTTTGCTCCACGCTCCGAACGTCTCAAGAGGCCTCTGTAGAAGGCTGGGGGAATGGAAACCGTCGTAGATCCGGGCCGAGTAGCCCCACGAGATGGAGATGGTCCAGTTCTCCGACCGGTGGTGGCAGACTGTTTGCTGCAGCAGCCGCGACGCGTCGGCTTTGGCGGCTTTCATGAGATGGTGGAGCGACTGTTTTCTGTCCATGGAAGGGAATATTGGGTCGACAGCGTCAAGGTGGTGCAGGGTGAGAAGCGGCGATTGGGGATGAGCTGACAGGAAACCTGATAAATCTCGGTGGAGATCAATCTGCAGCCACAATTAGCAAAGAATAATTGCAGGTTAGCATTAGTTAGTTTCAATTGCACGTAATGATTCTTATTTGGAGTGTTTATGCTAACTGGTAGACATATCAAAGTAAGGTCTAGATTTTTATAAAGAAAAATTTGTGATGGTAGCCAATTCAATTTTATTTTTTTTAGTTACAAAAATCAATTATGAGGGATTATTTTAGAACCGTTTCAAAAGGGGTAATAAACCAGAAAGTAATATCACAAGGGCTTTGGAAACGTATGTTGAAGCAAGATTCCATAGCAAGAAAGAATGAAGATGTACAGTAGCTTATTAGATAATAATTAAGCATGGTCCAAAGCAGGTTTCTTATAAGAGATCTGTAATTATCTCTGGTATCGTGTGCCATTATTCTAATTTGAGTGTATTTTTTGTATACGGAGTTACCTGATGAAACCCTTTTTCCTGAGTGAGAGACACTCCCAGATCAGCCGCACAAGACTGCAGAATATGGTCACTTCCATACAAAGTTGGGTACCTCTTGATGCAAACATCCATGTTCTTCACCAGAGCCTCAGCAAGTGGGTAGCTTAAAGCATACCCACCTCCACCGAACGCCATTTCAAAAGAGTGAAAGAAGTTAGACGAAATGCACTCGGAATTTGCCCCAACATACAAGTACTCCCTATGGTCATACTTCCCTAAAACATCCACCAAATTGTCCACAAAAACGATGGTATCATCGTCCGTCATGATGTACCATCTCACCCCCTTGTTCTCTGCCCTGAAAAGCTCCACGATCATCCTCGCCATCCTGATGGCCTGCTTCGTCCGGTGCTTGTTGAACTGCTCGTATCTGGAGGTGTCCTCCGAGATCCAGAAAGGCGGGGACGATGACGGCCACGGAAAGAATTCTCTCCTAACCCTATCTAGAAAGAGATATCCTCTCGTCGAGTTAGGTTGCCACCATGACTCCACGTAGTATCTTCTGGTCCGCCATGTGTTGGAGCAGCTTGTGATTCCAAAGGCAAGGTGGCTAATGTTCGTGGGAGAGAAAGAGACGGCCTTGGCATGATGATGAGAATTAGTTCGCCTCAAGTTCAAGTAGGTGATCAGCGGTGAAGAGGATGAGAAGATGATGTAGATTATGTATAGGATTAGTCCAGAGATGGCTAGAGATTTGAAAAGCATTGATTTTGCTGGGAAGAATGGATTAGTGGGTCGACGTTGTGATGGGCTGAAAATGCTGCAGATGCTAGACATTTTCCAGAACTGGGAACGAAAGTGGATCAAGAAGTAGGAAAGATATGGAATCACTGCGCGAAGTATGCTATTGATGAAGAACATCATGATCAGAGTATGGTGCTTTTTCTTGTGAAGGAAACGTGAGGAATAGTAGAAAAAGGGTTTGGTTGAGGGGCTTTTAGCTAGGGTATTCTGCAGGTTCTCGTGATCAATGGCTGATAGGATAGGAGATGATGATGATGATATGGGATTTTGTAACAGAGAGATCACGCGATCGAATCAACTTTATAATTATTATTATTTATGTTAATTAGTTTTTCTATTTTGTGCTGTTAAGTCAAGGAATAAGATATTTGTTACATTTTGTTTTTAAAAACATATGTAACAAATACATTTCATATGGCTAAAGTATATTTATTATACATTATTCTATGTCATAATTAGAATACAAAATGAAAAAACCTATGTTAATTAGCATGATTATCCATAAATAATCATTGTGACATCCAACCAATTAGTGCACCTTTCAGTTTTTCTTGATTCTTTGTTATGGTTCGATTGAACCCATCAAACCCAAATGAAGCTTTAAACTTGGCCGACAATGCCATCACCAACTACTTATAATTTTTCTTTATTTTTTATTTTTCCACAGTAATAATTAAAGAAGGATACTATAAAATTTGATAGTGGTATATATTTTAAGTCACCTTGAGTGGTTTCACCTATGAATTCAAAATAGACAATATTATGTTATATAAAGTTTAATTAAAATATTAAATTTGGTGTTCTCTCAAAATGAAGCTTTATCAGATTCTGATCTCTCTAAAATGCACCCCAGTTATTTGTTTAAAAAATAAAAAAATTATTATTGTGCAGAGCTGTAATTTCAAATACATACGATAAAAAATGAAAATATATGAAAAAAAATCTACTACTATCAAAACATCATTTTTTCCCCCAAAAATGTGAGACATGGGGGTGGTGGGTTGTGGGTTGTTCGTCACTTGTTCTAACTACCGTTGCATATCTAAACAATCTCCTAACACCTAACAAATCTAATGCACTCGGAGAAATATTAAATATGATCCTAGCTCAAGCCCACGTTGGTGCTAGGTGTCTATAAATGGTCCAATTTCTTCCTTCAAGTAGTTCCATCTGGGTGTTCGATGTCCCCAAATGGTTGGATTTCTTCCTTCAGTTTCCAGCTGGGTGTCTGCTCTCTCCAGGCAGTCCGATTTCTTCCTTCAAGTTCCAACTGGGTGTCCCCAAACAATCCAATTTCTTCCTTTAGGTTCCAACTGGGTGTTCAGTGTCCCTATATGGTCTAATTTCTTACTTTAGTTTCCACTTGAGTGTCCCCAAATGGGCTGATTTCTTCCTTTAGTTTTCGCTTCATTAAAATCGTCAGTTCATAGTCAAAGAGTGAACAACACGCTTGGCGACCACGTTTCATAACCCTTTAATGACTCAATAATCTTGAGATCCCTCTCGACTCGTTCTATTCAAACCATTCGATTAACATCGAGATTAAGAAGACGAGAAAATCTCTAGATGTAATTCCCCCTCTCCTCTTACTTCTTTGCCCACAAATATGCCTTTCTTCGACTTCTGCACGTCACCCTTGTTGGGAAAATCGGGCAATTTTCCCCAAAATCAAAAGCACCAAAATAATACACACTCAAATGAGGGGGTACAAATGCAATAAATGCAAACTTGTTAGGATACATTTAACAAAGGGGAAGGGGGCATTAAATAAGGTGAAGGAGGATCTCCCTCCCACTGCCCAACCGATGTGGGATATGGGAGGAAGCCATAAAAAGTCAACAAATCTCCACCTTGGCGAATCTCCCAAATTCCAAAAAACCTCAACAATCTCTTCAAAGAATCAATAATCAGTAGGTGTCTTCAAATGCGCTATGAAGCGCCAACTTCAAATACTAAGGATATAAATCAAGTCCAAACAATGTTGAAACTTGACTGCTGTCACAACCTTAGTCATCATATCAGCAGGATTTTCAGCAGTTGGGATCTTCTGAATCTGTATCTCTCCTTCTTCTAGAATTTCCCGTACAAAATGATATCTTACGTCGATGTGCTTCGTCCTTGCATGATAAACTTGGTTCTTTGCTAAATGAATAGCACTCTGACTGTCACAATGTACCTTGATGTACTTTTGACCAATTCCCAATTCATCAAGCAACCCATAAAGCCAAATAGCCTCCTTCATAGCCTCTGTAACTGCCATGTACTCTGCTTCTGTGGTAGACAGAGCAACTGTAGACTGTAAGGTAGACTTCCAACTGACCGGTGCCTTTGCTAATGTGAACACATAACCAGTCGTAGATCGACGTTTATCCATATCACCAGCATAGTCGGAATCACAATAACTAACTATGCAATTATCCATTTTCTCATCCTGCTCAAATACTAAGCCAACATCTACGGTGTTCAGAATATACCGTAGAATCCATTTCACAGCTTGCCAATGTTCCTTTCCAGGATCATGCATATACCTGCTCACAACTCCAACTGCCTGTGAAATATCGGGCCTTGTACACACCATAGCATACATCAAGCTATCAACAACTTTTGCATACGGAACCTTTGACATATACTCTTGTTCCGCAACACTGTTCGGAGATAAAGATGCACTTAGTTTGAAATGAGGAGCTAATGGGGTACTCACGGGTTTTGACTTTTCATTCGTGCCGAAACGTTGTAGTACTTTCTTCAGATATGTTCTCTGAGTCAAACAAAGCCTTCCTCTTTTCCTGTCTCTGATTATCTCCATGCCAAGAATCTTCTTGGCTTCACCTAAATCTTTCATTTCGAACTCCTTATTCAACTGAGTCTTCAGTTTTTCAATTTCTCCACTATTCATTGAAGCTATCAGCATATCATCAACATATAAGAGAAGATAAATAAAAGATCCATCTTGTAGCTTACGCAAATACACACAGTGATCATATTTGCTTTTTGTGTACCTCTGCCCCAACATAAACATGTCAAATCGCTTGTACCACTGTCTCGGAGATTGCTTCAATCCGTACAACGATTTGTTTAGTTTGCAAACCCAATTTTCTTTATCAGCAACTCTGAATCCTTCTGGTTGAGTCATATAGATTTCCTCTTCCAAGTCACCGTGTAAAAACGCAGTTTTCACATCCATCTGAACTAGTTCCAAATTCAATTGCGCTACCAAGGCCAACAAAATTCTAATGGAAGAATGTTTCACAACTGGAGAAAACACTTCATTATAATCAATACCTTCCGTCTGAGCGTAGCCTTTAGCCACCAACCTTGCCTTGTAGCGAATATCATTCTTGTCGGGAAATCCATCTTTCTTTGCATATACCCATTTGCATCCAATTGCCTTCTTTCCCTTCGATAAGCTGGCTAGCCTCCATGTCTCATTCTTCTTAAGGGACTGCATTTCTTCATTCATAGCTTTCCTCCACTTTTCATTTTCTGAACTTTGGACAGCTTCATTGTAAGTGGCAGGAACTTCATCATTTACAATTGGAGATGCATAGGCCACCAAATCAACAAATCGAGCAGGCTTTCGAATCTCTCGTCGTGGCCTTCTTGTTGCTATTGATTCTTGTTGCTGTGGAGGTTCTTGGGTTGGAACCTCTTCTTCATCTGACGACTCCTCTGCCACAGGAGTGTCTCCACCTGATTTGATACTTACTGCTGGGTCAATTCTTCTTTCAAACTCCACCTATTTTGGAGTATTCTCCACCTGTTGTGGAGCATCATCAAACTGTTGCACAACTTCATTTGTTACTTTTTCCAACATGGCAAATTCATCAAAAGTAACATCCCTACTAAAGATTATCTTCTTCGATTCCGGACACCAGAGTCGATAGCCCTTTATTCCATAAGTGATCCCCATGAACAAAGCTTTCTTTGCTCTTGGATCCAACTTGGATTCCTTAACATGATAGTATACAGTGGAACCAAAAACATGTAAGGAATTATAATCATTAGCAGGTTTTCCAGACCATACCTCGAAAGGTGTTTTTCCACAAATAGCAGTTGATGGCAATCGATTAATGAGATGACTCGCATAAGTCACAGCCTCAGCCCAAAATTGTCTGCCCAACCCAGCATTGGACAACATACACCGAACTTTCTCCAGCAACGTTCGGTTCATGCGTTCTGCCACCCCATTCTGCTGTGGTGTATCTCTAACTGTAAAGTGTCGAACAATACCTTCATCTTGACAGACCTTATCAAATGGATCATTTCTATACTCACCACCATTATCTGTTCTGAGTCGTTTGATCCTTCTGCCAGTCTGAGTTTCCACCATATTTTTCCATTTAAGGAAACATCCCAACACTTCATCCTTTTTCTTCAAAGAATACACCCATACTCTTCGGGAATAATCATCAACAAAGGTTACATAGTGGTGTTTACCTCCCATAGATGCTGTCTTGGATGGTCCCCACACATCTGAGTGAACATAATCCAGAATACCCTTAGTATCATGGATTGCAGTGCCAAACTTCACTCTCGTCTGCTTCCCTTTGATACAGTGCTCATAGAAGTCTAATTTGCAGGTCTTGACGCCTTCCAATAATCCTTGCTTGGCTAAAATTAGCAAAGATTTTTCACCTGCATGTCCCAAACGCATATGCCACAGTTTGGTTACTTCTGTATCCCTGTCATCATCTGAAGCTATTGCTGCTGTTGTCCCAATGGCTGCATTACCCTGATAGTAATACAAGTTATTCTTCTTTCGTATACCTTTCAATATTACAAGTGCGCCAGAGAACACTTTCATAACTCCATTTTCTGCAGTTACCTTCAATCCCTTGGACTCCAATGTTCCCACAGAAATGAGATTCTTTGTTAAACTCGGCACATATCTTACATCTGTCAGTATTCTGGTTGATTCATCATGATTCCTCAAATGGATTGTGCCAACTCCGTTTGTTTCACAAGGTGTGTTGTTTGTGTTGAGTTACATAGATCTTATCATATGCGCAGCGGAAATTAAAATTTAATTTGGAGGTATCCCGTTTTTCAGAAATTATGGTTTAATAAAACGAAGGCATAAACGAAAAATACCTCTTTGATGAAATCTTATTTCACCGTTAGATTTCCCGCCGTATAATCCTCCAAGTGTAGGATGCCGAGTCGGTCCACCCGAAATCACTTCTATTCAAGAATATCAAAGAGAGAAGATAAGTAGAAGAAATTTTTCACAAAAATTTCTAACTTACCTCTTGGATTCAAGAACACTTCTCCAAAATTCTCTCTACATTCAAGTGAATCAAGAAGACACTTATGAGAGAAAATAAGAGTTTGGAGCTATTTATAGTTCCAATTAAAAACTATTCTTCATTAAATGGGTTGGGCTTCTCAAGCCCATTCCATTTAATGCAATTGGACCAAGCCCAATCCAATGGAATTTATTTGAATCCAATAGTGCCATTGGGCCAAGCCTAATGTACTAGCAAAAGGCCCAACCCAATCTATGATTAAATAATTACATTCATAATATAATTATTTAATTACTCTTATTTATCCAATAAATAAATGCACTATAATTAGTAATTATAAAATTACTAATTTATTTATTTTCTCTTTGAAAGTAATTTCTTTTTGGGTGGGACTTTCTGGGTCCACAAATAAATTGGCAACAAGAATAATCAACAATTAATTCTCGTAAACCATGAGTGACATCTAGCAATATATCATGATTACCCAATTTATTGTGAAGCGGGTATTGTGAACCTTTTACTACGTTACCATACAATACGGTCCTTCTATCATCCTATATCCCGACAAGATATGAGATCATGGTCAGTAGGTCGAATCTCTTAATCTTGTCATATGACCAAATCCAAAATCAATCTTGACAAATTATGACACAACCCGTATGGAACAAATTCCATCGTCATATTACCTCGGCCAAGGATTTATCGTCAAGTGATTACTGGATCGCATAGGATATCCTCCTCATAAATCTCGAGGTGATAGATTCCATGTCTAATGCACACATACCTCATGTATCACTGAATCAGGCACATAGATACGTATGATTATCCTTGATTAGAACAACCACATGATATCGTTGATATCCTAATCCACCAATACACAGATATCCATGTCATCTCAGGTCTAAGGACTAGTTGTAAAATCGCAGCTAACATTAAATCATTGACCCGTGAGAAATAACCCATGTGATTTAATGTTAACAGTCCCGTTCAGTGAACTCGTTCTTGTAACGAGCACCCACTTATCTTCCTTCTATAGCTCATACAGAATGGCACGAGACTCACCAACCTTATCTTTCAGTATCTCATACTGAAACAAGGAGGAAGACAATGTGCTGGCCTTTACGAGTTGCTATCATCCATGATAGGAATTCTATGGCCAGGAACATGTTTATAGTATAACAAATTGTGGATTATCCGTAACTCGTATTCTTAACACTTAAGAATGGTATCCACTTCTTATTATACTAATGGATATATGTTTTATAATTTAAACCATATTGCAATTTAAATAAAAACATAAACTTGCCATTTAAATAATATTTAAAGAATTACAAGATCGAGTCCCTTTGTGTCACTGGAACTGGTCTTTAGGGCTCATATCTAACAATCTCCCACTAGCACTAAGACCATTCAGTGTGGTATCTCATACCCCACCTATCTAGATGAAAATCTAGTTGCTTCTGGTTCATGGCCTTAGTCAGTGGATCTGCTGCATTCTGTGATGTATCTATTCTCTGCACATTGACATCTCCTCTACCAATGATCTCTCTAATGAGATGGAAGCGTCTTTCAATATGTTTGGACTTCTGGTGAGACCTCGGTTCCTTAGCTTGCGCTATGGCTCCATTGTTGTCGCAAAACAAGGGGACGGCAGACTTTATAGAAGGAACCACTCCAAGTTCTGTCACAAACTTTTTGACCCAGACTGCTTCCTTTGCAGCATCCGATGCTGCAATATACTCGGCTTCTGTTGTAGAATCGGCAGTCGTATCCTGTTTGGAACTCTTCCAACTGAATACTCCTCCGTTGCAGGTAAACACATATCCAGAGATAGACTTTCTATCATCAACATCTGATTGAAAATCAGAATCTGTGTAACCCTCCACTTTCAATTCTCCTTCACCATAAGTAAGGATCAAATCCTTAGTTCTTTTCAAATATTTAAGGATATTCTTAACGGCAATCCAGTGTTGCTCACCTGGATTAGACTGATATCTGCTTGTAACACTTACAGCATGAGCAATATCAGGCCTAGTACATAGCATTGCATACATTAGGCTTCCTATTGCTGAAGCATAAGGAATCCTAGACATGCGTTCTCTCTCTTCTTGTGTCTTGGGGCACATATCACGAGAGAGGTGGATTCCATGTCTAAAGGGCAACAGTCCTCTTTTGGAATCTTCCATGTTGAACCTCTTCAACACTCTTTCTATGTACTTATTTTGGGAGAGTCCTATCAATCTCTTGGTTCTATCTCTATAGATCCGTATACCGAGAATATAGGCTGCTTCTCCCAAATCTTTCATGGAGAACTTACTTGACAACCAGACCTTTATTTTTGACAACAACCCTACATCATTCCCAATGAGTAAGATATCATCTACATATAAGACCAAAAATGCTATTGCACTCCCACTAGCCTTTTTATAAACACAGGGTTCATCAACGTTTTGTATGAAACCAAACGATTTGACTTCATCATCAAAACGAATGTTCCAACTTCTGGATGCTTGCTTAAGACCATAAATGGATCTCTTAAGCTTGCATACCTTCCCTGCGTTAACTTTAGGTGTGAAGCCTTCAGGTTGTTCCATATAGATTTCCTGATCTATATAACCATTTAAGAAAGCTGTTTTCACATCCATTTGCCAAATCTCATAGTCATAATGAGCAGCAATGGCTAGTAAAATTCTGATGGATTTAAGCATGACGACTGGAGAAAAGGTTTCTTCATAGTCAATCCCTTGTCTTTGTCGATAACCTTTTGCCACAAGTCTTGCTTTATAGGTCTCTACCTTTCCATCTGAACCTATCTTCTTCTTGAAGACCCATTTACAACCAATAGGTACTATACCTTCTGGTGGATCTACAAGAGTCCAGACTTGGTTCTCATACATGGAATCCATTTCAGATTTCATGGCTTCTAGCCATCTTTTCGAGTCGATATCTGATATCGCCTCTTGGTAAGTGGTAGGATCATCTGAGTGATCATTGTCTCCTACAAGGAACAACTCTTGTTCATTTAGAAAACCATATCTCTCGGGTTGATGGGGTATCCTCTCACTTCTTCTAATGGGACGTGCAACACTCGACCCTGGCTCCTCAATTGGTACTTGGACATCTCGTGGCATAGTTTCAGGCTCGGTGAACCCTTCACCAAGTTCTATTTTCCTTTCATTGCCTCTTTCTTGAATAAACTCTTTTTCAAGAAAAATGGCATTCCTGCTTACAACTACTTGTTGCAGTTCAGGAATATAGAACTCATATCCTAAGGTATCTTTAGGATAACCCACGAAACTACCCTTTAAAGATCGTGTCTCAAGTTTCTCTGATTTAAGCTTTTTCACAAAAGCTGTACATCCCCAAATCTTAACATGTTTAAGACTGGGCTTCCTATCAAACCATATCTCATGTGGTGTTGTAGGAACTGACTTGGAAGAAACTCTGTTTAAGATATATATTGCAGTAAGAAGGGCGTGTCCCCATAGAAACAAAGGTAAGTCTGTACAACTTAACATACTTCGAACCATATCTAATAAAGTCCGATTCCTTCTTTCTGAAACTCCATTCAGTTGAGGCGTTCCTGGTGGGGTCCGTTGTGAAATAATACCTGAGACTTTAAGAAAATCTTCAAACTCGTTACTAAGATACTCACCTCCACGATCTGATCGTAAGGCCTTTATCTTTTTACCAGTTTGATTTTCTACTTCAGCTTTAAAATCTTTGAACATTTCAAAAGATTCAGATTTATGTCTCATGAGATAAACATATCCATATCTAGACATATCATCTGTAAAAGTTATAAAGTATTGATAACCTCCTCGGGCTATTACATTAATAGGCCCACACACATCCGAATGTATAAGTCCTAACAATTCTGTGACCCTTATACCTTGCCCAGTAAAAGGCAATTTGGTCATCTTTCCAAGGATACAAGATTCACAAGTTGGATATGGTTCAGAACCTAATGGACCCAAAAGCCCATCTTTCTCCAACTTAGTGATTCTGTCATCCCCTATATGACCCAATCTGTAATGCCACAGAATTTTAGAATTTGGGTTATCACGTGGTCTCTTATTATTATTTGATACATGCAGATGCTCACTATTATCAACAGTCACATTCAAAATGTAAAGACTATTGACAAAATTACCAGTAGCAATCAATTTATTTCTAAAATAAATTTCACAAACATTATTCTTAAAAGAAAATTCATAATTTTCTTTCACCAATACAGGAATAGAAATAATGTTCTTAAAAGCTCCAGGTACACATAAACAATTGTTTAAAATTAAACTATGTTCATGTGATAAAATTAAAGATACAGTGCCGATAGCTGTGGCTGCAACTCTTGCCCCATTTGCTACCTTTAGCACAATCTCATTATCTGCAAGCCTTCTACTTTGTTCCAGATCCTGTATAGATGCACAAACATGAGTTGTCGCTCCAGAATCTAGAATCCATAAAGTAGAAGAGTAAGCAATGGAAAAATACTCATGAACTATCATCATACCTGTCGCTTCCTTCTTCAAGGAACTAAGGTAATCTTTACAGTTCCTTTTCCAATGTCCCTCTTTGCCACAATGGAAACATTTTCCTTTGGCAACAGTTTTTCCCTTCTTCTTTTCAATCACTTTAGTTGCTTGGGTGGCCTTCTTTTTACCTTTCCCCTTTCTAGTCTTACTAGTAGAGGACACAGCCATCACAGTGCCTGTTTTCATGGTACTCTGGGCCGTTATTAGCATATTCATAAGTTCCGCCGGGGTACACTCAATCTTGTTCATATAGAAGTTTGAAATAAAACCCCCATACGAATCTGGCAAAGACTGAAGAATTGCATCTATTTGAAGATATTGATGCATTGGAGCATCTAATTCATTCAGTTTATCCATCCAGGAGATCATTTTGAGAACATGGTCTCCAACTGATCCTCCAGCAGACATCTTTGCTCGAAAGATTGATTTAGATATCTCATATCTAGCACTTCGACTTCGCTCACCATACAACTCTTGTAAACGAGCAATAATCGAATACGCATTTGGCATCTTATTATGCTGCCGCTGTAACTCTTGACTCATAGTAAGCAAGATGTAACTCTTAGCAACAAGATCATCATCTTGCCACTTATTGAGTGTATCTTGTTCCTCCTGAGTAATATGTTCAACAGTTGGCTCAGGGATAGGCGTTTCCAAGATATATGTGATTTTTTCCAAGTTTGTAATCAATTTCAAATTTAGAAGCCAGTCGTTGAAATTTGGTCCAGTTAGCCGGTTTGCGTCAACAAATTTAGAAAGTGCATTTAGTGAAGCCATTTGATATATCTGCAGAAAATAAGTAGATTATTAGATATCTTGTTTTCTTAACTATCTGATTTTGGTCTTTAAATCAAACAGTACCTCCCACTGAGTTTTTCAAATTCCTTACTCCCATTTAAAGGAACAAGCAAATTCACATTGGCATGAATTCTAGTGGGTATTTGGATTCTTATTAATTTTATTACTCCTCACATAATAGATTCTTGGAATAATAAATTCAATAAGTGGACAACGCTTGTCCAGTACATCTTATGTACGACCCAAATATTTTGTTTCGGCTCCCAGTCCAATATACCTCACATAATAGTTTCTTGGCAATTGAACATAGTTAAATCATACCATCACGCTGACAAGTCTACACAGTTGAATATCGATTGCCTCACATAATAGATTCTTGGGTCACGATATTTGTGCATCCCCATCTCATCAAATGTTTTAAATAGAAATTAAAGTATTTTAATCAATGTGCAACCCCTATGTATCCATAGCCGATCAACACACAAATTAAAAAGCCCCAATTTCTACCGTGATGGAGAGCCCCGATTAGATTGTCTTAACTCTTAAGGTCCAACCGGTTACAATTTAATTTTATAAATATGGGAGATTTTTTAATTAATTGGTCTCACTTTTCACATGCAACGTTTTAACATACATCAACTATGTAAATAAACATTGCATAAAATTAGTCGATATGGTCATGGACTCAATCATGCATTCTAAGCGCAATTCCAGCCATTGGAATTGTGCGGTGCATTCGTGGGTGAATAAATAAGGAAACGCCTATAACTATTACAAACATAACCCTTTCACATAGGGTCTTCATTTCCTTGATTATTTTGCCATCAATGACTTCACTCCAAGCCGTGCCTCGATTGATGTGAATCCATTGCTTTTACAATTTACTATAAACTACTTTTACAATAAAATTAAAACAATAAATAATTATTTTACAACCGTCATGAAAAAGACGGCTACCTTCGGCACGCAGGCCGTTAAATAAAATAATCCATACATCCACATCACACATACATCATCCATGTAGTGTCCTAAGTCCATGACCATTACCGATATGCAACAAGGCATCCACAACATGCTATTAACAATTAAAAGCATATTATAAGCAATCATATGATTATTGGACAATTGTATAACTAATTATACATTGGTATTTTTTTTAAATAATAAAATAAATAAATAAAATAATAATAACAATTATTATTATTTATTTTATTCATTATTATTATTATTTTAAATAAAACAAATAAATAAAACAAATAATAATAACAATTATTATTATTTATTTTATTCATTATCATTATTATTTTAAATAAAACAAATAAATAAAACAAATAATAATAACAATTATTATTATTTATTCTATTTTTATTTTTAAATAATAAAACAAATAAATAAAACAAATAATAATAACAATTATTATTATTTATTTTATTATTATTATTTTTATTTAAAACAATTAAAAATAATAATAAATAAATAAATCTGCCAATGGCAGACAGAGGGGGGGGGCCAGCCCCCACTGCGCGCACAGTGCGCGCGCATAGTGCGCGCACTGCGCGCGCATTCCGCGCGGTGGTGCGCGGGCGGGGCCCGCGCACCCACCAGCGCGCGGCGCTGGTGCGCGGGCCCTGCCCGCGCCCCTGCCCGCGCGGCGCGGGCTAGCCCCGCGCCTTGCGCGCATCTGGGCGCGCCCATGCGCGCCCAGCGCGCCCAACGCTCGCGTCTGGGCGCGCTGGGGCGCGCCCAGCACGCACCCAGCGTGCTGGTTGCCCCCCGGGATGCACCCGGTACTGCCCGTCCGTCCCGAAACAAATTTCGATACTTCCAGCTACGCCAAAACTGATTCCAGCACTGTCTAACAGTGTTAAATCAGTTTTAAAACGCTGCCGGCATGCAACTCTTCTTCGGATCTCATCCAAAATTGTTTTATTTTTCAAAATACCAATTCAATGTCCAATAATCACATGAATAAAACCATAAAACTGAAAAACGATGGCTCTGATACCACTGTTGAGTTACATAGATCTTATCATATGCGCAGCGGAAATTAAAATTTAATTTGGAGGTATCCCGTTTTTCAGAAATTATGGTTTAATAAAACGAAGGCATAAACGAAAAATACCTCTTTGATGAAATCTTATTTCACCGTTAGATTTCCCGCCGTATAATCCTCCAAGTGTAGGATGCCGAGTCGGTCCACCCGAAATCACTTCTATTCAAGAATATCAAAGAGAGAAGATAAGTAGAAGAAATTTTTCACAAAAATTTCTAACTTACCTCTTGGATTCAAGAACACTTCTCCAAAATTCTCTCTACATTCAAGTGAATCAAGAAGACACTTATGAGAGAAAATAAGAGTTTGGAGCTATTTATAGTTCCAATTAAAAACTATTCTTCATTAAATGGGTTGGGCTTCTCAAGCCCATTCCATTTAATGCAATTGGACCAAGCCCAATCCAATGGAATTTATTTGAATCCAATAGTGCCATTGGGCCAAGCCTAATGTACTAGCAAAAGGCCCAACCCAATCTATGATTAAATAATTACATTCATAATATAATTATTTAATTACTCTTATTTATCCAATAAATAAATGCACTATAATTAGTAATTATAAAATTACTAATTTATTTATTTTCTCTTTGAAAGTAATTTCTTTTTGGGTGGGACTTTCTGGGTCCACAAATAAATTGGCAACAAGAATAATCAACAATTAATTCTCGTAAACCATGAGTGACATCTAGCAATATATCATGATTACCCAATTTATTGTGAAGCGGGTATTGTGAACCTTTTACTACGTTACCATACAATACGGTCCTTCTATCATCCTATATCCCGACAAGATATGAGATCATGGTCAGTAGGTCGAATCTCTTAATCTTGTCATATGACCAAATCCAAAATCAATCTTGACAAATTATGACACAACCCGTATGGAACAAATTCCATCGTCATATTACCTCGGCCAAGGATTTATCGTCAAGTGATTACTGGATCGCATAGGATATCCTCCTCATAAATCTCGAGGTGATAGATTCCATGTCTAATGCACACATACCTCATGTATCACTGAATCAGGCACATAGATACGTATGATTATCCTTGATTAGAACAACCACATGATATCGTTGATATCCTAATCCACCAATACACAGATATCCATGTCATCTCAGGTCTAAGGACTAGTTGTAAAATCGCAGCTAACATTAAATCATTGACCCGTGAGAAATAACCCATGTGATTTAATGTTAACAGTCCCGTTCAGTGAACTCGTTCTTGTAACGAGCACCCACTTATCTTCCTTCTATAGCTCATACAGAATGGCACGAGACTCACCAACCTTATCTTTCAGTATCTCATACTGAAACAAGGAGGAAGACAATGTGCTGGCCTTTACGAGTTGCTATCATCCATGATAGGAATTCTATGGCCAGGAACATGTTTATAGTATAACAAATTGTGGATTATCCGTAACTCGTATTCTTAACACTTAAGAATGGTATCCACTTCTTATTATACTAATGGATATATGTTTTATAATTTAAACCATATTGCAATTTAAATAAAAACATAAACTTGCCATTTAAATAATATTTAAAGAATTACAAGATCGAGTCCCTTTGTGTCACTGGAACTGGTCTTTAGGGCTCATATCTAACAGTTTGCTGTGTAAACAACTCCTCCATCAAGTTCTTGAAAGTCAAAGAACCAATTCCGATTAGGACACATATGGTGGCTGCAACCCGAATCCAAAAGCCAAGCTCCAAAATAGCTTGTTGAAGACGTAAGAACTAATGAAAGGTCTGAATCCTCATCATTAACTTCAGCAATATTTGAGACGGCTTTCCCTTTGTCAGATTTGCCCTTAGCTTTTAACTTTGGGCAGTCCTTCTTCCAGTGGCCTTTCTCCCGACAGAAGGCACATTCATCTTTGTTCGGTCTGGGTTTCGAACTAGACCTCCCTCTCCTTCCTTTCTTCTGGCTTTGCAAACGGCCTCTTACAATCAATGCTTCTGCTGCGTCATGCGTTGTTTCCTTTTTATCTTTCTTTCTCAACTCATAACTATACAAAGCAGCACAAACTTCACTAAGAGATACCTGAACCTTCCCGTGAAGTAGAGTCGTCTCAAGAAATTCAAACTCCTCGGGAAGGGATCCCAACAGCATCAAAGCCAAATCCTCATCTTTGAACGTTTCATCTAAATTCATCAAATCAGCTACCAACTGATTAAAGGTAGTGATATGATCATTTATTGTGGTACCAGGAACATAAGTAAAGCGGAACAATCTCTTTTTCATGTAGAGCTTATTCTGACCGCTTTTCTTCAAAAATTTCTCCTCCAATGCCTTCCATAGTATACCGGCAGAATTTTCCTTCAAGAATGCATACTTCTGCTCTCTGGACAGACATGATCGAATTGTACCACACGCCAATCGATTGATGGTCTTCCAATCTTTTTCTTCAACATCTTCTGGTTTCTTTTCTTCAATGGCGATGTCTAGACCTTGCTGGAAAAGAGCGTCTAGAACCTCGCATTGCCACATGCCGAAATGACCCGAGCCATCAAACACCTCCACTGCAATTCTTGTATTCGCCAGATTCCTCGCCCAAGTGGACGAAGAAGAAACTCCCGATGTGGATTGTTCTGAATTCTTTTCGCCCGCCATCTCTGCCATCTTCTATATTCAATAGTTATCAAAGCGGAAACAATCCAAGAAAATCTTTTCTGATGTGGAAGATCAGACACAACTGCAACCACAGAGCATACTAAGAAAAACTTGGCCAAAAAAAAGAATCTTTTCTGATGTGGAAGATCAGACTCAACTGCAACCACAGAGCATACTAAGAACCTTGGTCTCTGATACCAATTGTTGGGAAAATCGGGCAATTTTCCCCAAAATCAAAAGCACCAAAATAATACCCGATAAAAACTATTGAATATAAACATAAACAGAACACCAGAAAATTAACGAGGTTCGACCAATATGGCCTACGTCCTCGGACACCACCAAATCTTCTCTAATATCAAAGAGAGAAAATACAAAGTGTGTAAGAGAAATACACACTCAAATGAGGGAGTACAAATGCAATAAATGCAAACTTGTTAGGATACATTTAACAAAGGGGAAGGGGGCATTAAATAAGGTGAAGGAGGATCTCCCTCCCACTGCCCAACCGATGTGGGATATGGGAGGAAGCCATAAAAAGTCAACACCCCTTTCTCTCTCTCTCTCTCTCTCTCCACCCCCCTTCCCTCTAGTCCACCTGCTCTTTTGAATTTGTATGTAGTTTAATTGCTATTATTGATGGTTTTCAGATGACAACATATTCAAATTTTCAGCATCACTGCATGGAAAAAGAATAATTGAGAAAATTTGAAAAATGCATAATTTCTATTGCAAATTTTGGTTTTCAAAGATAAATTCTAGCACTTGGGAAATTGGCCGGAATAGGAGAGCATAAATTTATGTCTTTGATTTTTTTCATCTAATAATGACTTTCAAGTTGGCCTTTAACTTGTTAGTTTACATTTCATGTTCTCTTTTGGCTCCTAATTATACCGAGATTCTAAATGTCTATTGACATGTTTTGATATCTAGTTTCAATTACAATAGAAGTGAAGAATTGGAATTATAAAAATAGGTTGACACAGAAGTTTGCCGTTCTTATAATGGTAATTCAAATAATGGAAAGCCTATTTTTCAAGGGATTTCTATTGTTGTTGATGGATTATCGTGCCATCTAGTCAGGTTTTGATGAACCTGGCAATCTTCATTTAATGCAGTGGTGTTACCAAAAATATAAAAATTTTATTTTCTGTGCGATCTTAAGAGAAGTTGCACGGGTACGTCCTAAAGCATGGAGGACGCATTGAAGACTTTCAAGGCGTTGCGATACTCATATCATATGCTGCAGTAACCTTCCAGACTGTAAAATTAAGAACGTGAGCTTCACATTAATTCCACAGTGAAGTTTGATGTTCAACACTGATAAGTGTAGCATTTCTTGAACTTATATGTTTTCCATTGTACGTTGGTTATTTATTCCTGCAGGTCATCATTCGGTGGTGTGGGTTACCAGTAAGTAGAGAAACCTGGCTGGTAGATGGATTCTATTGCTGCAAATAAACAATTAAGAAACGTACATTCAAGTTATTTTGTGGATTCCAATACATGACACTATGGTATCTAGTTATTTACTTGTTTCTCTTGGGAAGAACGTTGTCCTTCTAGCTTGGGAAGGGGCTAACAAAGTGCTTTGTTTACACGGATTTATATCTAATTCTTTCCTTTTATATCTAAATTTGAAGAAAAGTTCAAATGTTAGAAATTCAGAAAATTAACACATGTTTATAAAAAATGAGTTTTTCTAAATCCAGTTTCAGTTTTGGAGATTCTCGTTTATTTGCTAATTTTTTCAAGTTCTTACACTTGAGAAGAACAAGTCTTCTAATTCTCTATTCTCTGTGGAGTAATTTTTTGCTTATGAATGATGAGAATTAGAACAAGTCTTCTAATTCTCTAAGGTGCTCTTCTCAACTCTGTCTAACCCTCTCAGTCTGCGTGCTGGCATTCATTTGCATGTTTGAAGCTATTTCTGTTTATAATAATAGAACAATGATACAACCATTAAAATAGAAAGACAGATTGAAAAGTCTAGTTTACTCTTACATTGGTTTTCAAGCATGGGGGTTCAAAAAGGTCTTATGCATAACTCCTTCAATCTACCAGGTTGGAGGGCACATCACACTCTTGCTTCTGAATTGATAGTGTGAATTGGATGTAATGTTTTATATGATTATTCAAATAAGAAAACAATATATATATATATATATATAGAATATGCTAACAAGAGACTCTTTTTAGTCTTGCCTTTCTAATTTTTATAAAAAAAAATGAAAATTATATTAAAAATTTTCCACCTCTTAATTTAATGAATTTTTGACAAATGCATTATTGGATGTGGATTAAGTTTATCTTTAGAGCTTAATTTATATAATATAATAAATTATAGATCAATTGGGAAGAATGAAAATGGTCTCTTTTTAGTACAGGAATTGTCAAAATTGTTAGTCGTCCCTTTAATATATCGAATTTGAGTTGGGTATTCTTTAGGTGATGCCCTTAATCTTCTATTTACATCTCCATCAAATACCCATATCCACTTATTTTATACAAAAACAAAAATTGTTTACAATATTTTATAACTCTAAAATAGAGAAGCTTTCACAGAAACTAAACATGGCCACGGAATACGAAGACATTTACATTTGAATGTTGCAGCATAAGCTTCCCAAAACTAAAACAAAGTAATTTGAACTTGTAATTTTATTTTTGTTGTAGGAAAATTTAATAATTATCAAAATAAAACACAAAAATGCAGCCAAAAATTAGCTTTTATAGTTCTCGTCCTAATGAAGTTCTAATAGAAGATCTCACGAACATCACAAGCCATAAGACATGGTCACATGGGTGAGCCAAGTTGCTTTTGAAAACAAAAGACTTACATATATATATATATATAGAGAGAGAGAGAGAGAGAGAGAGATAACATCTTAACAGATAATACAGTCAGGCCAGTATTTCATGTTGCATGCAAGCTCTAAGCTTGATCACCGAAGCATTCATGTAACTCGCGCTTACAACATCACAACATTCTCTTCTACTTGCAACCTGCAAAGGGAGTAAAAGAACGTATAAAAGTCATTAATTCTTCAAGAGTACATTTTTCGTCTAGTAGGTAGAAAGATTTCACAACCCATTATTTTAGAATAAGAATTAAGCAACAGTTGAATACAAACAAACTAAATATGAGATGATCACTCACCCCAGCAAGCCTTTTTGTTGGCGAGAGAACATGAATTTTGAAGATGTGATCTGCAGAAAGGCGGCTACTCGAAGAATTACAAGCTACCATTCTCCGGGGCCATCTCCGAGCATAGCTCGTAACAACGCTGCCGCCGATCTTCTCCTCCACCGAATCGAAGAAGAAAAGGTGGGGAGCTTCGCAAGGATCACTAGAAGGGCTGCGAGTGTTGAACATGTACGGCGGATACGCACCCTTTTGCCACGGGAAAAAGGTCTCAATTGGCCTCTGGAGAATGCTGGGAGGAATGAAGCTCTCGTAAATATGAGCCGAGTAGCCCCATGAAATGGAGAAGCTCCAGTTGCTTTGCTTGTAATCATCGTAGCACACGGTTTGTTGCAGTAAGCGTGGTTCGCCAGCTGCTGCGGCTTTCATGAGGTGGCTGACGGATTCACGGTGGTTCATGAAGGGGAAGATGGGTTTTACAGCTTCAAGTCGATGGAGGGAGAGCAGAGGAGATTGTGGGTGGGCTGATAGATATCCTGAAATGTCCCCTCGTAGATCAATCTGTAAGAAACATGCAATTTTTACCTTAATTTGACATGTGAAGGAGTAGAAGACGCCCCTGGTCTAACCCCGAAGGGTATGGTATTTGACCAAGGACGAGTTTATGCATATATTTCTACATACTTCTTATCATCTAGTCTCACGTGATTTGTGGGCTATTACTATTTTGAAACATAAGAATAATACCTGATGAAAGCCCTTCTGATGAGTTAGAGAGACTCCCAAATCAGCAACACATAAGTGCAGAATAAGGTCACTCCCATACACAGGGGGATACCTTTTGATACAAACATCCAAGTTCTTAGCCAATGCCTTCGCCAGAGGGTAACTCAAAGCATACCCGCCTCCACCAAATGCCATTTCAAATGCTCCACGCACATTATTCACTATGCACTCTGAATTTCTCCCTATGTAGTAGTACTTCCTGTGATCGTATTTCCCAAGAACCTCCACCAAATTGTCCACGAAAAGAACAGTGTCATCTTCAGCCATCACATACCACCTCACATCGCCCCTGTTTTCAGTTTTAAACGTCTCCACCATCGTCCTCACCATTCCGATGGCAGACGGTATCAGATCCTTGCCATACTTTCTGATTCGAAATGGCGGATCGACAGTTGAAGGCCATGGAAGATACTCGGTTGGAGGCCTGTCCAGGAAGAGGTATCCTCTGGTAATGTTCGGCCGCCACCATGCTTCAATCTGCCATTTCTTGTCCTTCCATGTGTTTGAAGAGCCGGCGATTCCAAAAACCAGGTGGGTGATATCAGTGGGAGAGTAGGCACTGTAAGTATCCCACTCTGGGCTTGAGCTGGAGAAGGGGATGTAGAATTGGCAGCAGAGATGGTCGGACGAGCGGATGTAAATTAGACTTAGGATCAAGGCTGAAAGTAGCAGTGCTAAAAGTAGCAGTAAAGTGCAGAATCTGCTGATGAATAATTTACTGGGTAAGTATGTAACCTTTTGTTGGATTGCCCCGGAGTTTGCAGCAACAGTCATAGATGACATGCTGAAGGCTGAAGAGGCTGAGCAAATTAGAAATAGCCAGATGAAGCAGCGTAAACTAGAGCTGGACGTAATAAACCAGAGGAAATGCAAGACAAATTAGATTAGTGATGTTCATTCATGTGAGTTGTAGCTACCTTTTAACACGCACATCATGTAGCTAATGATGAAAACTAGGCCTTGGCCATAATAGTCTCGTGAAAGTTGATCAATTAAAATCATATTTACAGTTGATCTTCACATGTTTTGGTCATTCTGGGGCTTCTCCTGGCATGCCCCGGGCATGGTTAGCTGACTCAGAAAAAGATAAATATTATTCCCTGAAACAAATATGCAAGTACATAGGCATGTCTTGCTGAATGGTTCACCCATTCAATACAAATAATATGATTTTAAACCAAATTATAGACCTAAAGATTGAGTTCAGAAAGCTATTTTCAAGCATCATCAACATAGATGGTTTCTTGCTGAAACAGCCCACCAAAAATTTTTCTCACTTCTGCCTTGGACTCTGCCGGTTCTTTCGCCTTTACAGTCCATGGCTCCTTTGGTTTTGGGGCTGGCTGTTTGACAACTGCTTTCTTGGATGGCAGAATTCGAGCTTTGGCCTGTCCCCTCACAGTTGCAATCTGCACTTTGGGCTTCATCTCGGTGGGCTTTTGAACTGCAGTTGTAATCTGCGAGCTGAATTTTTCCCAAGACAGTCCTGAACCAATCTCTTTTGCTCTACCCAAGAGGCTTTCCACTGAAGACCCTGCGTTTGTTGCCTTTGCTTCTGCCTCTTCAGCAAGATTAGAAGCCTGAACTTGTTGCTCTTCGAGCTTTTTCACTTCTTTTGCTAGCTTCTTTGCTGCTTCTGTGGCTTCAAGAGCTTTCTCACTGGCTATTCTAGCTTCTTCCTCGGCTTTCGCCTTTGCTAGAGCTTCTGCGTAGGCCTTTCTTCTTCCATCCTCAGGGATTGCACTAAAAGGAAAGGTCATACAAGATTCTAATTTGAGGCTACATTCCTAACTACAAGCATGGGAGTTTCTCCATCATTATACGCAGATACAAATGAAAATTATTAATTCAGTGTAATGAAAATGATAGAAGCACACCTTAGAATCCAAAGGTTTCAAATTAAGTAGGCTGAAGACTGAATGTGTGAAAAGTGAGTTAAGTAAAAATAGACGCTTTGTGAAACTTGGGGATAAATTATTCCCAAAAAGGATCGGTTTTGACATTTTGAATTTAACATAAGGGGAGATTATGGAGGGGTGTTAGTCATATAAGATCACAAGGTAGGATGGTTAAAGTGCAGAAATAAATGCAAGTTAAAAGAAAAGCTTTATTGAATGGCTATAAAACCATTTTTGCTATACAGCTCAGACAGTTGGCAGTCAAGTGCCAAAATATGCAAAATATAAATGTGTAGCAGAAATGAGAAAGTTAAGATAGATATCTAACCACACTAGAAAAGTCAAATAAGAAACAAAGTCATATGTAATAAGGTTTGGAGAGGCACTTGTTAAGAATATTAAGATGATTTAAGTATGTGAGAAGAAGATTGATAGAACATGACAAAAGAATAGCACCACGTAGAATACGGTCATGGATAGACAAATGTATAAAGGTCTAAAATTAATGTAGTAGTCAGCTCCACCTAGACTTGGGATTGTCATCATTATTGTGGATCGTGACTATTAACTATTGTGATTCTCGTATTTGTAGATTAGATAGGATTTATCATGATAGGTACAGGTAACAGCAGGGTCACAGGAAATGTCACATAATTTGAGCATAATCTTCAATAATTTCTCTCCCTATTCACATTCACAGCCGAAGCAAGCGTATTACGACTGCAATTACCCGAATAGTTCATCGACGGACTTCGATGGAGCTTTTGGATCAGTATAAACTTCTACCACCTAAAAAGAGAAAATAAGCCAAATGATCAATAAATACGGGTGAACCAAAAGCAATTAACAAGTAACTCAAACACAATCAATCGTCTGAAAGCCTCTAGCTGGGAGACAATTCTACCTTATTTTCTGCAATTGCAGTGTTGGAGAAGACATCTGCCACCAGAGACGCAATCTGCGACTTGGCTACCTAAACATAAAGTTCAAGAAAAATGATTTTTTTGTAAATTAGAATCAAAATCAGCCAAGAAGAGCTCGACGTACAGACAACTACAAATAATTTAACATCGTCACAATGTTGCGCGAATGAACGAAAAGGAAATTATCGCATACATTACATTACTTTGTAGTCGTATGCATTGGCGCTCTCTTCCGCCGACAAGACGACGCTATACGAACTCTCCGGCGAGAAATCCTCCGTCAACCGCGCCTTCAAGAGCGTGTATCCGATGTCGGTTTCCACTACCTTCTGCAGGAACTCTGCCATCGTCAAGGGCTGAGACCGCGAGAAGAGGTTGTTGAAGAAAGACGAGATGCCATCCAGCACGTTGTAAGTGGAGGCGGAGAGTGATCCGTCGTAGATTATCGCCACGTGGCCTACGCCGGCCAATTGAGCGGCCTGGATGACCTGTAAAGCGTCCGATGTGGTGACCGCTCCGGTGGGACCGTTTTCTTCCAGGCCGATGGTGAGTACCACCTTGCTGGAGTTTCCGATCGCCTTCGCGATCGATTCAGCGTCTTCGAAGGTGGACTCGACAGCGTTGAGGCGTCTTGATTCGTCATTCGAGATGATCTGCGGTGATCGTCCGGTTATGGTACCAAAGGATCAGTGTGAAGTCACACAATTTAACAAGACTTCGTCCTTGTTGAAATTTCAAAAAATAAAATAATATCTTCATAGAGTGACAGTATGTATGTTCGTAACTGTAAACTGTTTCAAATATGATATGATGAGGCAGAGCATTTGGAATAACAAATTTCTGCTTATTGAACACATTTGTTCAAGGCAGAACAGAAGAGGCAAACCTTGTATCTGGCAGCGAGTTGAGCGAGCTCCTGCGCGGCGCCGAGGTCCGGCACGCCGGCCCTAACCGTGAAGCCTTGCCGCAACAGGGTCTGGGTTATGCGAATGCCGGCCTGGCCGGTTGCGCCGGCGACGAACACCGTGCTGGGGTCTTTCCTTCTGAGGTTTCCAAAAGCTAGGCCAGAAGAAGAGGTCGGGATCAAAGATTTCATCTCCGAAACTTTGCCAAAATTGAAGGAGAAGGGGTTGGAAGGTTTATCATCCGCTTGGGGTGGTTCGTCGGAGTCGTCATCGGCCGGTTTGCCCAGGCGGAAGGGCGGAAAAGGTCCAGCCCTTTTGGCGACAACCCTGAGACGGCGGTTCCCGAGGGTTGTTAACCTTGAGGAGGGCGTTGAGTTGAGGAGGAATGAATTGGAAGGGAGAGCTTGAGCCATGAAGAAATGGGATTTAGGAAAAAAGAAAGGAGAGGAGAGGAGGAAAAGCAAGTCAAAAATGGAGAGCCATTGCAATTGCAGGAGAATCAAAGCCTTGTTCTGGGTTGGGTTTTAAGTAATTAAGAGATGATGCGAACTAATACTGCTGCTGCTGCTGCTGCTGCTACAGAAGAGTGAGCAAACACATCGAGGATTGTTGTTTTGGTTGGTTGGACGTGGGCTGACATAATCTGGATTGGGGAGGAGGAAGGGGGTCGCCCAATGGAGCTATGCCACGTTACCCCCTTGCTCTATCTTATCACGAAAATTGGACACCAGACGTCTTCCAACCACGACCACATTTGGCTGAAGACTTGATTTTTTTTTTCCCAATCTTTGGAGTTTGGAGTTTGGACCCAACAATTAAAATTGAAATTTATTTTTTTTTCATTATTTTCAACATTTGTCATATCATTATTAGTTTAATAAATGACTGAATAGAATGTACAAAATTTGTATTTCCATTTCCATTGAAATTTTTTGAAGTTCAAAGTCTACTGTTGTGTTGACAGACACCAAGATTTTTTACAATTCATTAAGAATTGGAATCTTCCAGTTTTTTCATACATTACACAGCTGGATGATGATGATGATGATATTTGAGTTTCACAGATAGAAATAACTTTTAAAATATAACTTGTATGATTTTCAATTTCTTTTTAATTGAGAACATAACAAGCCAATGTGAAAACTCCTCTCCTCCTAAATCATAAGAATGTTCAATATTATTTGTCAGCATGCATATTTTTCTTTCCTTAATGTTAGCGGAGCCAGCACTAAGCATAGCCAATCTGCCTTGGCCCCCCACCAAGGTTGGTCCTTACCTTGTTGGCATGGTCATCTCATATTATATATATATATATATATATAATATTAAATAATATTAAGAACCTGAGATGTTAGATATTAAATAATACTAAGAACCTGAGATGTTAGGATACATATAAAATTTTGCTTAAAATCCTAATCTTTTAGAGCCAACCCTGATTGTTAGTAATATAAAAATTTTCAACAAGAGGCCAACTTAAACAGAAATTTTTTTTTGCCGACAGTAGTCCAACCAATGCATAATTAATTTCCGGACGTTATTTTATTTATACAAAATCTTATTTTTTATCTTTAGATAAAAATTGTCTAGAAATAATCCTTATATCTCCCTTCCAATTTGAGCCTAAAATACAGCAAGAGTTCTTGAACAAAGTTTTATTTATTTTTTATTTCTAAATAAATCATTTCACTGTTCACGTGCTTCTTTACATTATTTTATTTTTAAAATTTCAGTAACACTTTTAACGAAGAAAACGTAAAATAGTTAAGAACACAAATATAATTTTAGAAATAAGTTAATTTTCAATTTTATATAAATTGGTTGAATAATAAATATTAATATTCAATCAGCACTCATTATTCAAATTATATCGATAAAATGAAATGAATTAACAAAATAAAAAAATGAGACACCAGTGCAGTGCCCGTTCTCTCTCTATTTTCACAAAACCTTGCCACAATTACTCACTTGAAAATGAAGCAATCGTACACACAAGTAGCCAGCTAGGAATCGGATCATTAACCAATATATGCACAGCATACATCCACGTGCAGACAGACAAATTTTCAAAGAAATCATCTGGATTGGAGAGAGACCAGTACAAGTGGACCGACCGAATGGGATATCATACCAACACAGCACATAAACATATGCCCATTTACCGGAGTAACAAATATACAAGCATATAATCAGACCATAGAATACGAATCACCTCATATGTACAATATGAATGTAGTACAATTTTAAGTTGGAACACCCATTTTAATTTCAGAAGTTGTCCATAAGTAAAATGCTTCGCATGAGGAAAAAACATTCTTAGTTGCAATGCTCCAAAGAGGCTTCTTTGCCTCCTGCTGTGCTCCTCCAAACCTCTATTGCCACTATTTCATCCATTTCTAACCAGCCCAGGTCTCCCCAAATCTGAAATATGATTGGATCCTCTACAAAGGAGTCCCCAAACCTATCTGTTCTAACCGTCTCCTTTATATCTTCCATTCTCCAGCCAACAAATCAAGCAAACCATCATTCTACGCAGCCCTTGGAAAGGCCGAGTCATTATCAAACAAAACCATCATCATGGAAATCACCACACTAAGTTGGAAGCACACCTAATTACAAGCGAAACTCAATACCATTTCTGAAGAATGGTAAAGAAGTTCCTTGGTTTCAAATTACCTCACTGCTCCACAATGTTTGGGGATTTAAGAACACAGTTTAAATGGTCCTTCATTCATAATAAGTTGCCCTGGATTAATTATATTTGATATTAATTAATAAACACTCGACAACCATTATTAATTTTTAATTCATAATGGTCCTACAAGTAGCTTCCTCCATAATCTCCCCTTCATTTTTGAACAATTCATCCAAGCCAAAATTGATCTTTCTTGGAATAACGTAACAAACAAGGATGACGAATAAAATACATCTAGCTAGACCAACTACACAAGTAAGGTGAATTTTGTTCTTACCTTCCCTTCATAAGGATACAGTTTGTCTAAGAAGCATGGAAAGGTGCCTATCCATGTCAGACACATCTTGGACATAAACACTCATCCAATGTTCTTCAACACCCATGTAAACGTGATATATTATTTTGTAGGAAGTATACAAGTCCCCACGAGAACACCCATGCCCATTTAATATAATATTGACAAATCTATAATACAAAAACGAAGGAATATCTATTAGTCTTAACTTTTAAGCATTCATGTAAAACAAATATGTTTTTATTAGCATGTCCTCTGGTTACAACATCCTAACTTTTCTACAATTTGTCATGCCAGAATTTAATACCTGCATGTGCACTTCTTGCATAGGGGTTTTTTTCTACATGGATAGGACGCGGAGCTCATCGGTTCTATGGTGCAGTTACTAATCTTCTTCAAATCTTCCGGTTTGCCTTCTCTATGTAGTCTAAAGGTATGCAGTTGCCAGTTATAATGTGCAAATGCTAGAAAGTCATGAACTCAGCCCACAAAAAAGCTTGAGCTGAATCCACATTCGTTTCATTATATATATAAATGTTAGCACAGATGCCACAGCAAGCAAACACAATCAATGACCTTGGAAATCAGATTACTAATCATCAGATGCTTGAGCGGTGCTGTTGCACAGTAAATAACCATAGACAGTTTCAATTGAGTAGCAGTTCATGAAACTCCAACAAACATCACAAAGATTTAAGAAGTTAAATAGCTGGCATCAATGCAGTAGGTTAAATATCACTTGATGCTTTGCTAATGGACGTAATGTTGGTCATGGAGCTCTGAGAAGATATGCATGGAGCCAACACCTTGAGCTAACTGTCATGTGCCCGCAAGTTATAAGGGCAAGGGGGCATAATTGTATGTTGCGTTGGTAGTAAGGGCTCTACTGTAATTAACCTAGAAGTAGGCAGTTATGCTAATTTTGAATTTAGCGCCAATTTCCAGTGGAGGATCAGTATATAAACCTGATCCCGTGCAAAGAGAAGGCATTGATGATTACAAACTGAATTCTCTTTCCCGCCTCTCACTTTCATCTTCTCTCTCGACTCTTCTCTCAATTCTCTCCATAAACCTCCCTAATTCTCCTTAGTTCCAGAGGAGAATTCCCTTGTCAAAACTGTCTGACAAATTGGTATCAAAGCACAATTTAGGGCAGCAGTCTTCAGACATTATCTTCATCACCATGGCCGATGGAACAAGAATGAAGTAGATGGAATCATAGTTGCAACAAGTTACAGCAGCAATGGCAGATATGCAAATTCGGATGGGTAAGCTAGAGACATCGGTGGAGTCGATGGTGGAAAGAAGGATAGAAGGAGCAATGGAAAGATGGCGCAAGGAGAGTCATGATCAGCACAATCGGCTGCAAGACCAAATGCGCAAGCAAAATCAATAACAACAGGATCAGATGCAACAATTCATAGTAATGTTCACCAACCAGATTCCAGTTAAAGCTCTCTCCCGAATTTCCATCTAGAGAGAGATCTGAACCAATACTTCCCAAGCATGGAGTGGCCCACTGATCCAAGGGATCATCGGAATTTGAGGTAGAACCCCAAATGGTAGGAGAGAATAATGCAGAGAGAAGGCAAGGAGCTCCCGCTGTTCCAAATCAACCCGATTTCCAATGCCAAAGATAGAGATTCCTTTATTTGATGGCCAAAACCCAAGGTGGTGGGTTAGGCGCTGACGTATGTTTAGCATCTATAACGTGGCCGAACAGCATAAGGTAACCTTAGCTGCTACTCATCTTAATGATGTTAGGGATGTCTGGTTTCAAGGGTGGACTAGGGTGAAGGACAAGTCTATGGGCGGAGTTTGTAGGACTTGTGTTCAAGATTGTCTTGAATTAGTGATAGGATTATGTGCAATGTTTTGTATGCGGTTATGGGGTAGTTGATAGGAGGTGGCACTCTTGTAATATTAGTTATTAGTGGAGGGCAAATCCGGTAATGTCATAACCGGCCCTAGAAAATATCACCCTATTTTCTATAAATAGGGTAGGGGGGCTGAGGGTCTAAGAATAACATGTTTTCTTCCTGTTTTCACGAGAGACGAGATTGAGAAGGCTGT
This sequence comes from Diospyros lotus, assembly GCF_014633365.1. NCBI lineage: Eukaryota > Viridiplantae > Streptophyta > Magnoliopsida > Ericales > Ebenaceae > Diospyros > Diospyros lotus. Next base: position 31,346,953 of record NC_068338.1, on the reverse strand, counting down.
GAATTAAAATAGTCTTGTACATTATTGGAAAAGCTTGTATCGTGGGAGAGATAAAGAGGGAAAGTCCTATACTATTATCCATCAATAAAGATGGTTGCTCGGTGGTGGTTTCAAGGCTGGATGTAGTGCCATTTACGTGGGATGAACCAGGATAAAAACCGTTGTCTTTCTTGTTCTGTTTATGCTTTTAAATTATGATCTTTATTATCTGATGTGTTGTAGTTTGTTAGCCAGTGAGTTGTGAGTGTGTTGAGTGGTGTTTGATTGGTTTCTTGCATGTGTTTAAAGGCTGTCAATGCTCTCAATTCTAACAACTTGTGTGAACATTTCAAAGATTGGAGCATGTTAGACATTGTAGAAGAGTTCAACAAGCTTAAACAGGAGGGGATCATGCAGTTATATCAATTGAAATTTGAAGAGCTCAAATCGCTTATGCTAATTCTAAATTCCACGCTCACAAAGGAATACTTCGTCTCAAACTTTATCAATGGCTTGAGTGAAGAGCTACGCCCTACAGTTAAGACGTTCCAACTTGAGACTACTAAGTAGTCAGCCGAATGTGCTAAGTTACAAGAATTTACAATGAAGGCTCTCATGAAGAAACAAAGATGGATGGGAAGAGTGACGCACATAGGCTCACCCCAGAAGGGAAACAAGGGGTTCCACAAGGAGAGTGGAAAGAATAGTCAAGGAAATAAGGGAATGGCAGTCATCACCCCTGCTCAACCCTTAGCAGGAAGGATCCTAGAACAAAGGAGGCAGGACAGCCTCTGTTTCCGCTATGGAGATAAATATTCCCCGAGGCATCAATGCAAGAGACAACTACTACTATTGGAAGGGGAGGAAGAAGAGGATACCAATCATGTGGAAACTGAAGGGGAGGAGAAGGTGGAGATATCACTGTACACATTAAGGGGGCTGACCAACAGTAAAATAATCAAGCTGGAGGGCAGAACCTAGGACAAGAAGCTGATGATACTGATAGATAGCAGAAACCCACAGCTTCTTAGATGACGGAACTGCAAGGAAGCTGAAGTGTAACCTTACACGCACACACCCTTTTTCAGTGATAGTGGCCAGAAGTTGATTTGTAAATCAGCTTGTGTGGGATTCTACTGGCAAATGTGCAGGGAGAAGTTTGAAGCAAACCTGTGGTTGCTAAAGCTTGGAGGCTGTTACATTGTTCCGGGAGTTGATTGGATGAAGAATGTGAGCCCAATTTGTTTCGATTTCAATAAGATGGAGGTAACATTTGAAAAGAAGGGTAGGAGAATGACATTAACTGGCAGTGTGAAGGCAGGGTTGTGCAAGATAATAACCGAAAAGAAGTTGCAAAAGATGTTCAGAAACAAATTATTGCAGGTAGCACAACTATTTCCAGTTCGTGCAATGGAACAAATGGAGGAGAAATGGAACTAGGAGGAGAACTGATGCTAACCACTAACGGCCAGCCACCAAACTCCATGGAAGGTACAAGAACTTGATCCTCTTGATTCACTTCTAGTTGAGTTCCAGGATTTATTTGTGGAACCCAATGCTCTACCGTCAGAGAGACCACTGGACCACATAATTAACCTCAAGCCTAACACTGAACCCATAAGCATACGATCCTTCTGTTATCCTCCCAAACAGAAGGCTGAGATAAGAAAGATGATCAAGGACGTGCTACAAAGGTCCATCATCAGACCCAGCCTTTGTCCTTATACCTCTCCAGCACTCCTTGTTAAAAAGAAGGACGATAGTTGGCATTTTTGTGTTGGCTACCATCAACTCAACTCACTCATAGTCAAAAACAAATTTCTCATACCCATCATAGAAGACCTATTGGATAAATGAAGGGGGCCAAAGTGTTCACCAAACTAGACCTACAATCAAAATACCATCAGATTCATATGAACCCAAATGACATACACAAAACCACCTTCCGGACCCACCAAGGGCATTATGAATTCATGGTGATGCTCTTCCACCTCATCAATTCATCCTTGTATTCTTTGATGACATACTGATCTACAGTTCCTCTTTTTCACAACACTTAGAGCACCTACAAACCACACTTCAAGTCCTTAGGCTCAACTAGCTGTACATCAAGAAATCAAAGTGTGCAATTGCACAACTTAATGTTGAGTACCTTGGGAACGGATCCCAAAAACATAGCAGCAATGACTTCATGGCCCGAACCTACTACAATCACGGCCTTGTGGGGATTCTAGGGGCTCACTAGGTACTATCGGCGGTTTGTGAGAAACTATGGAGTGATTAGTAAGCCACTGACGAAATTGTTAAAGGAGGGATTCCACTGGAATGAAAAGGTAGAAAAGTCCTCTGGGTTATTGAAAAAGGCAATGAGTGAAGTGCCCACCCTAAGTCTACTCAATTTCAACAAACAGTTTGTATTGGAGACAGATGCAAGCAACAACAGGGTGGGAGCAGTACAAATGCAAGATGGCAAACCCCTAGCCTTCATTAGTCAAGCATTGGCTCCCAAACACTTTGGCCTTAGTGTATATGACAAAGAACTGTTGGTAGTTCTCATTGTGGTTGAAAAATGGAAGCACTATCTAGAAGGGGGGCAATTTATTATTAACACTGACCATGGGAGTTTGAAGTTTCTTTTACATCAGAAACTTCATACTCACTTGCAGGAGAAAGGAATGTCAAAATTAATGGGGCTAGACTATGTGATCCAGTACAAAAAAGGGGCAAGAGGACAAGGCTGTAGACACCCTCTCCTGTTGTTTTGAGAAGGGAACATCAGCAGCCATCACCTCCATCAATCTAGATTGGTATCAAGAGGGTACTTCCCGCTAGGAGAACGGGGAGTGGACCAAGGAGTTTATGGAACAATTAATCCTAGATCCTCCTTGCAGACAAAGGCATACTACAAACGACGACTTACTCAGGTACAAAGGGAGATTGGTGATCAAAGACTGTGACACACTACGGGAGAAAATACTTCACTCTCTACATGGATCTCCAATTAGGGGCCATTCAAGCACAAATAATACCTATTATCGGGTCAAGCAACCTTTTTATTGGTCGCGACTGAAAAAAATGATGAATGAGTGTATCATGGCAGGTGGCATCTATAAACAATGTAAGCACAAGACTATACCCCCCCCCCCCCCCCCCCCCAACACACACACACACACACACAAAGGCTTACTATAGCCATTACCAATACCCAAATAGGCTTGAACTAATATCACCATGGATTGTGTGGAAGGGTTCCTGAGGTCTAAAGGAAGTGATTGTATCTTGGAGGTAGTAGACAAGTTCACCAAGTACGCCCACTTCATCAACTTGGTTCACCCCTTTACCACCCAAGATCTAGCAAGGGCATTCCTAGACCAGGTGGGGAAATTTCATGGGATCCCACAATCAATTGTCTCAAACCGGGATAAGGTCTTCACAAGTATATTGTGGAAGGAACTAATGTTGTCATTAGGTACTCAACTCCACATGTCCTCAACCTACAATCCAAAAACAGATGGGTAGACGAAGTGGGTTAACCAATGTTTGGAGACATACCTCCATTGCCTATGCTTCATGCATCCTGCCGAGTGGCACAAATGGCTACCATTGGCCCAATGGTGGTACAACTCGTGCTACCATAGTGCCCTAAAGATGACTCCACTCGAAGCCTTATATGGCTATAAGACACCAATTCTACCAATCCTGGGAGGGCTCATATCAATGGCAACACAAGAGACTTATTTACATCAAAGACAGCAAGTACTAAGTACATTAAAGAAGGAATTGGCCAACGCCTAGAATAGGATGAAACAATTTGCGAATAAGAAGAGAAGTGAGAGGGATTCACAATTGGAGAAGCAATATATTTGAAGCTAAGACAAGCCCACTTGAAGGCTCTCTTACGAGTACAGGTGACCAAACTAAGCCTGAAGTTCTACGGTCCCTATACAGTTGTTGCTCGGTTAGGTAAAGCAACCTACAAACTTCAACTATCGGAAGGTTCTTGTCATGATCCTAGGGTTCATAACAGGTTTAAGAAGTAATTGGGGGAGGAATTGAATTGGAGAAGAAATCAGAATTGAAAGAGAACTGAGAATAGAATGTTTGGAGAGGGAAATGGGGCAGAAATGGGGGGAGAAATCAGTAGAAAGGGAGAGAGTAATAGAGAGAAACGAGAGGGAGAATTGGAGAGAAATGTAGAGAGAAAAATCAAAGATTCAATATCAATTTCCAGCATATCTTTTACAGAAGAAGGACCAAGCTTATATAGCTTGAACTGTGGGTGTTGCCAAAGCATATCACACCCCCTCTAACTAACTGATTTGTCCTATTCTAACACATGGACACCTGGCAGATTCTGCCATAACAAACTAACCAGCTAGAAATGAAATACAAACAAGAGAATGAAATACTAAAGCAATACAAGAAAGTAATATCCAAACCGATACAAAACTTGGCCGCAAAATTATAGTCTCCCTAGTCTCGTGACAAACTATAGCAACCATATTACCATGATGCTCTTTTATTGTTCTTTGGGTCATGACAATTCCCCCTTCCTTGAGAGAGTTCTTGTCCCCAAGAACTTGCAGCAAGTAGCCAATGCTCTTCACCCAATTCCAGTCTTCTCTATTTGTTTCATGCCTCGTTCCCTCTTTCTCCCCCTAGGCCTCTTCTTCTTTGTTCTTAGGTTTCCAAGATCCATCCCAGACATAATTTGGCTTAGAATTTCAATAGAAGCAACTTGATCGACCTCAATGACTTCATGTTCAAATCTGTAAGTGCTTGATGGAATAACGGACCGAAACTGTAGAAGGAGCTTGTCCCTAAGCAAGTCCTTCACCTGAAAGAAATTTGAAAAAGGCAAAGGAAAGATGGATTCAATCTTGGATGGATCATTAGCTGACTTAATTTCTACTCGAAGATGCGAATGTAGCTCATTAACCGTCTTCCTTTCCACGTGACCACTCAAAATTATCAATTTTGGCTGCTCAAATACCAAGAAATCCAAACCCTTGATGTCCTCATATGAAGGTTTTCCAACAAACAAACCATCTGCCCCTGTCGGTAATTCAGCCACATCTTCCTTCTATTCATCGAAATATTCCCGAAGCTCACCCTCAACATTTTTCTCCTCCATTTCAGCAACACCTCCTTCCTTTTGCTCCACTTTAAGGAATTCCTCCTTGTTGAAATTTCCTTGATAATCATCGAAGTATTCGGTGGGGAAGTTGTAATGATACTTTTTAGATAGTATCATTGCAAATTCTTGCAACTTCTCACGAAACATTCGACCGAATTCCTTACACTCTTCATCAAACCCACTGCTGGTTCCTTTGTCCGATTGGCTAATCCCCTTCTTATGTTCCTTGTTGCTGCCAACTGAAAATGCAGCCTCCTTTGGCTGCCATTGAGGCTCCATTCCAACTGAAAATGAAGCTTTCTCCTGCTGCAATTGAGACTCTAATGATCTCATATATGCATTGTTCCCCTTGGCTTCCTTTTCACCAACAACATACTTTGAAGACCAAGGAGCTATATACATACTGCTCTTCTTCAAACAAGTTAGCCAAAATTTTTCAGCCAAAATCTACCTCTTGTTTCCTTTGCTCACAGCCTCAAGCACCAACAACCAATGAGCTGGATGAGCTAGAAGAGTCCACTTCTCACCTTCAATGCTCGCCGGAATTAAATTGGTTCAGCGATTTCCCAGCCGCGCTTCTTCTTTCGGCCTCAGCTGTCTGTCTTCCTCTTCAAGACTCGGACCTTTAATTACAAAAACTGATTTCTCTGCCTTCCACTCAAATCAAAACCCCAGCCAAGAGCTGCTATTACCCAATCACCGTCCCCTACTGGCCGCGACTCCTATTTCCACACCTAACCCAATCTTTATCACCTTCCAATTTCAAGTCCGATAGTGCCTTCCTTGCACCGATTGCCACCCAATCACCTTCCAATTCAGAATCGCCCAGCGAAATCCGTTTGAACTGGCTACAACAGCCTTCCTCACCCCTATCATCAACTCCAGCGAAACTCCTGCAACCTGTCTTCCGCTTCAGTCGCACGCGCCTAGGCCAGTTTCGCCTTCACTCGCCTTCCTCAGTCGGCCTCCTCCTCCACTCAATCAATTGATGCTTCCAATCGGTGAGACGTCCACCTCGTCCACCCAAATTGTGCGATTCACCGAAAGGCTGCCTCGACTGATGACAACAATTGATACAACCACAACACCAAATCCTTCCTCTATTTCGATCGTTAATCTCTGCCCGCAATGGGTACGACCGCAACACCACGCCCACTCCAATTTGCGATCACTTCTTATTCCAAAATCACCGGACTCACTGCTAGTTCAGATCGCGACACCCACTGCAAAATAGCGATCACTTTGGAAATGGTCGCGACACCTTCCTTGAGTGATTGTGCTGCAACCAACGAAATTCTGAAGAATTGAGAATTCGATGGTTGTAGTAGCTTACGACTTGGCTTCCAAATACGTTGAAGCTGCGTTCCCTTCCACTTCGAGCAAGACTCACTAAAATTCGTGGCCAAGCGTCAATGGTCGGCTTCGTCTTCAAGACTCGAACACACTTTCGGAATTCTCAAGCCAAGAGCCACTCCTCCGTCGAACTCACGGGAAGCTGAATTCGCCTATCACACCGTAACCAAGGAAACTCGTTGGAATCCTTGTATTCACTGGAATTAGGGGTGGCAATTCGTGTTGGCGGGTCGTAATCGTGTCGTGTCGAAACACACGTATAACACGTATCAAACTAACCCGAACACAACCCGTTTAATAATCGTGTTAAATTCCTTAAACCCGAACACGACACGTTTATTAAACGTGTAACACGACACGACCCGTTTAACCCGTTTAACTAAACGTGTCGTGTCGTGTCGTGTCACCTGTTAAACGTGTTATTTAGTTTTAAACGTGTTATTTCATGTATAATCGTGTTAACGTGTTCAGATCAACCCACTAACCATTTTAATTAAACGTGTCATTTCGTATATAATCGTGTTAACGTGTTCGGGTCAACCCGTTAACATGTTTAATTAAACGTGTCATTTCTTGTCTAAACGGGTTAGACGGGTTAACCCGCCTAAGACACGAAAATAATCGTGTCATAAACGGGTTGACCCGTTTATGACCCGAACCTGATTAACCCCAACCCTAACCCGCTTAACTCCGTGCCGTGTCATGTAATCGAGTTGTGTCCAAAATTGCCAGCCCTAGCTGGAATCACTTAACAGAGAGAACCGCCAAGGAACAGTGGCTCTGATACCAATTTGTCATGATCCTATGGTTCATAACAGGTTTAAAAAATAATTGGGGGAGGAATTGAATTGGAGAAGAAATCAGAATTGAAAGAGAACTGAGAACAGAATGTTTGGAGAGGGAAATGGGGCAGAAATGGCGGGAGAAATCAGTAGAAAGGGAGAGTAATAGAGAGAAACGAGAGGGAGAAATGTAGAGAGGAAAATCAGAGATTCAATATCAATTTCCAACATATCTTTTACAGAAGAAGGACCAAGCTTATATAGCTTGAACCGTGGGTGCTGCCACAGCATATCACACCCCCTCTGACTAACTGATTTGTCCTATTCTAACACATGGACACCTGGCAAATTCTGTCATAACAAACTAACCAGCTAGAAATGAAATACAAACAAGAGAATGAAATACTAAAGCAATACAAGAAAGTAATATCTAAACCGATACAAAACTTGGCTGCAAAATTATAGTCTCCCTAGTCTCGTGACAAACTATAGCAACCATATTGCCATGATGCTCTTTTATTGTTCCTTGGGTCATGACAGTTCCCAAATACAACCCGACTACAAAAGCAATCCAATGAGTTCCACCTTACCCCCTATGACTACAAAAGCCAACCAAGAGGCAGAGCCCACAGCCATAGTGGACAAAAGGGTCATCCACAAGCAAGGGGTCTCGATTACACAAATACTAGTCCGCTGGTCTAACCTACATCCGGAGAACAATACTTGTGAGTACCTACCCAACCAACCAATTCTAGATTTCTTGCGAACAAGAAATGTTTGAAAAGGAGGGGAATCGTCATGTGCCCGCAAGTTATAAGGGCAAGGGGGCATAATTGTATGTTGCGTAGATAGTAAGGGCTCTACTGTAATAACCTAGAAGTAGGCAGTTATGCTAATTTTGAATTTAGCGCCTATTTCCAGCGGAGGATCAGTATATAACCCCAATCCCACGCAAAGAGAAGGCATTGATGATTACAAACTGAAGTCTCTTTCCCACCTCACTTTCATCTTCTCTCTTGACTCCTCTCATTCTTCCCCCTCAATTCTCTCCATAAACCTCCCTAATTCTCCTTTGTTCTAGAGGAGAATTCCCTCGTCAAAACCAAAATCCGACACTAACATCTTCAAAGTAGTCATGCACTTCCTCCACAAATTGCATGGGGTAGGTAAGAATTCTATCCAAGCTCCAAGGCACAACTTTTTATTTGTCCATGTAGGATCTCTCTCTTCAGTTGGCAGACAAAAAGTCCTCACTAGTGTGATCAAGCTCTTTTTGATCTACCGGTCCATCAAGGTCTCGAGGATGGGGTACCTAAACCTTCCTTAACTAGGTTCCAAAGAGAACATCCTACAAATGTGTCTTAGTATGGACATAGCGAAGGGAGATTCCACTTAAAGAAGCAAGGACTTCGTGAGAGCTATTGTGGATAGTCTAATAGAGGATGGCTCATTTTTTAGTGGAGTTACTCCATAGAGGGTTGATCGTGAGAGCTAAGGTAGAATCTGCTCAAAAAGATTTGAAGTATTCAAAGTGCACTCAAGCTGAGTTTCCACCAGTAAAAGCACACCTCATTGTAGGTAGACTCAAAGAGGGAGACTTGTGCTCTCCCTTGAGCTAGCAAATATTATAATGAATTAGAGAGGTTCACATGGTATGCCATGCAACATTGAGGTAGGTTAAGGAAGAACAAGTAGAGACAAAGCAAGGTAGCAAGTCCTTGAGTTACCAGTTGCCATTCCCTAGGCAGCTGTTGAATTCATATATTGCTGATATCCAAGAACATGGAAATGCTACAAAAGATACTTCCTAATATACTTTTATTTAAGGGTAAAAGTATTGGATAGGATGAGGTTGCAATGATCATGCCAAGCACCATGGAGATGCTAATAGGCAGCTGTTAAATCATTTGTCTTAGATTAGTTAAAAGTCTCAGGAGGTAGGTCAAGGATGTATTCGGTATTTCATTAGTTAGTTTTTCTGTTAGTTGGTTAGTTGTAACAGCCGGTTATGTCTTGTTTGGTCCGCCCCTTATGTTCTATAAATAAGGGGTTGTGAGGTCTCTTTTATCATTCAGTTTTTCATCCTATCTTGAGAGAGTTATGCGAGTATGTATTGTGTGAGAGAAAAGTTGTTGAGTGCTTTGTAATCTTGTGTTAACTCTGTATTGCCTGAGGATAGGACTATGAGAGTGTTCCATAGTGCATGTAATCGTTCTTGTGATTCAAGATAGTGGAGAAGAGGCCTAAGGCAGTCTGGATGTAGGTTTCCTTTCAAGGGAACTGAACCAGGATAAATTCTGTCTCTTCTTGTGTGTGTGTGTTCATCTATTTTCTATTGTTTTCATATTATGTTTTTCTCTTTCGTGTGTGGAGAGTTTCCTATTATTCTTGAGGGTTGAGTGTTTGAATAAATGAAGCGGAAAACTGGGATAACAAAAGCATTGCATACAACATCCACATTTATCCAATTTAAGATAATTCCAAAATGAAGAATGTTAAACAAACAAAAAGATGCAAATACCAAAATTGATTAGTCAAGTTCCGGTTCTGGATAATAAGCATCTGAATTAACAGACAGTGGCAAGCAAAAGCCATACAATAACTGCGTTGGTTAATAACAGCTACAAATAAACGGGAGAAATCATTTGGAATTTGTTATAGAGTATTAACCAGAGTATATACATACATACATGAAGCCGTCTGAATAGATTTTAACAGCTGATGTCAACGTCCGGACAGCATGAACAGAAGCTAAAGCACCATGGAGAATTTTATAAAACAAAGTTTCAGGAACAACTCTCAAGCTGCCAACCAAGCAGAGGTCAAACCAAAACTTAGTAAGACAGGAGAATCTATCTATAACATAAAAGGAGGATTAGCCAACAAACGGGAGCCCTTCTTCTAAGAGAGCCCAGTAAAGAATGAAACACTTCACCTGATTAGAAGTTCAAAACGTGGAGCTGCATAAGATCTGCTCAACGAAGTCAACTAGTTGACAATATTCTCATCTATCAATTAATGAGAAAGCCCATTTAGTGTCAACATATATTAGACCGAATGCCAAGACCTTCAGGTTTTTACATTTTTCATCCAGATTGGTTATTAGTAACTGTAGAATACTGATATGTACATTTTCCTGCAGTATTACTTTAATTCACATTTCATAGCACACAGAAAAGATACTAGAAGTTCCAGAGCAATGTAATATTACAACTAAAATCAGATACCGATCACATGAATAAGTTGAATGTAGTTACATGCCTTCGGACCCACACTGCTGCCATATCCTCTAAATAACAAAATCAAATTCCCAGCAAAGGAAAACAATTATTACCAGAATATCAAGCAGTAAGGTCTGCATAAAGTTGCACTCAAGAGACTCAGGAAATCGTCATTTGTCCATTTCAGCTGCGAGCAGCAAACATAGACAACATTAAACAGCTATCAATAGCACATTCTCATTCAAAACTTAGTTCCGGTAACTTTAAAGATCACTGATTAGCAAGACTAAAATGTTAAAACAACAGTTGAAAGTTCTAAAGCATAATGAATTTAATGGCCAATGCCCTTTTTTGCTCTAAGAGATTCAAGGGCCTTTTTCCGCAATTCAATCTCAAGCTTCTTCTGCTCAGACTCAGCCTCTTCAGCACCACCAGCACCAGACTCCATCCTCACAATTTGTTCACCATCAGAAGCATCACGATCTGAAGGTGGAGTACCAATGTCAACTGATTTTGCTTTCAGCTTCTCTGCACGACGCTCTTCCTTCCTGCGACGCCGCTCTTCTCTCCGCCGACGTCTCTCCTCTTTTCTCAATCTCTTCTCCTCCTTCCTTCTTTTCTTTGCCTCCTTTCTATCCTCTATCTCAGAATCATCATCACTATCATCTGATGCTACATCTTGCTTTCTGGACCTTTTATGTTTTCTTCTCTCATGAATTTCAGGGCGGTACTTGTCACTTTCCTGAGAGCCAGTAATCAAGGAACTACTTCTATCTTTCTCGTCAACCTTTCTGGTGGACTTAACTGTAGAGACCATTTCATCAAGCAGCTTGCTGCCCTTGAACTCTTTTGAACGAGTATGGTTTTTCTCATCAGTTTTATGAGTTTCTCCATGGTATGACATCCGTTGCATCTCATTTGGTGAGGAAATTTTATGAACTGTTGGAGACCTTTGTTGATCAGAAGCTTGAGCAGGCAACCTCCTAGAAATCTTCTCACTGTACCCATCCAAAATAAAAATAAATAAACAAAGTAACTCAAGTGCAATAATGCACAGATGCATTCTATGCAATCAGCATAAAATGCATTAGTCAAAAATCACAAACCTCCTTATCTCCTGGTCTTTCTTCCTCAACTCCAAGCCATCAGCGTGACTCTGAATTTCATTAGACTGATGACGACCTGTTCTTTCAGGAGACTCATCCTTGTGACGAACCCTGTCAAATGAATCTTTATGCTCATCAACCCTCAATGAATATGCAGATTTCTTTCCTGAAGACTTGAGCTTTTGATCCCCGTTATCCCTAGACTCAGAGAAATCAATTACACTCAGGACAATGAATAAAACAAGTCTGAGATTTGAACAGTCCTGATCAATTGTATCAAAGAATAAAAAGTATCATCGCCAACCTGGAATAGTTATTTTCTTCCTCCTTTCCACCAGTTTCCAAACTTTCATTACGTTGTCTTTGATATCTTGGTTTCTGAGGAGGACTAGCACTGTTATCTCGGGTTCTCCGTTCCACAGTTTTCTTTAAAGGACTCTCATGTGGGCTATATGACCTGTACGTGAAGTCATGTAAGAATAAATATATTCAAGCAAATCTTGAAATTTAAAATCCCACATATTGCTAATAATTTTACAAGAACTTTCGGCATAAATACCTCCTATCTTCGCTAGGACTTCTTCTCTTAATGCCTGGTGGAGATTCTAAAGGAGACTCAGACCTATACGGTGAGGGCGACGAAGATGATGCTTTTTTATGGGAATTGTCTTGCTCCCTTGGATCTCTCTGTGGTGACCTCAAAGAGGTGAGTGGCCGGCGCACCACAGAATCAGGTTCTTTCTGAATCTCAGCAGATTTACTAGCAATTTCAGTAGCACGAGCATGCCGAACGGGAGATATATGCTCAAAGATTCTACAACATACTTTTAGAACTTAGCTAATTGATATCGACACATTAATAATTGTAAAAAAAAAATAGTAATAATAATACTAATAAAGAAGGAACTCACAAAAACTTAAAAATTAACCAGAATTAAAATTCTATTAGCACTGAACTGCAATGAGAATCAAAATCAGAACAAGATTACTGACTGTTTATCAAAAATAAGAATACTGCATAAAAAAAGGCTATCATAAGAGAAAGATAGATAGGCTGAACCCCCCAAAAAAATGAAAGAGAGAGATAGGAGCTAACTTTAGTGCCAAATATACCTGATTCTTCCTCTGGGAGAGTGCACAGGTGAACTCTGATGTTTTGGTGACCTCCTCATTCCTGGTGAAGGGGATTGACGGCGCACTGGAGAGGGTGAACTCCACTCCTCTGGAGAAGGAGACCTACGTTTAGCAGGACTCAGTAATCTCCTTTGGCTTGGAATAGGAGACCTACGTCGAACTGGGGACAGAGACCTGCGTTGTGGAGTGGATGGAGATCTCCGATACCGCCGCCTTGCAGGAGATGGAGATCTAGAGGGTGATCTACGTCGAACTGGCGAGTAATATCTCCTCCGCACTGCAGATGGGGACCTTTTCCGCATGGGTGAACGTGATCTATATCGCATGGGCGTTATGGATCTACGTCGCACAGGCGTTGGTGACCTCCGTCTAATTGGAGAACGTGATCTACGCCTTATAGGGGAACGCAATCTATGTCGTATAGGAGACGGGGATCTACGATATGAACGTGATGTAGATCTTCGCCTAGAATAAGATGATAAACGTCTTGCAGGCGAAAGAGATCTCCGAGGTGAATACCTCCTACGAGGAGTAACAGACCGTCTTGGAGGAGAGCGATATACCCTGTCTGAAGAAATGGAGCGTCTTCTTGGATGAGGTGATTTGGATAAACTTCTTGACCTGTGTCTGTCACTGAAAAAAGTAAATTGGATAAGTCACGAAAAAAGTAGTTCATATCAAATCATGATTACTAAGCATAAAAACAATAAAACCATATGCAATTAAGTCAAGCTAAATGGATAGACAGTAGACAACTCTTCCTACTCATATGATTAACATACTGTGAGTAACTTCTGGAATTTGAAAATGACTTGCTAACTGATCTGGAATGTGTTTTTCTGTACAAGAAACCCAAGATTTCAACTTCAATGCTCTATATTTAACCTGAGGAACGTATGGGAGGGGGAAAGCATACAGTCATGAGAATTCTTACCGAGGTGAAGATGAGGTACGGTCAGCTGAATGGGGAGATCTAGTTTTCCTGTACAGGAAGATTAAATATCATCATTCTTCCATGTGCAGCAGAAATTTAAAGTTGATCCCACCTATGCACTCTACTACAAACTGATCTAGTCAACTACAAAACCTTGATTAAATGCTGCTATTCAATCGTTCCAAATCCTCACACAGTATTGACTTATCGCTAATCAAGCTAAATGAACGTATAAAATTCACTTGAAAAAAGTATAACTGAACAATTTCTTCAACAAGAGGAAGACTAGCACAATTATTTTGAGTAAATAAAGCAGTACATGGTGTCAAACACCAAAAAAGCGTATAATGATTGCATTCTTTCCATGCCACCAAAAGAAAAGAAGAGAAGAGTAGCTGAGGGAACCACTATTTCAACTTATGATTAGCATATTCAAAATTTCAGTCTTATGCAAAACAATTTGTCATTCCATCAGCACAAATACGCAGAACCATACAGACAGAAGATTCAAACATTTTCCATATCCAGTTGGGTTCTAGATGTACAAGTTTCAAAAAGAGAAGAAGGTAGCTTCTGAGACTGGCAAAATTATGCAGCCACCAGCTGTTGTTAGCTTCAAATGCAGCAGGAACCAACACAAATGTACAGTAGGGAGACACTGACAGATAACAATAATAAAGGGGTAATAAATAAAATTGACAAAATCAACGGGATAAATTGGACAAATAACCAACGTTAAATTGAACAATATTTACCCAAAAACTTGCTAATGCATCATCAGTACAAAGACCTTCACAGCCATATATTATACCCTTATTATAATCAGGCAATAACACGCCTTCTTGCTGGACAGGGTAGGAGAGGGGAGATTTGCCAACAAGCCATTATATAATGCAATTAACACCAAATACTGTGCAATGAGAAATCAAACTTTGGAAAGGAGGCATCAAAATCTTATGCTTACAGTCTTAAGACCATATATTATGTTTACTTTTGATAAAGAGTTCCATTTAGTTTAGGAATTTTATTTGTTCAGGAGTTTAGAGCATTGGGATTCTTTGATTTCGTCAAGATGTTGAATAGCAACCATATTAAGGAAAAACTCTAAAAGTCGCTTAAGCCAAAGGGTGAGCTAAAGCTGACTAAAAAAGAGTATAAAATGGTAATATCATTGAGGATCAATCTAAACAAATTTAGATGCGTCTGATTATCACCCTTAATCATGATTTTAAAATAAATGGTTGTATTTTCAAATGGGTTAAGAGTAAGGCTCTTTAGTGATCATGGGATTAACTTAACCAAAAGAAAATGTATTAAAGGATTTACTAGAGGAGTCAAGGGGGAAGCAATTAATTTAACAATGGAAGTTGAATTAATTATAATTATTTCTTTAAGAAAAAAAATTCCCTAATTTTCGGTTTAAAAACACACCCAAGAGATCAGGGTATTACGTTAAGTTACCATAATAAATTGGATTAGTTTTAAAAAGGTTCTAGCTAGAAATTATGAATTTAAAAGATTAAGCCAAATTTGATAATTTGAAAAACTTCAACTCTTCGCTAATTCTTGTATTCTTTCCGACCCCTTCCCTTAGGTTTCTTCTTATCCTTTATTTCTTCTTTCTTCTCCTCTTCCCCTCTTTTTGGTTTCACATCAGTTTCTCTTTCCCAAAAAAGAGGGTTTCTAACCCATTATAGGGCCTAGACACAATTAGGCCCTATAAATGTAAAGGAAAATTTTCATTCCATTTTAAGTTTTCCATTTCATTCCAATTGTATTGTTTGATTTGAGTTAGAAAAAATAGAAACTGAAACTGTTGTTTGATTTTGCCATTGGTTTTCAAGAAAATTAATAAAAAAAAATGAAATTGGCGTTTGATTTTTCTAATCTGTGTTCAATTTTTTTTTCAAAATACATGATAAAATTTAATTTTTTATTAACCTATAAAAATCCAGGAAAATAAGAAAATTCCAAAAATATATATGTATAGATAAAAATTCAATCTTTTCTGAAAAAACAAATCTGGGAAAAAATGATCTTCTTCGTTGTGCTCTCTATGTGTGTACATATAAGTATATATAGAGAGAAAGAGATAGAAATGGCAAATTGGGGCTCACCAAACCCATATTTGGGTTCGTCAAACCCCTTCTTCTTCACTGCACACACACACATACCCAAATCTAGGGTATAAATATATAAAATTGGGGGGGGGGGGGAAGCCTAGGCGACATATAGAGACAAACAAAGAGACTCGCCAAAGGTCGGCAATGGCGGCCATCACTAGCATTTCTATCAAGGAGCAAACGAGTGAGCGAGCAAGAGAGAGAGAGAAGTGGGGGTTATAGTAGAGATGATGTCGGTGGTTGGTGGTAAAATGATTAAATGAGATGGAAATCTTCGAACATGGGAAAGGATTTTTTCATGCTTCCATTTTTTCCCATCTCATTCCTTTTTATTGGGGGGTGGGGGGGGGGGGGGGGGGGGGGATGGTAAGTGCTAGCAAAACGGCCAAAAATCCTTCAAGTCTTTCCATTTAAAGATTATGAAACAAAATGGAAAAAGAATAAATGAAATTAATTTAAAACAAGCCCTAAATGTAATTGAAATATGACCAAAAATGTCACTCTTTACTTTCCTCCTTTTATGGCAGTCTCCTTCTAATATCATTTTACTAGTCAAAAAGGGCCCTCAAATCATTTCTCAATGAAGACATCCAAGGCTGTTGAAACCTTAGACCACACAATAAAAACAGCATATCAAGATCTTAATTCACCTAGAAGGATTGGCAACATGGATTCTAGCTCATTAATCATCTCAATCAGTGGACATATCTTATAATGCACATCACATCTCTGTGTTTCCCCCAAATTTTTTTTGTCTTTCTCTATCTTTTTTGCTGAAAACTTCTTCCATAACATATGTATCCAACCTTACAACGTATAACCTCATTTCTAAGTCTACCCTTTCTCATATGGCAACACATCTACCATAATATCCTCATATCCATGAACAATGTTCATATTTTGAAAATATTGGTGCTTTAGTACCCAACATTTTGTACCATATGACAGGCTGTGTCTTATAACCATTTAATAATTTTTCAATGTTAATGGAATTATATTGTTGCATAAAACATCAGCTGAACTTCTCCAATTTAACCATCTTGCCTTTATTATATGAGTAGCACACTTAATAATCTCCCCATCTCTTCAAACAATTTATCCGAAATATTTAAATTAATCTTTTCTTGGAATGGCCTAATCTCCAAGACTTAGCATAACATCATCCATTCTTCTATGTTTGCTAGACTTACATTCTATGCATTCAATTTTCATTTTGTTTAACTTAAAGATAATAAAACTTTAAGGTGCCCCTGTAAGCCTTGAACTTAATATTCACACATTCTCGTCTCATCTACCAAGACAATATCATCTAAAAAAAGCATACACCAAGACACCTCTCTTGAATTTGTTTAGCGAGCTCGACCATCATTAAAGCCAAAAAGATAAAGGCTCAATGCAGATTTTGATGAAATCCAGTTGCATTTAAAAATCCTCAACACCTCCTCTACAAGTTATAACATATGTTTCAACTCCATGATACATGTCTTCCTTCAAAAAACCTATACATAAGCAACCTGAACTCCTATTTTCTCTAAGACCCTCTATAAGATTTCTCAAGAGACTTTGTCATAAGCTTATTCTAACACGTGTTGCAGCTTAGACTATGAGAAAAATAATCATACTAGGTTTAGTTATTTATCCTTCCTTGTTTCTGTCCTTAAAAATTGTAAGGCGACAATATTCATTTAAGCATTCATGTCTTGAACATGAGAAGTAATGACATGAAACATAAAGAAGCACATTTTTATTCTAGACAAGAAAGGGGCATAGGATTTTAGAACATGTTTTCTTCTTCTCCCCCATATGTCCTTCCTCTCATGGCTAATTCAACTTTTCTTTCTTATGATTTGTGGCACCACAAGCCTTCCTAATGTGACTTGCAACTCATACCTACTCAAAGGGCCCACGCACAATGGTGGTAATCTGACGTTCATTGTACTTGCATCTATCCACCCTGACTTTTTTCTCTTTTGCTTATTATAACATTTTGACAAGTTTCTCAAAGTCAGAGGCCATACATTTCAAAATTGACAATAGGCCTCTATCCAACTTACTGGTTAATTAAAGCATGGGCTTTAGGGCTATAACACTAATCCTTATACATTAAGTTCCATCATTTGCAATGTCATTCAATTTGGTAGGACTTGATGGGAGACGGTGCTTATAAAAAGGCGTGCTTTAAGTGCAGCATGCTTGGCACTTTTTTTGTGTGAAGCTCAGCGACTTTAGCTGAGCATGAATAAACGCGCTTAAGTTGTGCCTTTTTCCTAAGCTCTAAAGGGCAATAAAGCGCACTTCAAAAATACACTTTAGTTTTTTTTTTTTTTTTTTTTAACAAACAATATGAATGGTTGGATTTGTTTAATTTTTTGCAATAGTGTGGCTGTTTGTATGGAATTCTTTACCCAAAAAATCCTATAGATCTTAGAAAGATCCAAAATAAAATCATATATACATTTGTTTTAAAAAAAAAGGAAGACTCAGTTGTATTTACCAAGCAAGAAATATTAAAGGAAACATGTAATCAAGTGCAAACTAAGGGTTGCTAATTTATTCCTAATTGCTATATATTACAGATTGACGATTGATTCCAGATTGCCCTAAATTAGAGATTGATGATTGACTCCTGATTGTTGTAAATTAGGAATTGTTGATTGATTGAAAATTAGGGATTGATTGCTTGGGGATTGTTGTAAATTAGGGGTTGATTAATTGGAGATTGTTGTAAATTAGGGATGATTTTTTTCCCGTATTCTTTTATCCAATCCTTTGTATAACTCGTGTTAATGAAATAGAATGGGTTTTGTTGCCAAACTTTTACAAAAAAACAAAATAAGACTCAACAAATTTAAAAAAATAAAAAATAAATAAAAATAAGCCTTAGCATATTCAAATCCTTTCAATCGAGAGTTCGGACCAGTTTGTCTTCCAAGTTTCATCAAGACCAGCAACTGACCGGATTGTATCCTTTCATATGTTCCCTATGTGTTTTTTGCTATGGTTGCATGACTTTGTAAACTAGTATAAAATATAAATGAAAAATGATATCTCATCTTTTCCCAAATTTGCAGCCCTCATATTTAGTTTTTTTTTTTTTTAATGATTGCTTTCTTAGTAGTTTATATTTTTTATTCTTATAAAAGTTTATACTATTTAATTTATTTATATACGCTTCATTATGCTCTTTGCGCTTAAGCTTCGTAGGCCTTCTGTGCTTAAGCATCCTTAACGCTTTTCAAAACACGGATAGGAGATATAACTATTCAATAAATTAATCCTTACTCGACACCAATTGGCCAATTGAGATTTTTGTGACTGCTGTTTGATAGTTACAGACTTAATTGATTAGTAAGCACAAAAATAAATCAAAACAATTCCCCAAGGATTCTATTGGGGGTTTCATTAAACAATTACAGAGATGCATAATATCTCATTAAACCAAGGGTAGGTCACAAGAGGTTCACAACAGGGAATATTAACACAATCAAGAAAATATAGCTTATATTTCATCCTAACCTGATCATTCCTCTTGAACCATTCCTTTCACTAGTGTCTTTCTCATCTGCATAATGAGCATGAGAAGTCCTCAATTGATGCTGGGAGCTTGGTTCCAGATTGGTGTTATTAGCTCTTGAGATGTCATCCTCGCCATCCTACAGTAGTTTTGAGTAAAGGACATGAACCCAAATAATTGCAGAAGCAAGCTGAATGGCATGACAAACACAAGCTAAAGTTAAAAACAAAAACAGAACTCTGTATAAACTAATTATGGCACGGAAAAAAGGTTATTACCATCTTCCTCATCTTCTCTTGCTCGAGTTCTCTACCCTCCTTCTCTTTCTTCTTTTGAATTTCACTTGAAATCCTATCAGTCTCAGCCTGCAAGAGCCGACATAGCAAGATTAGTAAAATATGATAGTTACAAGTTACAACTTACATATGGAATTCACATCACTATTCAGGCAAAACTTACCTTCTTCTTTCTGGTCTCTTCTTCTTTGGCGTCAAGAAACTGTTGAGGGACACCACTAACATTCTTTTGAGCGCTGAGAAGAAGCGTCCAAAGCTCTTTCATGAACTTCCCGGTATTTTTCTCCATGAATCCAGTAAGGGAAATCTGAATCTCCTTCCCATTGACTTCCTGCAGCCAAACATACAAACGTTAAAAAGGTTCTTAATGGTGGTCATTTACAGAGCTCGTGGGGTTATATGAAAGCACGTTTGAAGCAGTAAATTCTAGTGTAGAACTACAGTGGATTGAAATAATCAAAAGCTAACAGTATTTTTCGCAAATAAAACACTAGGAAGCTTGGAACCTTTCCATCCAAGAGGCCGTAGATGAAGTTGATAAGAACTTCGTCTTCGAATCCAAGAAGTTCAGTCACCCGGTTTGCAATCCACGGTCTCATAACATCCATCTTCACCTTCGTCGTGTCCACCTAATAACGTAATTCAATAAGAGCCAAAATCAAGACCAAAAATAAACAAACCCAACCGACATTTTCTCAATCGTAACACAATTCCCAAACCCTAGAACCATGCTCACCATATGCTCCAATTCAGGAGCGAATTTCTGAGACTTCAGCAGCTTGGCTTGCTTGTTCGAGAACCGAGTGTCCTGCTCGGCCGACGTCCCCTGCAAATACAAGCCCAAACTAGTAATCAATCACATGGAGAAGGATGATCTGAGCAACATGCATGAAACCAATTCCGATCCAACAAGCAATCGCGAAAGATAAATGACATTAGACATGAATGAATGGCGCAAACACGATTGGAAAATTTACCCGGAAAAACCCGCCCGACATTTCTAGGGTTTCGGATGGAGGGTGCGAGGCGTCTGGTTGAGATAGAGGAGCTAAGGAGAGGTGGTTCTTCTGAGTTCTGAGTCGGATGGATTAGGGTTGGGTCTCCCCCTGTTTATCGAATTCACGGGTTGTTTCTGGTATTTGGCCTGCACTATGTCTATGTGAAGCAAGGCAGGCTTGTGTCTGGATCCAGCTCTTGTTCGGGGATACTTATTTCTGGTTATCAAAAAGGGGGCTGATTGCCCTAGTTTACTAAGACCTACATTTACCAATTTACCCATGGCTTCTGTGAGACCCCAACAAAAATCTCATAAGGACTGTCTGGTCGTTCCCCATTAATTGAATGAAATGAAATAAAAAGTAATACGAAAATTTTTTTTTTTCTATAAATCAGTAAAATGAAATAATATTAATCAATAAGAGGATCTTTACACTATTTTAATAAAAATAATGATGGGTTAGTTGTTAAACCAACGAGGAGAAATAGCTCTTCCATCAAATGAATGATAACTTTATTTTTGTGTATTTGAACTTCAAAATTATATTTTATGATAATGTTATTGACCATAAAATCAAGATTTTTAAATATTTTTATTCCACTTGTTTTCTTCCAATTTGAGAAAAAAATTAAAAAATAATATTACGTTTTCTTTATTATTTTCAAGTCATTTTTAATTTTTTAATTTTTTAAAATAATAAAAACCTATTCTCTTTACTATTCTTAAAAATGTATTTTTAAAAACAAAACAAAATTATAAAAAAAATTCAAAACAATAAAAAGTTATTTTTGAGTATTTTTATTTAAAATAAACTCTAAACTCAAAATAAATTTATTTATTTATATTTTATTATTATAATAAAAAAAAATATTACAAAATTTGTTAACTTTAAAATGTATATTTTTTTAATAATATATTAACATTAAATATTTATAATTTATTGAATAATTTAATTTATTGATTAAATATTATTTAAAAATTATTTTCAAAATTTCAGAGAGAATGTGTTTTTAATTTTTTATTTTAAGAAATAATTTTTTAAAATGAGAAAGATAAAGCGTTTTTAATTTTTTAAAAATAGATTATTAAAATAAAAAATTAGAAATAAATTCAAAACTATAATTTAAAAAGTAAAAGAACACAGTCTAATGTTTTACCCGAAAATTAATGAAAATATTTTTCCCCACTATCTCTATCCTGGCCTAAGAACCCATCATTTCTAGTTGGCTTAATGAACTTTCAAACCAGCACATTGAAAATTAGCTTTTTATGTTAATAGAATAAATTTAGTTAATACACCTATGATTAGGATTACTATGTCGGCCAATAATGTCTCCCTCCATTTGTTTGTCCTTTAGTGCTTCATGGGTCTATAGGGCGAGTACTTTAACACCCTATATCAAATTTTGAGTTGATCAAATTTTATCTCATCCACTAAAAAAAGTAAATTTTATTTTATAAGGTTCTTATTTCTGTAGGAGTCTCATTGCCATTAGTACCATATTTTCTTTAATTATTCTATCTCGAGAGGCGTAGACAAGAGCTAAGAAACTCGTGTCAAAAGTGTCACAAAAATAGTCAGTTGCCTAACTTAGATTCTAGATGTCAAAGATTATAAGCTACACACAAATTCTCATTGGATTTCGATTGTTCTTATGAATACTCATTGGGAAGCAAGGATGCACATATGAGATGAGAAGTTGTTTCCAAACAAGAAAATATCTTCATGAGCCGAAAAGTAGCTAACTATATATAAAAGATACAAGCTCAAATATTGAAATGGGTCAATGGTGTAAAAATGCTTCTTGATATTGAATTCCAAAATTTAGCGAGAGATTCCCCACTCTTTTTTTATCCATGTTAGGGTCAAGTGACAACGTCGATCAGAGCTAGACCCTCCATAAGGCCCATGAGGCGAGAGCCATTTTGTTCACCCTCATTAACGGGGGTGACCATCATTCTCACTGTTTTTGTGAGAGTGAAAAATAACGGAACGGCATGAGGGTAATATTTGATTGCTGTTCCGTTATTTTTCACCCTCACAAAAGCAATGAGGGTGATGGTCACCCCCGTTAGAGGGGGTGAACAAAATCGCACTCCCATGAGGCAAGTGCCTCAGGGCCCATGGAAATGACATGGAAACTTCATTGCTTAGGGGGGCCCATAAATAAAAAATATTTCCATTTGTAAGGGCTCATTTCCCAGCCCAGCTGCCCACCCTCTTCTCGTTTGCAAAGGTTCTCCCTCCCTCTCTTTCGCTCGCTGCCCTAGCCCCACATCTCTCGCTTCGTCGCGCCTCGCCCTCGTTCTAGCCTCTTGCTTCTCGCTGCTGCTCCGTTGCCGATCGCTCGCTGCCTCTCTCTCCTCTTGCTGAGCCGTTGTCCTTCGCCCTCGACCTCGCCCTCTCACTCTCGCCCTCACTCTTTAGCTGCTCGGTCGGCGGTTGCTCGTCCTCACCGGCTCGCCTCGCTCTCGTGGCCAGTGGCTCGCTGCTTAGTCGCTCACCCAGCAAGCATTGCCTTTCGCTGCTCTGCTCGGTCGCTCGCTCTTGTGGGTTGTGGCAGGCCGGTGGCTCGCTGCCTCTTGCTCCATTGCTCGCTGCCACTGGTGGCTCGCTGCCTCTCGATTGCCGATTGGCTCATTAGATTCACTCTTTCAGATTTGCTTCAACTTTCAGCAGCTACATTTGGGGGCCTATTTTTTACATTTCGTCTTAGAGCCCCAAAAACTCAAGTACGACACTGACGTCGATTCAAGTATGGACACCTATCGGCAGAGCTCATGTTCGAGCAACCAAAATCTATCACCGAGAGCTTGACATAAATGAAGCTTCACCTTAGTTAGATGCATCCTATAGGTAGGAAACAAATCCCATTTTGATTTCATTTTATCACTAATATTTTTCACGAATGATGAGAATCTTCTTTTATTAGTTGTCAACTTTCGTCCTCTATTAAACATGTTAATTATATTTTAAAAATATTTGAATGTCATATTATTCCTTTTAATAATGGCTAAAATGATAGAAATTTACATAAATCTAATTGTTGATAATGATTAGATAAGAGTTGTACTTTGAACGAATAAAAAACAATTCTTTATATATTATTTTTATAATCCAGAGATTTTTTCCCAGCAATTAAAATTATAAGACTCCATTTTTTTACTAAATATTTATCATATTTCATTAGAAAAACAACAATATTTTTACTTTTTCCTCTAGCTATATTTGGATTTATCATATCCCATTATCAATAAAAATCCATTTTTTTCTCAAAATGATTGTCTATACACCATCGATGTCAAATCCCTCTTTGTAAGTCAATACTTATTGCTGTATTGGTAAGTTGAATGAATAAATGAATTAATTAATTAAAAATATAAACCAATTATTTAGGATAACTTACAAACTAATTAATGGAATGCGATTAGATTTACTCGATTTCACATGTGCCATTTTAAGAGAGAATCTTTATTAAAAAGTATAAACTGGGATGTGTTAAAAAGTGTCACAAGACCTTATTCACTATATAAAGAAAATAACACCAATTGCAAAAATAACCGTTAGGCATCATCACGAGAGGCCTGAAAAGCTCCCAATGCCCCTGGACATGGGCGAAGCTATATCTTCCGGGCCCGGGGTGGATGGGATGGGACAAATGGGAAACTCGAGCTCTATTTATTTTTAGACATTAGATGGGCGTGATATATTAACTTTAAACAGAGCTGATGGGACCTTGACTGAAAGTAGTGATGATATGAAAGAACCAAGAGGAGGGGGAATAGTACATTACATTTAGTTTCTGGATGGGGCAAAAGATGGAATACAAAGTTTGTTGAAGGAGGATATACAGACAGACAGACAGACAATCTACCAACAAAGCCACATTAATTAATCCCATCGCAAACATCAATTAATTACGGCCAATCCAAACCTCGCTGGTGGTCACTGCACCCGGTTGACAAGCACGCATTGAGATTGGAAGAAATTAAACAGTTCCGAAGGGTCTGGCATCGCCTCCACCGCCGGATGCTGCCATCCCATCCCCCCGAACTTCGGCGTTGGAATTAGATTGCTGTTGTTGTTGTTGCCGCCGCCGCCGATGCCTGGTCCGTCATTGCCATTAACACTTGCCATGAACATCAACCTTTTCTCGTCATCCGCTTCCCCCTCTGCAGGCTGCTGGGGAGAGAGTATCAGGGGCGACAACAAGGGAATGGGGCACGAGCGAGAGGCGGCGGCGTCAAAGGCCGCATTGGCAATCTGATCGAGCTGAAGGGCTGCAGGCGCCTGTTTCTGCAGCCTGGTTGGGGGCTTGGCTCCCGGCTCCTTTGCTCTGGGTTTGGAGTTGATTTCCATGGAACGAACAGATGATATGTTTTCTTTAATTATATACTATAAGATCCGCAAACCCAAGAAGAAGAAGAAAAAGATGAATATATGGAGGCTGTGAGAGATTTGTGTTCGTAATTGTAGCCCTTGGATGCTTGGGGAGGGGGAAGAGATAAATATAAGGGGGGAAGGTGGTGGTGGTGGTGGGGGATAAAGTAAATAATGCTGCGTCTTGGGGTGCGGAAAGTGAGGGGTCGGTTACAAGGGTCGGAGGTCGGGAAGATCAGGGGGCAACGGATATTTGCTAAAAATAAAATAGTAAATAGGGCCACGTGTTTTTTACGCGTTGATCATGATGGCCAAAACTTTGTTTTCTATTAATAATATTTCATCTTTTATGCTACCTTAATAATTGATAATAATGATCAAAACATTTTAATGAGAATTTGTAGAATTCCAGCACTCCACTTAAAATTCCCAAATTCCTAAAGTTCAGTATGATTTCTGCAAAAATTCTCCAATTTTTATACCTTAATGGTCAAAACTTGGTATTTATTTGGTAGATGTATGAAATTATGAATCGCTAGCTTATTTTATTCTCACCCAACCTATAATAAAAAAAATATACCTTCCTCAAAGTTTGAAAAAAAAAATTAATACCCTTGTTAATCAATAAATTAATTATACTTTTTAAAATTTGTTGGTATTAAAAAAGAGGCTCTAGTTAATCTAAAAATCAAATTGAGAAAACCAAACTAACTAGTGGCACACTCAACAAAATAATAATCAGTTTATTATCATATAAGTTCTTAAAGTTTATAAGCTCTTATTTAGAAGTTTATTAATAGCTTTTTAGGTTTTCTCAAATATTTTAAATAATCAATATATTAAACCAACTGAATTAAAAAACACAGCATTAGTGATGGATCATTTGCTTTTTTATGGGTGATTTTAGGATACTTATAAAATGTTAGTGTCTACTTACTTCAAAGTACACAACCCTCTTCTTGAATTATATAATAATTGTTCTAATGCATCACATCCTCTCTTGTGTTTTGCATTACACTTCTTCATTGTTGCATCAATTTTCAATATGTTTACACTGCAACTAAGTATTGATAGTTAAAGTATAATATAAAATAAGTAATTTATCATTGAAATAATAGTTTAATAGTTAAAAGAATACTTCGTGTGCCTGAGTATTGATACATAAGATATAATATAAAGTAAGTAATTCACCATTGAAATGATGGTCTAACAATTGAAAAAGTTTAGTGCAAGAGAAATTTTGCATCTTTTAACTCTTAATGTTGTGTTTCAAATGAAATTTGTATGTTCTCTTATAGTAATTAAATGATCATGATACTGTTATTAAAACTTAGGTTGTCATCCGAACTTTTAGAAAACAAATTAGTTAGAATTACTTATTTGATCTAAAAAAAAAGACATCATTAAATACTTTTTTGATATATTAATCTTTACTTTAGAATTATTAAAGATTATATAAAATTTATTATAATAACCGTGTCTCCATAAATCGAGCATGGACTCAATCTCTAATGTAAAATTGCTGGATAGCACAAAATTTATTTCAATCGGACGTCCCTCGAGTCCTGGGGCTTACCTTTAAATTAAAAAAGAAAAAAAAAAAAAAAAGAGTAAGGTCGAAGGTTAGGAACAGTAACAAATTCTGTACCACACACAAGCAGCCGTGATTAACAGATAAGAATCAAGTTATGAGCACACAGGAGACACCAACGGTCAACAGTCAAGATCGCTCTTTTTTCTCTCTCTTAATCGAAAATGGCTTGCAGCATCTCCACTCAATCCGCGTTCAACCTCAAGCATTCCAAGTCACACTCCTCACTACTTCATCAACCCAAGAAATTGCAAACCCTCTTCGCAAAGCCACCTTCAAAGGTTTCGTTCAACCCACTCTCGGATGGTTCGTTTGAAAGCCATCGAGTGTTCAAGAAGAGGGGCCTGCTTGCTGGTGGCGCCTTTACATGGAAGGTGAAGATACAGAAACAGAAACCATTCGACCTGAAATCTGCTTTTCTGTGTGGGTTTTTCTTGGATTTAGAGAAACTGTGTAATAATTGACATTATTTGAACAGGTTCGAGCCTCTGCAGGGGGAGAAGCAAAGCCGCTTGATTCTGAAACAGCACATCAAGAATCCTTCTCCTGGTCTTCTGTTATTCTTCCGTAAGTCCCTTTGAGTTCAGGAGTAGTCTCTGATTTTTGTTTGTATTTTCTTTGTCTTCTTATTTTTGAACTAAAGGGTACTCCAATTAATATTTACAACGATTTGATGGCTAAGAGTCTGTTAATAAATGATGGGTTGGGAGCATTTTCGCTAAGCATTCTGATTCTTCTAAGTTATTATGAATTGATCTTCTTCTTAGTTGGAAGTAGTTCTCTCGTTTAAAGGGTGGAGGCATTACCGGTATATATGCTAAGATGCCTTTCTGGTGGTTTAAATTTTTATTCGCCGCAGTTCTAGAGTCTTTTCAAAGAATAGGTTCCATGATACCAGCACATTATGTATTGATGAATTCCCGGTTTCTTTCTCTGATGGTGATCACTAGTTCTAAGAGAGTGTGAAACAGTGGTGGAGCTAGGACCTAGGCTTAGTGGAGAAACTTCTAGTATAATATCACGACATCATACATTTAATTTGAAATTATTTGAAAACTTGAAGTTTTTTCTATTACCTTAGTTATCAAATTCTTGATTAAATGACTGTTTATCTAATGTCGTATTTCTTTTAAGAAACTTCTCCATAAGTATAATGTGTTAAAATATAGATCTTAACTTAAGACATAAATATAGCTTAAAGACTATTGCTTAGTTAGTTATACAAAAAAATTCAATTAATTAACATTATTTATCCTAAAAATAAGTTTAACTACAACATAAAAATTTGTAATATGAGAATGAAAGATAGATGTTTTTTTCCTGTATCTTATAGAACTAAACTTGTTACACAATTACTATGGATTTTTTATCCCTCTTCAATAATTTTTCTTCCTTCTCCCCACCCCTCTCTCTTTCTTTTTCTTTCTTCTGGTAACTCCAAGCAGTTAGTTGTTCACAAAGGAAAGATTTTTCTTTGTTTAGTTTAGCAAGTGACAACAAAGAAAAAGATCAATTATCAAGCTTCAAAGGCAACAATGAAGTAATAATGATGCTCCTTGATTCTAAAAGGAAACTTAATTTTGGCTATATTTTGAAAGTTATGAAAAGCACCTATTGATATCTTTTACTTTTGAAAAGGTTTGTTAAATTACATAATATACCCCTTTCCTTTATTGGCCTAGAATATTTTAAATATTATACAATAATCAATAATTTTTATTACTTATACATTTCTTTTCTTTTTTTCTTTTCAAATTGACCCACATTTTATATATTTAAAAGGGGGAAATCTTGAAAAACTAAGTTATATGTCCTATATATAACTTATAAAATTGTATGTGTGGGGGGTGGGGGTGCGGGATTGCATATATGTGCCTCTGTGGCTCCGACACTGGTGTATAACTTGTTTCACACAATTCCAGGTTTCTTTTTCCAGCCTTGGGAGGCTTGTTATTTGGTTATGACATAGGTGCAACCTCTGGTGCCACCATATCATTGCAGGTACAACTCCTGTTCACGAGTCACTTTCCAGTTGTTCTAGTGGCTACGGCTACCACTTCTATTGAAGTTTATACTCTTGGTAGTCAATGTATTATTTTGACAATCTTGCAGTCTCCTGATCTTAGTGGCACAACTTGGTTCAACCTGTCAGCCATTCAGCTAGGCCTTGTGGTATGGCTCATAGTTCAATTTTTCCATATTTCTACATACATAGTGGCATGTGCACATTATCTCTATTATACCTTCCAGTGGATCAGTGTGGCCTTTTTTCTTGCATGGCCGTGAATGCAGGTTAGCGGTTCCCTTTATGGAGCTCTTCTTGGTTGTCTTCTGGTTTTCCCAATTGCAGATTTTCTTGGTATATATCTCTTGCATACATATTCTGAGCCAAACATAGAAAAAGTCCTGTCCATAGTTGTCAAAGGCATGCCTAAGCTCAAGGCACAGCTTGAGGGCGCCTCACTCTGTGAGGGACATGCCTAGGCACTAATGTGTGGCTCACCTTGAGGTGCATGGCACACAGATTTATTTCCTATGTAATTTTATTTTTTGTTTTTTGATGAAATTTTTAAACTCTAACCAATAATAACCAGAAAAATTACAAGAAATTTGAGAAAGCAATAAAACACCCGATTATTTAGTTAAATAGTGTTGGTTATTCGTTAAAATGATTTTATAAGTTGCGTTTACCTCTTTATGGGCATATATTGAAAATAATGATATATAAGTATTTTTATACAGATTTTTAAATATGTGCCTTGCATCCAAAAGGCTCAGGCTTACGCCTTGTGCCTCACACCTAGGCTCTAGGCACTCATGTGCCTCAATGTGCCTTGAGCCTTTGACAACTATGGTCCTGTCCATGATTTTTTGGGCTTATTCATTGATTGTTTCATGAAGGGAGGAGGCGAGAACTCATCATAGCAGCCCTACTATATGCGCTTGGTGGCTTTATCACCAGCTATGCTCCAGGCCTTGGGGTTCTTTTAGCAGGTCGGCTTCTATATGGTCTTGGTATTGGCCTGGTGAGCTTCTTCAGAGTCCTAATTGCAGGTCTAGTAGCTGGTGGCTCCTACTTAAAGAAAACAGTATTGAGGAATTTTACTATATTATTTTGCAGGCTATGCATGGGGCTCCTCTTTATATTGCAGAGACTTGCCCATCTCAGATTCGTGGGACTCTAGTATCATTAAAAGAACTTTTCATAGTTTTAGGCATTCTGGTATATTTCTAATTGATTTTCTTGTAGATTTTGTCCCCCCCCAATGTTTCTATACATTTCTAGACAATTGTTATTTAAATCTCATTTTGTTCTGCTTAATCTTTTCAAATTGACAGCTGAGTTGAGAAATCTTTGCAGTTGGGTTACTTCGTGGGTAGCTTTCAGATTAATGCAGTTGGAGGGTGGCGTTACATGTATGGTGTCAGTGCTCCTCTTGCTCTGATAATGGGACTAGGCATGTGGAGTCTCCCTCCATCTCCACGCTGGCTACTTCTCCAGGCAGTTCAAGGTAAAGGATCTATACAGGAGTACAAAGAGAAGGCTGTCCTTGCATTGAGCAAGTTGAGGGGT
Source organism: Diospyros lotus (assembly GCF_014633365.1). Classification (NCBI taxonomy): domain Eukaryota; kingdom Viridiplantae; phylum Streptophyta; class Magnoliopsida; order Ericales; family Ebenaceae; genus Diospyros; species Diospyros lotus. Next base: position 31,316,831 of record NC_068338.1, on the reverse strand, counting down.
CGACCTGCTGGTGACATGGTGTCTGAGAGGCAAATAGAAGACACCATCGGCTCTCTGAAGTCTGCTTATATGGATGAAGAATCAAAAGGAAGTTTCTTGGAAGTATTTCAGGGACCAAGCTTGAAAGCATTCATAATTGGTGGAGGGTTAGTCCTCTTTCAACAGGTAATACTTTTCCCACCATTTCCTTATTTTATCTTTGATCTCATTTGTCCATTTGACATAACAATGCATATCATGGAGACAATATGGAGACTTCAATTTGATAAGCTTATACAGTTAATCCATTGTAACAGATAACAGGACAGCCAAGTGTTCTATATTATGCTGGTCCTATCCTCCAGGTACATTGAAATAATCCAAATCGATTCCTTTTTTTGTGCATGTTTTCAGTTTTCCTAACCATTATAATTTTTCTTCTGTTTGATCTCAAGAGTGCTGGATTCTCTGCGGCCTCTGATGCTACTAGAGTTTCAGTAGTGATTGGGCTATTTAAGGTATGCTCTTCGAGCTGCCTAAATGCAGGATTTGTGATTCTCTCTGGCCACTGTCCTTCTCACAGTGATTATATCCTGTGTTCTGCTGCAATAAATGAGTAGTGTCTTTTGTCTAATTTATCATTCTACAGTTGCTGATGACAGGCATTGCCGTCCTAAAAGTTGATGATATTGGGAGAAGACCCTTACTGATTGGAGGTGTCAGTGGACTTGTAAGCATACAGTTATTTGGAAAACACTGGTCTATACGTATACCTTTTTTTATTCTTGTGATGCGCCTTCAACTTGTTATCTGGAAAAGAAGACCTGTAAACCTGCTTCTTTCTATGTGATGTAGGCTCTATCCTTGTTTCTTCTTTCTGCTTATTACAAAATCCTTGGAGGGCTTCCTTTTGTTGCTGTTGCTGCTTTACTCCTTTATGTTGGCTGCTACCAGGTACTATCTAGTTGATTGATCCTCTCTTATTTATTTATTTTTTTTCGTCCTTAATTTGACAAGTAAGAATTTATATAGTCAACCCCACATTGTATGATAAAGACTGATAAGTAGATATGTTGTTGTTGTGTTTAATTTGATTTCTGAGAGTTCTTTTCTTGTGATTGTCGGGCTTGGTAACTAATGATGTCTCTGTTCTATCTCTGGGGTTTCAGATATCATTTGGACCTATCAGTTGGCTTATGGTATCAGAGATATTTCCACTTCGTACAAGAGGAAAAGGGCTTAGTCTTGCAGTTCTTACAAACTTCGGTTCAAATGCTGTCGTAACCTTTGCTTTCTCACCATTAAAGGTGCTGATTCTATTCCCTTCAAATCAATTTATTTATTTTCTTGCTGTCTACAAGGATGGATAATCGTATGACATGGAGAATGGAGTGATCATTGTCATTTACATTACATTTCCTAATTCTGCAGGAGCTGCTGGGCGCAGACAACCTTTTCCTTCTTTTCGGGGCGATAGCTTTGGTGTCACTTGCATTTGCAGTAATCTTTGTACCAGAAACAAAAGGATTGAGCTTGGAAGAAATAGAATCGAAAATCTTGAAGTGAGAGCCACAACAGGCAGAGTTTTTCAAGCTCCCATTACCAAAAACTTGAGTTAATCTGTCGACATGCTTCTCAGCGTAGCTGTGGGGTGTGGTCTCTGTACCAAGTCCCTCTAAATCTATTGTGTTGCTCTGCAACTATTCTCGTCCTATCAATATAAAAGAAGAGAAATTCCATTTCTCTCTATTAAGAAAGTTGAAGTGGTTGCATGCAAGCTGATTTCTTTCATCAGAAATCTGATCAAAATTTCCTGTATATGGCAGACCGATTTGTGTTCTAAATTTGGGATCTGTTGTTTAACAAAATGTATTGAAATTCAATTTAAAAATGAGCAAACAAGTAGCCAACTTTGCATGGTTTGGAGATGGGCTAGCCCGTCCTTCCAAGATGTAGTAGTTATGGCAACCCGGAACCAGACCCAGTATTGTCATGCCTATACCATAGAAGACTAGGGGGAAGGGGCCATCTCAAATTCTCAATTCATGCGGCTATACAGACAGGGTTGCAAAGTAAACTTTTTTTGGTCACGTGCCTTTACATCTTTCTATTAGTTTTTAGTCATAAAAAACTAGTTGTACAAGTATTGTTAACTTTCGCTTTGTGAGTAGTTATAGCTTACTTTTTAAAATAATTTATATTAAATAGGTGAGTTAGACTTTTGAGAAATTTGTTGGCCTAACACATATTTAACCTATGGTACCTCATGTTAGAATTTAGACTAAGTAAGAGTGGCATGTGGGAATGTTTACTTTTTTGATCTAGTCACTTGTTTTTTAAATTAAAATTATTTTTATTGAATAATACAATATAAATATTGTATTCAACAATTTTTTATTTTTCATCAAAAATAAATTTTTATTTTGTTATTAAAGTATACCCATGATTAGATAATATACTTTTTGCGTACAATGCTACCTCAAATTATTATTACCCTCTAGAATTGTTGAAAACAAAAATATAATTATCACACATACAAACTTATAATTTAAAAAATTACAGATGATACATTAAAATAATATATACATTTTTCTATAAGTAAAAATTATACCTCAGTATACTTTTTTTACAATTGTAATTATTTTTTTTTTAAATTATTTATTGGCCCGATGGGGGCCAACCCATTTTACCTCTGTGTCACCATATATAATTGTAACAGAGAGTGATGCCTGGGCCTCAAGGCCCTCATGACCATATGACAATGTGTGGCATGTGATGTCGGATACATTCACCTCCACACAAATCAAAAACATAATCGTAATTACAAATTAAAGTAATAAAACTGTAGCAGATACTGTCAAATGGATCGATCGATCCATTTTGAATAATAAGAGTTCGTAGTTTGTTATCCATTTGGATAACCAAACAAATGACAATTACTTGAGTGGTGAAGAGAGGGAGGCAACGGCTGCCACGACTTCCTCAGCCAATCCACAGTGTGTGGACGCCAGGAGATTCTGAATCTCTTAAACCAGGCCACACGATTTCTTTGAGGCTCTACTACTGACTCTGCGCCCCCTCCCCCCACCCCAAGTATTAAAGTTGCCGCTTATCTCTCTCCTCTACCTATCACCCACAGACTACTACTTCTTTTGAGAGAGAGATAGTTGCTCCTTGATTGCAGCCACCCATGGCTTCCATTATCTCAACCGTCGGTGCGGTTAATAGATCTCCGGTAACACTAATTCCAACCAACCTTCTCTTTGATGGTTTCTCATTTGGGTAGGCTCTGCTCCGCTTCAGTGCCATCCAATTCAGTGCTCACCCTGGGTGGTTAGATATTACTGCGGGTCTCTATCATATCAGGGGTTAACTTTTTTGTGTCCAAGACTGTATATAAATATTTATGGGTTGGCTTAGTGTGAATAATTTATAGGTTATATTATACGTGTTTGGGGAGGTGTGCTCCCACGTAAAGTTATGTATGTGTCTGGTATGTAAACAATATTTATCTGTGTATAAGAGTGAGTCTGGTTGCACATGTCTAAGTCTAACTAGAGGGTACTACTGGTGGTAGATTCTCACTGACCCGACCCGAAAATTAAAAAAAAAAAATTCTCATATTTTGGGTGTGGTTTCTTTTGTGTTTGTGCAGTTGAGCTTGAACAGCTCCGGCGCCGGGGGCTCAGTCCCAAGCTCGGCGTTTCTGGGTAGCAGCCTGAAGAAGGTGAACTCTGGGTCGGCCCATTTCAAGACCGAGTCCAGGAGCCTCAAAATCGTGGCCGAACAAGAAATCGATGAGGGGAAGCAGACAGAGAAGGACAGGTGGAAGGGCCTTGCCTATGACGTCTCCGATGATCAGCAGGACATTACCAGAGGGAAGGGAATGGTCGATTCTCTGTTCCAAGCCCCACAGGATGCCGGCACCCATTACGCCGTCATGAGCTCTTATGAATACCTCAGCACCGGACTTCGCCAGTAAAAATCACTGGGTCTCGAGTGGATTTCTTGAATCTCGTTCTGCAAACGTTTGATTGTGGGCTTGCTGACTGGTTTTCAGGTACAATCTGGACAACAACATGGATGGCTTCTATATTGCTCCGGCTTTCATGGACAAGCTTGTTGTACACATATCCAAGAACTTCATGCCCCTCCCCAACATCAAGGTAATGAATTTGCCATGGCTTCATAACCTTGATTTGGAGAAGGATGAATGAACTGATTTTTGTGAATTTACAACAGATCCCTCTCATTCTTGGTATCTGGGGAGGCAAAGGTCAGGGTAAATCCTTCCAGTGCGAGCTCGTCTTTGCCAAGATGGGCATCAAGTAAGTTGTTACCTTTATTTCATCGATCTGCTAGCAGCAGAACGTGCACATAAATTCTAATTCTTTAGTCATTTTGATCCATGACCTACCTTATCTTGGAATTTCAGCCCGATCATGATGAGTGCGGGAGAGCTGGAGAGTGGGAACGCAGGAGAACCCGCAAAGCTGATCAGGCAAAGGTACAGGGAAGCAGCTGATATCATCAAGAAGGGGAAAATGTGCTGCCTCTTCATCAATGATCTGGATGCAGGAGCTGGTAGGATGGGTGGAACCACCCAGTACACAGTGAACAACCAGATGGTGAATGCCACCCTTATGAACATTGCTGATAACCCCACAAATGTCCAGCTCCCGGGCATGTACAACAAGGAGGAAAATCCCCGTGTTCCAATCATAGTCACGGGTAACGATTTCTCCACCTTGTATGCTCCTCTGATTCGTGATGGTCGCATGGAGAAATTCTACTGGGCTCCCACCCGGGAGGATCGCATTGGTGTCTGCACCGGTATCTTCAGGAGTGACCATGTGCCCCAGGAGGACATTGTCAAGCTTGTTGACACTTTTCCAGGCCAATCTATTGGTGAGCATATCATCCAACTCAAGTTAATTTCAGTTATGGTACATGGTTACATGTCTGGGTTCTTTTTCTATTTCTAGCTAGTGAAGATTTTGCTAGGAAGCAACACTAATGGCAGGTCCTTAAAGATAATAATGAATTACTTGAAGGAAGTAAACCTAAACCAAGGATTCGAAAGAAATTAATCTCTTTGCCATTCTGCAGATTTCTTTGGTGCTCTCAGGGCTCGAGTCTACGATGATGAAGTGAGGAAGTGGATATCGGGTGTTGGAGTTGATATGATTGGGAAGAGGCTCGTGAACTCGAAAGAGGGGCCCCCGACTTTCGAGCAGCCGAAAATGACACTGGAAAAGCTTCTCCACTATGGTAACATGCTTGTCCAGGAACAGGAGAATGTGAAGAGAGTCCAATTGGCTGACAAGTACCTGAGCGAGGCAGCTCTTGGAGATGCAAATCAGGATGCCATCAAGAGTGGATCTTTCTACGGTCAGACCCCTTCATCCTAAAAAGGTTTCACAAATTTGAACCTTTTTTTTTCCTGATTAACTGCAGAATGTTATTAGAAGAGTTTCTCAGAATTCTCCTGTTTTAAATGCAGGCAAGGCAGCTCAACAAGTTCATGTTCCCGTTCCTGAAGGCTGTACAGATCCGGCTGCAGCAAATTTTGATCCTACAGCTAGGAGTGACAACGGGAGCTGCCAATATTGAAGGAGATTTGCGTTCTTAAAATTATATGAACTAGGGTTTCCTTGAGTGCCATGCTGTACTTTATGATGTAGGGGCATTGTGTTAAATCAAGTTACATTCTCTCTCTCTCTCTCTCTCTCTCTCTCTCTCTCTCTATTGTTTCCTTGTATTCTCTGCAGTTTTCTTTGGAACAGTATCTGCATATATATGCATGATGGTAAAAAGTTAAATAAATTCTGACATGTAAAATTGTACACAAACTACTTAGTCCTAGAACAAGAGAAGCTCTCTCCTTATGACTCAGATTCATATGCACCAATTCTGGAACTTTATTCGAATCTCTTTGTGATTAAACTTCCAAACTTTATGAATCCACGCACACGGGTCATTGCTGATATACATTTCCTAGAAACTCTAATGAATAAATAAAGAAACTTTATACTGGTTGACGCTGATCACTGAGTTGAGTTTATTAGGTAGTAGATAAAAGTACACAAAATCCACAAGGCTGCTGCTTTATTTTTGCACTTGAAAGAATGTTCTGCTTCAGTTTGCTTTAAGTATCCTTCCGCGGCTTTCTTCCTCAGCAACTGTGTATTATGATGGAAAATTTGGTTAGTCGTCGCACTGCCAATGCTAAATTTAGCCAAATTTTCATGAATTTGAGCACAATGGAGAAAAATTTGAAAGAATGGATAGTGAAGATGACCTGAATAGCAATGCTTTCGACCTCTAATGGGTTTAAAATAAGTTTGATCAGTTTGGCCGCGATCACATCCGTTCTTAAGTTCAGTTCTTTACTATATATCTCCCTATTGGTATTACCACTCAGCAAATGGAACACTAGAAATCAAAAAAACATACCTTGCGGATCGGTAGAATTGGGAAGTGATGGCGATCCACTTGCCGCTCTGGTTGTAGATTTGAAGGGCTCTTCATTGTTTCGCAATGAAGTTGCAGCCCCTCTTGCGTTCTCTCCCAGGCCCACATCCCCTGGCGTGTGCTTGAGTTGCTCCTTCGGCAATACACCTGTACCCCTTGTTTGCTGGCCATCAGTAACATGCTCTCGAGTCTCGGGAACTGTGCTCTTTCCAGCATGCTCCGCAGTGTCTGGTGAAGTTGGGGCTGCAACAGTCAGTGATGCAATCTTTGATGCAATAGCGGCATATGCTGGTACAAGCGTCTCTGATACTGTTTCTGTTAGGGTCTTGGTTTGACTAGGAGGCTTCTCTTGATCTTGCTCGGCTTCACATTTCATATTATTTGGCTCATGGTCCTCAGAAATCACAGGATTTGACCTGGGATGCTGCCTCGCCATCTCTTTGTAGGGCTCAGGCGCCATCTCTGATTCGTACACTGTTAAGACAGAAGAATAATTTGAAGACCTTATGATAACGCTGTCATCTATATGAATTACTTTTCTGTTTTGATGACTGTTTCTGTTTGATCAATCCAAATGCTGAACCATTTGATAGCTCGAGTTTTGGTTAATGGAGACTTCACTCATTCGTATTAAAACTTTCTGACGACACTATTCCTTGGTAAATGCTTAACAATATGCCAAACACAGAATAGCATTAACTAAGCTTCATCAGTCCAGTAAATGACAATCCGGAGAACAGATCAATCATAACAAATTACTAGAATTGTAATGACATTACTTGGGGCTCCAAGATACTCGGGATTTTCACCATCTGCCCCTTCGTCCAAGGGAACCCCTGGGGATGCTCCACTGTCCTCATTCCCATTCTTCTTGCTGCTCAAACTCTGTTGCAATTTCTGATCCTTTTCCTTCACTTTGGTAAGAACCGATTTCTTGTTATTCTGGACATGGCAGTCTTCATAATCATGGTCCTCCCCAAGTACAGATGAGGAATGAGCTGCTATGAAAAAAGCACCATGTCAGAGAATGCCAGAGAGAGTCCATAATCCATTAAGAGGGAATGAGAATGATCATCCCCATAATCACAAAAGCTCGAAAACACTTTCACATTATTGCGTGTTCTCCTGTTGCAGGAATGAAACGATGTTACCTTGGAGAACTTGATCAAGACTTTGGTGTGTATGACCTCGGGGAGTTTCGGGAGTATGAGCCGTGTTGATCCCTTGCAAGCCGTTCAGTTTAGCCATCGATGCTGCTCCGACCTCTACCCTTTGTCAAGTTTCTCAAACCGGCGTCTCCATTGTCAAAGCGAAGGCAAATTTAAGAGCTAGCTAGCTCCGATGTTCCTGCATCAGTTTCCGGGATGTTGTGTGGACAGTTTATGCAAGGAAAATTGCAATGTGTCGCTGCTGACCACTTGGCAAAGCACCAAGGCTGGTTTCTAAGTCTAACTTTCTGCCCCTTTCATAGCCTCTGATTTGTGGTTAGATTTTCCTCGGGAGTCTGGAACTGGTAATTTGTTGATTGTTGTTTCTTTTCACCTAATATTAGTTTTCCTAGGTAGCCAAATGACTTTATTTTGTTTTCTATTTCACTCTCCCAAAATCTATCTATAAAAGACAGTCTTCCAAAGTTCATATAAATTAGTTAAGACTATAAAATAGTTCTAAAAACCATGATTAAGCTAATCCCTATTTAGCTTGGTCGATTTTGGAGTTCATTTTTTTTTTATTTTCTTTTTGTATTTTTTAATTTCAAAAATACACAAACAAACTTTATTAGTGATTTCTAGCCTTTTCTTTTCATAGATTATATCCATATTAGACTCAAAGGGCAGGCGGGTTGGCTTATTAGCAGTATTTATAGCTAACCACTGAACAAGTCTGTTGCTATTTTACCATTTGACATTTAAACTGGGTTTGGACAAGGTTTCCTTGGTGAAAAGAAAATGAAAAAAACAAGATAACTTATCTACAAATTTAGTACAATATTCCTTGTACATCCCTTTGGGCTGCTACGTAGCAGCTCAGAATCAACTTCCAAAATATCTAGAAATCTGTTATGCTCTCGTCAACTTTGTGTTAAATATGTCATCCCAATAAGCTATATCAGTATTTTCATCAACCAGTAATTAGATGAACTTTTCCAAGATAACTGGCATCTTTTCCAACTAGCAACAGATAAATGTTGGATTGGGAGGTGTTATGGCACACAAGAGGGGATGAATTAGTTATTTTAAAAATAGCTTGAAAACTTTGAATTTTTTTTCAAAATAAATAAGATGATATATGAAATAAGTGAAGAATAGATAGGTGCTTGACAATAAAGAGAATTTAAAGAACACAAGCATACAAGAATACCAAAATATATAGTAGTATTAGGAGATTTCAATTGATTTTCTTTCAAATATTTTTATAATGAAAATTCTTTATTGGAAGCAATCAAATATTCATTCGTTGATCTCAAAACCTCCAATTCATTTAACAATAAATCTAATTGTTTTTGAAGAGTTTTGTTCTTTAAACAAAATTTTTCAAAATTGTTATATAATTCATTTAAAGCATTCCACAACTCTATATTTGAAAAAGTATCATGATCATCATTTTTAACGTTCAAAGAACTAGACTCGTGATCATTTTTAATATCATTACTATCATCAAAATTATAAGTAGAAGTAGAGGTTACATTCTCTTCTTCCTTAGCTATGAAGCACGGGATAGGTTTTGAGTTTTCTTCCTTCTTTCTTTGTTGATGATTCAATGGATTTTCAACTTGTACATTTTTATCAACATGCTCACAATATTTGTTTGAGAGATAAATTGAATCAAGAGTATTCAATATATCTTTAGCACTAGAGCACTTAGAAACTTTAGCATAAACATTATCACTTAGGGCATGTTGTAAAATATGCATAGTTCTAATATTTAAAGAAAAATTCCTTTTGTTATGAACATTCTATTTCAACTTTGGTTTTGAAACAAAAATATTTTTCACAATATACCACAACTTTGGTATGACTTGTAGTGAGTTTGATCATTCGATTTTTTATAAACACACATCACAGGGGAGGTGTATATACTTGGTTGTCAATGTGGATGATATTGTTATTACAGGTAATGATCAGGATGGTATTGTTTAATTGAAGAAATATATTTTCCATCATTTTTAAACTAAGGACTTGGGGTTACTTAAATACTTTCTTGGCACAGAAGTTATTCAGTCTAGTTTTGGTGTTGTTATTTCTCAACGAAAATATGTGTTAGACATTTTGGAAGAAACTGAGATGCTTGATTGAAAACCTATAGATTTTCCTATGGATCATAATGTAAAGCTCTTACTAAGACAAGGGGAGTCTTTTGTTGATCCTAGGAGATACCGCAGGTTAGTCAGAAAACTTAATTATCTCACTATCACTCGCTCAGACATTTCTTTCTCAGTCAGTGTTGTCAGTCAGTTTTTACAGTTTCCTTGCGATAGCCACTGGGATGCGGTAGTCCAGATTCTTAGGTATATTAATGGAGCTCCAGGTAGAATACTATTGTATGAGAACAGATGTCATACTCAAGTAGTCGGATATTCTGATGCTGATTGGGCAGGTTCTCTCTTTGATAGACGGTCTACTTCAAGATATTGTGTTATGGTTGGAGGAAATCTAGTATCTTGAAAAAATAAGAAGCATGAGGTTGTTGCTAGGTCAAGTGCAGAAGCAAAATATCGTGCTATGGCCTTGCAACATGTGAATTTATCTGGTTAAAACAATTTCTTTAGGAGCTCAAGTTTGGGGAGATATCACAGATGAAATTAATTTGTGACAATCAAGCTGCATTACATATTGCTTCCAATCCAGTCTTTCATGAGAGAACCAAACATATCAAGATAGATTGTCACTTCATTCGAGATAAGATTTTATCTGGTTGTATTACCACAGATTTTGTCAATTCCAATTATCAGTTAGTAGATGTCTTCACTAAGTCTCTCAAGGGTCCTCAAATTGAGTATATTTGTAGCAAGCTTGGTGTATATGATATATATGCTCCAACTTGAGGGGTAGTGTTGAGTTATATGGTTATATTTATAAAGTACACCTAGGGTTAATCTTATGGTAGAGTCCATGGTCCATGGCCTATTGTATATATATAGGTATATAGTCTATGAGTTTAATTAATGATATAAACATATTAACAGTTAAGGTTTTCTTCTTAAGCTTCAGAATATACATATGCCTTCTAAATTCATTTGATGACTTAATCTTATTTTGAATTTGACTCTCATTTGAAATTGATTTGAACTTGAAGGGTACAAAGATATATACTTACCCAATATACACTTGACCTATAGATTTGAGAAAAATTCATTAGAACGAAGTTCATTTTTCATCATCAAAACCTTAAAACCAATATCAATTTATCACTAAACTCAGTACCTGATTGACTTGGTATGCGGATTATTATACAAACTTTGCTTACATTGGACCCCACCAATCTTTGACTCCGTTGTCTAGTTCTACTTGAGGTACAAGGCACTTTCTTTATAATTTATTTATTTTTTAATCTTATTCACGCATTTCTCATTCTCAATTTTCTTTTCTTGCTAATATTTCTAGTCTCCATGAACCCACTAACTATTCTTAAGTAGTTCTTAACCCAAAATGGAAAAAGGCTATGCAGGCTAAGCTCAATGTTCTCATCCATAAAAACACTTCGCAGCTTGTTTACCTGCATGACATAAACCTATTGGTTGCAAATAGGTTTTCAAAATTAAATATAATTATGATGGTTTAGTCAAACGATATAAAGCATGTTTTGTTGCTAAAGGTTGTACACAAATTGAAGGAATTGGTTATTTGGAAACTTTCTCTCCCATTACCAAACTCACCATTGTGAGGTGTTTATTAGCCGTTGCTACTTCTCGCAATTGGTTCCTCCATCAAATGGACGTTCAAAATACTTTTCTTCACGGTGATCTTGATGAAGAAGCATATATGGAAGTTCCCCTTGGTCTTTGCTGACAGAGGGAGAATCTAGTGTGTCAGCTCAATAAATCCCTGTATGGTTTGAAACAAACTTTTTGTAATTGGTTTGCAAAATTCTCTCATGCTATTCAAAGGGTATGATTCAATCAATCAAAGGTTGATTATTCCTTATTTACCAAATCCGAAGGCGACTCATTTACTATAGTGCTCATTTATGTTAACACATTATTGTGACAGGTAATAATTAGCAAGCAATTAAATCTCTCAGATAGTCTCTTTTACAACAATTTCACTTCAAAGATCTTGGTAAGTTAAAGTATTTTCTTGGCGGTGAAGTCTCTCGATCCCAAAAAGGAATTTTCATTTCTTGAAGAAAATATGCGCTAGATATTTTGAAAGATGTGAGATTATTGGGATCTTGCCTTAATTCTTTCTCGATGGAGGAGCTTTTAAAGTTGAATCCTAATGATGGCGATTTATTACATGATCCCACCAAATATAGAAGATTGGTTGAAAAATTAATTTACCTCACAGTGACAAGGCCTGATATAATATACCTATGCATATCCTAAGTTAATTTATGCAAAATCCACGAAAACCACATTGGGAAACTGCTTTGAGGGTTTTAAGGTTCATTAAAGGCAATCCTAATCAAGGATTATTTTTTCCTTTCTCTAATGATTTCACATTAAAAGTCTATTGTGATTTAGATTGGACAAGTTGCAGAATGACTTAGCGTTCTATTTCGAGATTCTGTATCTTCTTAGGAAATGCCTTAATTTCCTGGAAGACAAAGAAACAAACTAATGTGGCTTGCTCCTCCACAGAAGTAGAATATCGAGCTATGGCTTCGACATGTTTGGAGATCACGTGGATGCGATATATTCTGTAAGATCTTAAGGTCTCACAAAATCAGCCGATGACTTTATTTTGTGACAACCAAGCAGCTCTTCACATTGCCTGAAATCCTATCCTCCACGTGTGCACGAAGCATATTGAGATTGATTGCCACATTGTGAGAGAAAAACTACAAGCTAGCGTGATTTCAACATCATATGTTCTATCATGTTCTCATCTTACAAATATCACTACAATAAAAAAACACTTACTAAGGTATTTTTTATAAAGCATTTTTTAAAAAGTGCTATATAAAATACTATTTTAAGGTACAATTTAAAAAAATGTCCCAATAAAATAATTCTAATATGATGCAGTGCTCTAAGGGTATGTTTGATTGCATTAGTTAGAATTTAATTCTAGGTAATGATTGCCTAGAAAACAAAAATCACCTCATCCCCTTGGAAATGAATTCTATGAAAAAAAACCTTTAAATGCTTGTACCATACACATATTTTTCATAAAAAGTTAAGAGTGTTTGATTGATTCCATAGAAAATATATGTAATAATTACATATTTTCTATGATAAATGTGTGCAATCAAACACACTTTAATAGAAAAATCTAATAAGACAAATTTTTTTAAATGCCCTAATAAAATAATTCTAATAAGACACTTTGATGAAGTTTCCTAATAAAAAAATCTAATAGGGCAGAATTTTTTAAATACCCCAATAAAATAATTTTAATGAGACACCAAGGGGGATTCTTGTTGGCTGACGAAATGGGTTGATGATATAACTCTAACAACGGTTATTGCAAAGACTGGTTTTTCTCTTCCGTCTGTGGGATTTGGCCTTCAAACAAGCCTATGAATGCCATCCATCCTGTCTTGCTATCAGTTAAGGCAGAAAAAGGGAATGCTTAGGGACAGAAGGGAAACCCTGCTTTCAATACTAAAGATGCACGGAAAGCGCCGGGAAGCCATCCTTGACGGTCAATCTCTCATATGCCTGCCCAAGAAGTGGATTTCGAGACGGAAAGAGGGCATTCCGAAGTTCCTGAGGAGTTTATAGGTAATTGCATGCTCTCTCTTGCCTATCCCGGTCATGGGAGCTATGCCTTTAACCTTTGATTCTTGTCGGACAGAGGACTAACTGCCTTAATAAAAAAATCTAATAGGACAGAATTTTTGAAGTGTTTTAATAAAATAATTCTAATGAGACATTATGATAAAATGCCTTAATAGAGTCAATTTAGTATAAAATTAATATGTGCGCATGTATTTGTAAGGAGACTTATAGATTAGGTGATCACACGTGTACACAAGGAATAAGAGGCATAGGGTTCAAGTTAAAGGAGAAGTGAGCACATTGGAGTTTTTTTCCAACTTGCTTCACCGCCATTTCATGGGGTGCCATGTGACAACTTTTGGAAGTGAGTAATTTTGTTACTTAAGTGACAAGTTGGGACTTTATGACATTTACCCCTAACTTGAAGGGGGAGGAGTCTTAAAGAAAATCCCATGATTGTTGGATATTTTCCCTAATTATAGTATATAATATTGTATATTAATTATTTTTTATAATAGCTTCTTTTTTTTTTATTCACTTAGGGTGTTCGAACTTCGCATGATTAATCTCCAGGGGCGGATAACCTTTCCCCCGCACTTCCCGAGTAAATTCGGATGCGGTCACAATTTATACACACTCAAAGCTGGATATTCGAGGTAGTCTATATGAGACTTGTCTTCCAGCTAAATGATGTCTTCCAGCAATAATTTTGCTCTTCAAGTCGCCACACTGATTCGATCTCAATACTTTATGTGAAACAAGTACTTTGCTACTGTGCCATGCCCGTGGGGGCCGAATAACTTATTTTCTAGAATAGTTTTTGTTATCATCTTATATATATTAGTTTGTGTATATTGTAAAATTAACTCAATAACATTAAATATTTTTTAAATATCCATTGAATTTAAATTTAATATAAAAAATATTTTCAAAATTGTAAAAACAATCTAGAAACTATTTTTTTTTAGTATTTTTTTGCATTTTGATACAAAAACCATTTTGAAAATGTCGAAACTACATCCTCGAAGCATCCTCATGCATTATAACATTTTCCTATTTTCTCTTAAAAAATTAAATATTAATAAATAAATATATTTATTAATATTTAATCATTAATCATTATTGATATAAGTAATAATTAACATTACTTTATGTGTAAACAGTTTTTTGGTTAAATGTTATTTCATTTCATTGCTCATATTTTATTTTTCATAAATAAAAAATATAAATATAAAATTTAAGTATAGACTTGATTTAAAAATGTTTGATTATTATTTATTGTTATTTTTTTTTACATAAATTTATAAAAAAAATCTATATAAGTAGGATTTATAAAAGCATTGTGGATGTCGACCAAGCAAGACCTAACTGCATTACCCCCTGAATCTCTCTCTCTCCCCCTCTCTTATCGCCAATGGCCGCGCCGGGCCACATTTTCACTCTGAATCTCACTCCGTCGCTTCCTTCCCGCCGCAAATTAGCCCCTGCCGCCGCCTATAATGCTTCCGCCAACCGTTTTTCCGTCGCCGTCAAATGCGACCACTCCGCCCATTCCTCGTCGCAAAACCCTAAACCCATAAAGTCCACGCCTCCCAAATCCCTCGTCTCCGTCGCCAAAACTCTGGCCGTCTCCGCAGCCACTGGCATCATCTTCCACCTAGCGTCTTCGTCCTCCCTTTCTGTCATCGGAAATGGCCCCGGCGGAACAGGCGGAGGTGGAGGTGGCGGCGGCGATGGTCAGGGCGGAGGCGGCGGTTTCTGGTCGAGGTTGTTCTCTCCGGCGGCGATTGCGAGGGACGAGGAGTCGCAGGAATGGGACTCTCATGGCTTGCCGGCTAACATTGTAGTCCAGCTCAACAAACTCAGTGGCTTCAAGAAATACAAGGTCTCGGAGATATTGTTCTTCGACCGCCGCCGGTGGGCCACCGTCGGCACGGAGGACTCCTTCTTCGAGATGGTCTCGCTCCGTCCCGGAGGAGTTTACACCAAAGCGCAGCTCCAGAAAGAGCTTGAGACCCTCGCTACTTGCGGGATGTTCGAAAAGGTTGATCTTGAAGGCAAGACCAATCCAGATGGGACAATTGGAATCACGATATCGTTCACGGAGAGTACGTGGCAATCAGCTGATAGGTTTAGGTGCATCAATGTGGGCCTGATGCCCCAGTCGAAGCCGATAGAAATGGATCCAGACATGACTGAAAAGGAGAAATTGGAATACTTCAGGAGTCAGGAAAAGGACTATAGGAGGAGAATTGAGAGGGCGAGGCCCTGTTTGTTGCCAACGGCGGTGCACAGGGAGGTGATGAAGATGTTGAGGGATCAAGGGAAGGTGAGTGCCCGGCTGTTGCAGAAGATCCGAGACCGTGTTCAGAAGTGGTACCACGACGAGGGGTACGCCTGTGCACAGGTTGTGAATTTCGGGAACTTGAACACTAAGGAGGTTGTTTGCGAGGTCGTGGAAGGAGATATCACTCAGTTGGTTATCCAGTTCCAGGATAAGCTTGGAAATGTGTGTGAAGGGAACACCCAACTTTCAGTTGTGAGACGCGAGTTGCCCAAACAGGTGATGCGTTTGCTTTCTGTGTACTTTGTGTTGGCAAGTTCTTGAATTCGCTTTGTTAATTTTCATCTTATGTTTTTTGCTAGAAATTTATTTGGTTAGGCATGTTATTATCTATATGGGTCACTAGGGGTGGTTCTTTTATTTGATTGGAAAATATGTACTCTTTCTGCAGCTTCGACAAGGGAATGTGTTCAACATAGAAGCAGGGAAACAAGCTCTGAGGAACATAAACTCACTAGCTTTGTTTTCCAACATTGAAGTTAATCCAAGGCCTGATGAGAAGAATGAGGGAGGAATTATTGTGGAGATTAAGCTCAAGGAACTAGAACAGAAGTCAGCTGAAGTTAGTACCGAATGGAGTATCGTTCCTGGACGAGGAGGCCGTCCTACACTGGTTTGTGAATTATACTGTTAATTTGACTTTTTGTTGAACCTTGTATAATGGGTTAACTAACCAAGTGCCGTTTCCTTTTATTTACCATGTGCTTCAGGCTTCCATCCTTCCTGGTGGAACTGTTTCCTTTGAGCATCGGAACCTGCAAGGGTTGAACAGGTCCATTCTTGGTTCAGTAACCACTAGCAACTTCCTCAATCCTCAGGTAAATTTAGTTTTACTAAATAGTTTTGTTTTAAGCATGATTTACACATTTGAGGAGCGTTAGGTCTTGTTTTCTTTGTTGTTTTCAAGCTGTTTTCAATTTTCAGCTTTCCAAAACAGTGAAAACATATTTACTTTCATATTTTCAAAAATGCCTTTTCGAGAACAAGAAAAAATTTGTAAAGAAAATTCAAAATAAAAAGTCATTTTGGTTATTTTCATCACAAACACGCTCAAAATTTAAAAAACTCAAAAAACATTACAGACAAAAAGAATGCGTTTTCAGCAATCTCAAAACAGATACTCAAAACACAAAATTAAAAATGAATTCAAAATTGAAAACTGAAATACAAAGAGATTAACCCCTCATCTTTTAAAAAATTTCCATCCTAATCATGTGGCTATTTGTTCTGCAGGATGATCTTTCTTTCAAGCTGGAGTATGTCCATCCTTATTTAGATGGTGTATATAATCCTCGCAACCGCACCTTCCGTGCAAGCTGCTTTAACAGTAGGAAACTGAGTCCAGTCTTCACTGGTGGTCCAGGGGTGGATGAAGTTCCCCCTATTTGGGTTGATCGTGCTGGTTTGAAAGCTAATATTACAGAGGTAGACTGCACCAATGGCTTTCAGTCTCACTGGTGTTAATTTTACACGTGAAGCTAAGCATCTGAAGTAAACATCTCCTCTGATGCTTTCCTTGCAGAATTTTACTCGTCAAAGCAAATTCACTTATGGGCTTGTCATGGAAGAGATAACAACACGTGATGAAAGCAGTCATATTTCTCCAAATGGTCAGAGGGTACTGCCAAGTGGAGGCATTAGTGCTGATGGACCTCCAACTACACTAAGTGGCACTGGTGTTGACCGAATGGCATTTGCTCAGGCAAATATTACACGTGATAACACCAAGTTTGTAAATGGAGCGATAGTTGGTGAGAGAAATGTATTCCAGGTGTGTCTTGGAAGCCTATGTTGTTCTATTATATCTGCTATTTGATAATTTAGATGACATATTCTATTATAAATCTTAAATCTTAGAATTATCATCTTAGTTCCTTAACATAATTCACTGTTAGAGAGGTCACCCCAATTCAGGAGTTCATTACCTTTGTTGAACATATTCAATGCCTGTAGTATGAAGGTTTTATGTGTTCCTGCTTCCAAAATATTTACTTTTCCATGACATATCCTTGCCTTTTAAAGAAAAAGGGGAATGAAATTAACTGGTTGATTACTTGATTTCTGGTCTGCAACTGTTAACCTTGGTTTTGGGTGGTTCTTAAGAAATTTTATGTCCTTATTGTGAAGAGTTAAAGTTTTGTGTCATTTATGTACATGATGAAAAAAGTTATTTCTTAAACACTATTTAGGTGTCTGCTTTATGCATCTACATACAACAAGTGACTTTCCCTCACACCAGAAAGCAATTTTTTAGGTGAGACATCATGGTAACAGGCTTTTAGTTGTAACAGGCTTTCCCTCACACAAGAAAGCAATTTTTTAGGTGAGACATCATGGTAACAGGCTTTTAGTTGTACATAAGAGCACTGTTGATGTGCTCTACCGAGCTTTAGAGTGCTGCTGTAACGTCAAAGATTTCTTCTTTTCTTGGTACTGAGATGCTCTGCTGAGCTTAAAAGCTCCGTAGTAGTGTTTTTATTCCTCATCTTCTTCTTTTCCTTGTATTAACGTGCTGCCAAGCTTAAGAGCACTATTATAGTGTTCTGGGTCCTCTGTGTCTGTTGAGCAGATTCAGTAATTACAATGTTTACATCTAGAATGTAGCAAATAACTATGGGGTTTGTCCATTTATAGGCATTCTTTTGTTTAATATCATTTTTCTTGTAAAAGAAAAATGTAGTCGATTTCAATATAATAACTTGAAGCAGAATCCTTCGCTTTGTTTTTCATTTGAAAATCTATCTATATTCTCTTAAACCTCAATAATCCATATCCTTCTTACTGTATTGCAGCTTGACCAAGGACTTGGCATTGGCAGCAAGTTTCCATTTTTTAACCGCCACCAACTAACAGTGACAAAATTTATCCAACTAAGGCAAATGGAGGAAGGTGCTGGTCAACCACCACCACCTGTGCTGGTACTTCATGGCCATTATGGTGGTTGTGTGGGAGATCTTCCTAGTTATGATGCTTTTACACTTGGCGGGCCTTATTCAGTAAGGGGTTACAACATGGGAGAGATCGGTGCAGCCAGGAATATTCTTGAGGTATAGGACTTGCTGAAGATTAATGATATGAATGTAGTTCATAACAGAACATCTGATTATAAGAGCGATCTTTCTAGTCAAATTACCCCCTCCCCTCCCCCCCAGCACACACACACAAAAAAGCCCGTGCTGTTTGTTTTGTATTAACATTTCTTTTTAATGCTTACTGCAGCTTGCTGCTGAGTTGAGGGTACCTGTGAGAAACACACACGTATTTGCATTTGCAGAACACGGAAATGATTTAGGAAGTTCAAAGGATGTAAAGGGTAACCCAACTGAGGTCTATAGGAGAGTGGGTCACGGTTCCTCATATGGCGTTGGGGTCAAGCTAGGTCTAGTGCGAGCAGAATATGCTGTTGATCACAACTCTGGGACTGGTGCCATTTTCTTCAGATTTGGCGAGAGATTTTAGATGCAATAAAAGTTGCAAAATTTTGCTAGGTATATTCAACACATTGGATTTCAGAAGGGTTCTTGAAGCTAATATATATCTGGCTCCCAAGCTGAGTTGTTCTGGACTACAGAGATGTTTTACTGGGGTTCCATGCTTTTGGCAGTTTGTTTCTAGTGAATCGATTTCCCCAATAATTTTATATTATTGTTATGATCCTTTTGTTATTATTCCTTTTTTAACCTTTTATTCTGTCATGCGACACGGTGAACGGAGGAACATTTGTCTCTGTTGGGCTAAGAGTTTTGCAGTAAGTTTCCCGCTCCCTCAAAATATTATGGTGTCTACAGGTTGGGTTGATTTAATGGTATTATGATGATGTTGATACAATCATTATGAATTTATGATGTTTAAATACGATGCATTTTTATTATGCCTGAAAGTCGCCTGACCCCTCTCTCCTGGTTGCATGGAGGGTGCATTTTCACACGCAAATGAATTACCCTCATGTGGTTGCTAATTCTATAATAGTGTTGAGTTGCATAGCTAGTTACGCGGAGGATACACTTTCACGTTCAAACAGCTATTCTTCTGTGTTGGCTTAACGTATTTTGAACAAGAATTTGTACCTTTAATGATCATGAATTATGTTCCAAAGGGTTTTCCTTCCGCCAAAGCAATGAGCTCTGATAGGTCCAGTAGGATGATGCCTCATTAGAGAGCAAGCTACTCGCATGTGTATTCTTGCGTTTTTCTTTTACATTGATCAACTGCTAAACAAAAGCTTTGTAGATTTTGACTCCACAGATATTTCATTACAAAATCATAATCTCAAACAATAAATAGCTCCTTTTTTCATCCGTCCAGCTGCTGTGTTTAAGTAAAGAACGCTTAAAGAGAAAAAAATAAAATAAAAACAAAGGCCTTTCAAAGAAAACAATCTACCATGAACTGTGATTACCAGTCCTGCAAGAGCAAAATGGCAGTCTGAACTTGACCCTGGGGAGGAGGAATGTTAGCAAGGCCTTGGAAGAGAGCAGAGTTAAGAAATGTGAAATTCCAGCTTGCCCTTCTTTGCCATTGAATTGAATACGAGGAGTAAGTTGGCGGGCTCTCTTAACAAATAGAAAACGTGCATTTTCCTTCACAGACCTAATTCCTTTTTCAATTTAGCAAGTGTGGCTTCAATCTCATCAATGTCTTGTTCAATGCTGCCAGTGCCTCCCCTGGTGGCTTCAGTTTGACGCCCACTTCCACTTGTCTCTGTTCCGTAACTTCTAACTGCGTTGTCTTCCTCCTCTGATTTTTCCTCCGCATCAATGCTCAGTTCTTTCTCCAAGAATTCTACAAATTCTTCGCCAATTTCCTGTGAAGCACATTCACTTTTTCAGACCATATCTCTCTCATATACGCTAACTCAAAAAACTGAACTAAATCTCACCGCCAATTCCTCCCATAGGCTCTTTGGCTTTCCTTGTGAAGCAGCGCTGGCCTCCCAGTTCTTGAATTCTTCTTGAAGATCCCTAAAGAAGTCCCCTGGACCAGTAAATCAAAACCTCAGCAGCACAACAAGGTCGGTATTGTACAAGCACGTATATAGATCAAAATGCTGCACAAGACTGGAAAATGATCCAAGTTTAACTTTGTGGCACTTGTGGATGCAACAATTCTACCTATTGTTATTTGGACATCCCTCAAAAAGTTACCTGCAGGATGAAGCCGTTAATATAAGAACACAAGTAAGAAAAATCATTCTCCCGGAGAAGAGTAAAATATACTGCACGTCCAGATTTTGGAGTTTTGGATGTTAATACACACACAAAAGGAATTCATTGCAATTAGTGCAATCAATGGCGCCCTAACGCCTTCAATAATTTCATTTGCATAAAAAAATCAGGATTATTCTGCATTTAAAGGTACACTTTTACATGTCTGCTCCAAGGATCACAATCTGGGAGCTTATGCAAACGATGGTCTTACCATTTTGGTGGTCCAAAAAACTAAGACAAGCAACCGCTTTATCCTTCCGAAAATGTTACATTTCCAAGATGCTGTTCTGGTCACGAGGCATGTAGTACTCTCAGAAAATCGACTCGTTACTGAGAAATAGTGAACATTGAAGGAGAAGTATGTTAGGCCCCGGTTCACTTGACTTATCAAAGAAGGTCTAAGGGGTAGGGGTAGGGGTAGGGGCAGGGGTGTAAATGGGCTGGCTGGCATAACAGCCAGCCATGTGCGTAAGGGGTAGAGAAGGGAAATCGCTAGGTTGTGCAACAACCCAGCAGGTGCGTAACAGATTTCTGTTGAGGAGGGGCGGAACAATGTGTAGAGGGGGAAGAAGTGGAGGGAGGTAGAGATTATTCTTGTATTGAGTCTTAAGGAGAGTTAAGGGCCTCTCGAACGCCAGTTTTTCTTGTAATCAAATTGAAGTGGGAATTTGAATTCAGTTTCAGTGAATTATTTCTTTGGGTTCTCATCAATTTGGTATTAGAGCATCATCGATCCTAATGGTCAACTTGACGGACCAAGTAGGTGAATTGGAAGGGAGGATGGAAGGAATGCAACGGGGAATTGATGTCATGAGGAGTGAGGTTCAATCGGTGGAGAAGAAGGTAATGAGCTTGCTGGAACAATTCGCTTGGATGAGAATGAGGTGGGAAGAGCAGGAATGGGAGAGGAAGAATAAGGAGGAGTTGGGAGACTAGCCTCCGAAATTCCTACAGGATTCCGAGGCGACATCGGAAATAGGAGTGTGGCAAGCTGAAGTAGGGGGTTCCGAGGGGGGTTGGCGGCCGGAGATCCGAGGGCGACGGTTGGAGATGCCCCTCTTTGAAGGCGAAGATCTTGAAGGTTGGCTATTCCAAGTCGATAGGTACTTTGTGGTGAATGGGCTGACTGACGAAGAGAAGATGGACACAACAACGTTGTGTTTGGAAGGTGTTGCACTTTTATGGTTCCAGTGGGAGCAACAGAGTCGAAAAGTGAGAAGCTGGGAAGAGCTAAAGGGGTTGCTAAGGAATTGCTTAGGGTCCACGCAAAAAGGCACGGTAAAGAAGTCGGACGAGCTGGGGGGATGCGATTAAGGAGGGTGAGATGGTGGAAGTGCCGCTAAGAGTTCACCGGCAAGGTAGAAGGGCAGCCGACGATTGGTCTGTTTAAAATGCCAAGGACTGTCGATCCGGTGACATCCAAGGAGAGCATCTTACCGATGATTGGGGCGCCATCAATGGTCCATGTTATCTGGGAAGCTGGTTTGATTCTTACCCCGATTTCTTAGAGATTTCACACGGGGTTGGTTGATAATGGAGGGCCCCCCCATCTGTTCTCACCATCATAGGGGGGTGGGTGCCTCGTCCAAGCAGGTCATGATGGTGGAAGAGCAGCATATTTCTAGAAGTCAAAGGCTCAATTTGCATTCTGTTGTGGAGCCCAATGGTATAGACCCAAAGATCTTAAATAATGATGGGTATTTGGGCGAACTTCATGATGAGGTTGAGATTTGGCAAGCCATGAAACAACTGACAAAGTCAAGGTGCTGGGAAGTTGTATATACTAGGGATGTAGTGATTGGAATGGGAATTATTGTAAATCAAAAACCTATTACAAATGAGTGCTGTGAAGAAAGAGCACAAAATGAGCCTCTCGTTTGTCAAGAATCTAATGACCCTAATGCAGCCTGCAATGTGCCACTGCAAGCATGCATGCACAGAATTCCTGTTGCTGAAACAGAATGAGGATCTAAATGGCCAAAACAGTGGCCAGCATGAGTGGGACAACCACCTTACTGGTTGTTGAGTTTCCAGTTTGGAGTCTATGGCAAAGCAGCCCCTGAAGATTTCACTGTAGTCTATCAACCCCAGAAATGAGTGGTGATTAAATCATATTTGACTGGAATGGAGAAAATTCTAAAGAAGTTTTGGGAGAGAAGGCCCTCTCGAATAGGCCTATATTGTTTTCTTTTTTTTTCCAGCAGCAATTTCCATTTTTCCACCTTGAGGACAAGGTGAGGGGGGGGGGGGGGGGGGGGGAAGTAATGTTAGGCCTCCCGATTCACTTGACTTATCAAAGAAGGTCCAAGGGGCAGGGGTAGGGGTGTAAATGGGCTGGCTAGCATAACAGCTAGCCATGTGCATAAGGGATAGAGAAGGGAAATCGCTGGGTTGGGTAACAACCCAGCAGGTGCGTAACAGATTTCTGTTGAGGAGGAGGGACGGAAGAATATGTAGAGGGGGAAGAAGTGGAGGGAGGTAGAGATTATTCTTATATTGAGTCTTAGGGAGAGTTAAGGGCCTCTCGAACACCCAGTTTTTCTTGTAATCGAATTGAAGTGGGAATTTGAATTCAGTTTCAGTGAATTATTTCTTTGGGTTCTCTTCAAAGCACATCACATATAAAGATACATGACAATAGAAAAAGACCAAAAAGTTACCAAGGCCATAGAACTCTTCTTCATCTTGAGTATTCCTGCTTTGGTTTCTTCCAGCAGTTGAATATGAATAATCAGATGAGCGATTTCCAGATTCATATCTCCTTCGAGATTCAGAGTTCAGCAACGTATTGTATGCATGCTTTATCCTCATAAATTTCTCCTGAGCATTTGCCTATACCCCAAGAATTTGAAATGTTCAATCCAAATTCAACCAAGTGAAAGTTGCAGTGTTAACATACATATAACAGTGATGCATTTAATATTGACCAGGGGACAGGGTTGAATTTTGGGAGACTACATTCCCTATCATTTAGAATCGCAAGAAAATGTAGCAGCACTTCCTCAGCATCTATTTCAATCATTCTTGTTTAAAAAATTATTAAACAGAAGCAATTACAATATGTTTTCACAAGATGAAGAACATATATATAAACTAGCTAAAACAAAAGAAAGAAAAACAAGGGATTTGAGCCAAAGTGAAGTGCATATATAAGATTAAAATCAAAGAGTACTAGTAAATGAGGGGGCGAATAAAGAGAGGTGGAAAGAGTATTTCTCAAAATTATTCAATGAAGGTGGAGAAACGAGTGTTATGTCGAGACATCTTAATAACTTTAAAAAAAACAAGAATTACATGTTCTATGGATGTATATGTCCAAGTAAAATAAAGCAAGCATAAAAAAGATGAAGAATAGTAAAAATAGTTGGACCAGATAAGATACTGATAGAAGCATAGAAACGCATGGGAGAGAAAAACATTTTTTGATTAATGGAATTCTTTAATGTGATCTTTAAGTAAAAAAGGAGGCCATGCAAGTGGAGGAAAAGCACTTTAGTGCCAATTTACAAGAATAAAGGAGATGTTTAAAGTTGTGGAACCTATAAGAGAAATCAAGCTAATGAACCATACTGTGAAACTTTGGAAGAGAATGATTGGGCAAAGATTAAGGAGAGAAACCAAGGTGTTTGAAATCAATTTGGTTTCATGTCTAGTACTGGTAGATCAACAATAAAAGCTATATAAATGTTGAGTCACATAATGAAAAGATATAGAGATAAAATAATTTACATATCATGTTTATAGATTTAGAAAAAGCATATGAAAAATTTCCTGGATGAGTCTTGGGGAGGGTTTAGAGAAGAAAGGAGTTTGAATTGCATATATGTGGGCTATTAAAGACATGGACATGGATCAAGGAGTAGACACACATGTTAGAACACATAGAGGAGATACTAGGACTTTCCTAATTACAATTGGATTACATCAAGAGTTGTTCTAAGTCCTTACCTATTTGCCCTAGTAATGGATA
Organism: Diospyros lotus; assembly: GCF_014633365.1. NCBI lineage: Eukaryota > Viridiplantae > Streptophyta > Magnoliopsida > Ericales > Ebenaceae > Diospyros > Diospyros lotus. The sequence continues at coordinate 31,291,974 of NC_068338.1, read as the reverse complement.
AAGTCACTAAACATATTAAGAAAAATGCCCCAATACTAAGCTCAAAATATGGAGGAACACTTTTGAATCTAGAGGTTTTAAGTTAAGCAGATTGAAAATCAAATAAATGGAATGCAAGTTTAGTTATAATATAAGTTAGAATGATGTGATGGTAAAATTGGAAGACCAGGTCACACTAAGAAAAGATTAGTTCAAATATCTTGGATCATTCATCCAAAAGATGGGGAGAATGAGGACGGCAATAGAATTATGCGGGATGGTTAAAATGGAAAAATGCACCTAGCATTTTATGTGATGGTAAGATTTTGTTAAAGCTAAAAAAAAAATTTTGTAAGCCAACTATAAGACCAGGTTTGCTATATGATAAAAAATGTTGGGTAGTAAAATACCAACATATGCAAAATATGAGCATAATGGAGATATGTTAAGATGGATGTGCTGGCATATAGGAAAAAATAAAATTATAAATGAGGTTATGTGTAATAAGGTTGCAGTGGCTCCTATTAAAAATAAGATGACTGAAACACGATAAAGATGTTTGTTTATGTGCAAAGGAGAGTAATACCCTATGAAGAGAATTGAAGGAATGGAATGTGTATCTACTCTAGTAAGAGAGGTAGAGGAAGACCAATAAATGAAAGACCCTCAGGTGTGATATGAGTTCTGAGAGCCTTATGGAGAACAAGATCATAGATAGAAATGACTAGCAAGCTAGAATTTATGTAGTCAATCCCACATAGTGAGATAGGGGCTTGATATGTTGTAAGAAAAGGATTTTTTCCCTTTAGTTGATATAATCATGTATGATCTGTCTAATTTCTCTATGTTGACATCCAATCCAGTGGTCCTTTCAGCTATACATTGTAAATTCAAATATACAGTCTACAAAAATTTCTCAGGCTGCTATAATTAGTCCTTGGATTGATAACATCAACAACAACAATCAAGCCTAATCCCACTAGGTGGTGGTCCTTGGATTCATAAGAAGATTTATTCTATCTAATATTTCACCATACATTAATCATCAAAATGATACTCAAGAAGCAACATGGAACCTTTAAACAGTAGATTTACACATCACCTAGATGGGAAAACGAGAGAAACCAGAGTAAAGTGACTCGAGTCAGTGTGTTCAAGCACAGATTTAGATTTGATCGAACCTCTATCTTCAGAAGGCCTATCAATCATCCCCTTGTCCAAAACCAATAAAGTAAGCCATACAACAAGATAGAATTGTAAACTCAAATGAAGCCGATCTTGCAATTTGCTAATTTTTGCAAATTTTAGGGAAAACAAACCAACAATGGCAATGAATTCTGCAAATCGGTTGATTACTAGACCAAACACAGTGTAAGACAATTGGATTGGTATCTTCCGAGTATTTGGACCTTTCAGTCAATCAATGGAAACTAGATAAAGATTTTGATGAGCCCAGGTTAGGTACATTCGATAATCTTTAATCACACCATCAAACAGCAAACAGCAAACAAAGTCAAGTATTTTCATTTTATATCAAACAAAGTAATTGGAGATTGTGGAATACTCCATACCTCTTTATTAACATCAGGATGGTACTTCAGAGCAAGCTTCCGATAAGCTTTCTTGATCTCATCGGGAGTTGCAGAGGGGGAAACGCCCAACACTTCGTAGGGAGACTCTCGGCGACTGGACTTCACAACAGTGCAAAAATTTCTTCTCTTCTTGTTGCGATTTCTGAAACCTGTTAAGAAGCTCGGCGGTGAATATAGAAGTAGGCCGGAATTGCCTCCATAGGCGATTCTGCAAATGGGTGTTGACGAATTTGCTCGGTTATCCAGATAGGGAAGACCGCGATGAGCTTGCTTCGAATCCGGATGAGAAACAGAGAAAAGTTCGATTCCCTTTAGAGACAAAGCACATCCATGCATGTTCATGAAGCAATGCCCTCTGGTCTTGCAGCCACAGATTCCATCGACGTATTATGATGTGGCCTTGGCCTAATCCACTGAAATCGAACTGCAATCAACGGCTTCAAAACTTCGGATCGATTCTCGTGTGATTTTACTGAAATGCCCATGTTTCCCTTCTATATATTCTAATTGTAATATAACACGCAAGCTGTTTGATGTAATTCCTCATAGATTGACTGGTGTTTGAACAATAGTCACAGTTTGAGAACTGATGGCGTTGACGAAGGTGAAGTATTTGGAGAGATTAGAGGCTTTTATAGAAATGGGTAACACACAGTGTATTGATGAATTAGAAGGCAATGATCTTGTGGACTTGAGGATGGAATAGATGGCTTTAGAGTCATCTTCCGACCTTTACACCAAGCTCATAGAAGTCTATACTCGGCATCGGGCGTTGCCATCAGGGAGGGCATTACATGCTCGACTGATCGTGAATGGATTAGCTCGTTTGACCCATTTCGCCTCCAAGCTCATAACCTTCTACACAGAATGCGCACGGTTATCTGACGCCCGGAAACTGTTCGATAAAATTCCCCACGCAAACGTCCGCCGATGGATCGTCCTAATCGGCGCCTACGCCCGCAATGGCTTTCACCAGGAGGCCATGGATGTGTTCTGTGACATGCAGAGAGAACGTGTAAGCCCCAACAAGTTTGTTCTCCCCAGCATTCTCAAAGCCTGTGGACATCTCCCTGAGCAACGCACAGGGGAGAAGATACATGCTGTGATTCTCAAACACAAGTTCCATTCTGATGCTTTTGTAAACAGCGCATTGATAGATATGTATTCCAAGTGCAGACAAATTGAAAAGGCCAGGCGGGTGTTTGACCTGATGGAGGAGAGCGATGTGGTGGCATTGAACGCCATGGTCTCGGGCTATGTTCAGCACGGCTTTGTTAAGGAAGCGTTGTGTTTGGTTGAGAAGATGCAAGCAGCGGGAGTGAAGCCCAATGTCATAACATGGAACACACTGATTGCAGGCTTTTCACAAGCTGCTGATGATTCAATGGTCTCTGAGATGTTTCAGTTAATGCAAGCCAGTGGAGTTGAGCCTGATGTGGTGTCTTGGACATCAGTCATTTCCGGGCTTGTACAGAACTTTCAAAATGACAAGGCTTTTGATGCATTTAAGCAGATGTTGCAGCTTTGCATCTACCCGAGTTCGGCGACAATTAGTAGTCTGTTATCAGCGTGCGCGGCAATGGCGGATTTCAGGCGGGGGCGGGAGATTCATGGGTATGCAGTGGTAGCCAGAGTCGAAGAAGATATCTTCGTGAGGAGTGCGCTGGTTGACATGTATGCAAAATGTGGCTTTATATATGAAGCAAGCACATTGTTCTATAACATGCCTGAGAGGAACACAGTGACTTGGAATTCCATGATCTTTGGATATGCAAATCATGGGTATAGCAACAAAGCAATCGAGCTTTTCAACCAGATGTTAGAGGCGGGTGAGAAACTAGATCACTTGACTTTCACAGCAGCCCTCACTGCATGTAGCCATGCAGGAATGGTTGAAGTGGGAGAGAAACTGTTCCATGTGATGCATTGTAAGTTCGGGATCAGAGCAAGGTCAGAGCATTATGCTTGCATGGTGGATCTTCTTGGCAGAGCAGGGAAGCTCAGTGAGGCTTATGATTTGATCAAGATGATGCCAATTGGGGCCGATTTATTCGTGTGGGGGGCACTTTTAGGAGCGTGTAGACAGCATGGGAATATAGATTTGGCTGAAATAGCAGCTAAGCATCTGCGCGAATTTGAGCCGGATAGCCCGGGGAGCAGTCTGTTGTTGTCGAACTTGTATGCAGATGCTGGGAATTGGGGAAACGTTACGAGAGTGAAGAAGATGATGAAGAGGAGGAAGGTCAGGAAGTATCCAGGATGCAGTTGGATTGAAGCCACCTAGTATGGCTGTAGGAGAAAAGCAAGCTTCCAAGCAATTCATCATCTAGACTAGACCGACCTTGGCTGCAAGAGCAAGATGAAATTTTGTTTGCTTGGGAGTTGAAGAATGAGGATGTGGAGCATAGAGGTGAGGACATGTTGAATGGAACAAGAAAGGCCTTTGGGTGCCTGGTGGTGACCATGTTGGGGAACTGCTGCAAGGCTAAGATGAATAAAGAGAAAATTCTCAAAAAGTGCATTTGAATGGAGGGTATCTTCTAACATAAAAGAGAAGCATTCAAACAATTTCCTTTTTGTTTGTTGGATGCCAACTATTTTGTTTCCTGGTGAATTATCTTCCCAAGTCGCACCAATTTTTATTTGTTCGGATCTCTCCTCCGAAATGACCTCCATTTGATTATTATTATTATTATTTTACTTTTTAGTTGGCCATTCTGTGTAATTCATACCAGAAGTCATCTCTATACATAATAAGTCCGTATAATAATGGATTAAAACTTGATTTAATTGCCTAATTCAACGTGCTTTAATTGCCCGTCTGTTGTGGAAAAAGCTCGACATAAATGCCTGTACACCCGCATGCATTTGGATTCGAGATACAATTTCATTATCATTCTTGCTGTTCCTAATGTTCAATTTCCTTATCTATGCTTAGATTTCTATTAACAGGCTTATTTTAACATTATTATAACAGCATACGTGAATCTGCAACAATAGGGGATAGATTAAAATTCTGATAATAACACATCAAAAACACTACAAATAAATTTCGGCAAAAACAAAAAAACAGTACAAATTTAAATTAGATTAATACTTTTTTTGGATGAAGTAAATTATACTAATACTAGTCAACGATCAAGTTTAATCACATAATAAATATATATTATTAAAACATGGGTAAATTACACTACCCTCAATTAGGTTAAGCAAATAATACATAATACCACAAATTGCCTAAAATTTAAACGATATTTTTCCAGTCAAATTTGTCTCATGTCATAGAGTAACACTTCACTATTTTATTTAACCCAAAATTGAAATTCCCAGTATTACATTGATCTCATTTCATTTTAGTTCTTTAATTATCTTAAACCATTATTAAACAAAAATCAAGATTAACATATATGCCAATATCATTCCGAAAAATACTATTGATACACATTTTTATATAGTACACCTTAAACTACGCAAAGATATACCAATAATAAAAAAATCTCTCATAAGCCGCATAAATACATGTGAAACACATGAAGATAAGAGGTATTTTAATTATAATATTTCTTTGTGTAACTCAAAATATATAAAAATAATATACATCTAACATAATTCCATCATAATTCTATCATTCCAGACCCTCCGTAGCAGTTGCCACCGCAACCCAATCACCACACTGCAATACACAACCACCGTGGTGGCCCTTTTTTTTGTGCGCGCGCGCGTGCGCGTGGGGGGGGGGGGGGGGGGGGGGGGGGGGGGGGGGGCGGGGGCGGATGAGTGGTGGTTTAAGTAAATGGACAGATGAACTCCTTTGATGAGGGTAATTATCTTCTTCAGATGGGGAGCGTACACAATCATTTCCCAATAAAAAAGAGAACATCAACGGGTCTGTCAGACGGAAAGGTAGACAAGCTGGTGAATTCGACAATCTTTGTCGTGGTGACAATACAACCCATTTTTCATATGTAACATGTTACTCCTCTTTCGTAGCTGTATTCCTTACCTTTTTGGGGCCATTAGGGTGAGTAGTCTCCTCGCTTAGGTAAGGTTTTACAACCCCCCCCATCCTCCTCTGGGAGACACTGATAAAGGAGAAGGCTATTTTACCAGGCATTACTGAATTTGTAACAGCTACGGAAAAGGATTTAATGAAGAATAACATCAGCAAGAGAACATAGTATAACAGATTAGAACACAAAACCAGAGAATATTTTGAAGCAACCTCGAGTGTATCAAATTAGGATACAGAACCAAAGTAAATTCGTAGCAAGACATAACTAGCAAAAGATTAAAAATCTAGATTAGAACCTTGCCAACGGCATCCTCCATTACTCTAAAGCGCAACAAATAATGGATCTAACCCATATTGGTGGAACTAACTTCAGAAAATTAATGATTTAAGGGCATGAGAATGGAAGACCTACAAGGGGCAAATGGGAGAGAGAGAGAGAGAGAAGAAATCATCTAAAAGACCTGTGTATTATCCACAATTTTCAGATATCTATATTTTTTACGAAAGTATAATAATAATAAAACATGTGGCATGAATCCCTTTCGCTGTTAGAGACTAATCATATATGTCAGCACAATATCACCCAACTCCAGATAGAAAAGTACGCATTATTAAGAAGGAAAAACTGAAAATCATGGATTTTCGCATTTCTAAAGTAAAGGCAATGTGGCTCATAAATGCGCAGTATACTTCTTTCAGCCTAAGCGGTAACGCAAGTAAGACCAGCTTGGAAGAAGCCATGAAGGATGATTTTTCCTCAGCATCAGTGTCCTTCTGATTTGGCACATGATTCACTCCACCTTCACCAAAAAAGAAATGCTTAGTATCACATGAATTATAATGGCAAGCCAGGGCACCATAAGACCACAGAATCCAAGTCATAAATAATAAACAATTTTCTTTTAGGAATCGTTGGATGATTACTAATATGGAATTCACACCCCTCATCTCAATAAACACTATTGTGCATATTTCATCCCTATGAGATATCAAAATTGATTTCTGGTGTCAGCTTGTAGTTCCTGAGATTACCAACTCTTTTTAATATCAGTTTCTGCTTGCACTAGCATGATCTTGACCACCTGAAATCAGTGGCATATAAAAAATAAAAAAATTTGAACTAAACATTTTACCTCAATTCTGGAAGATAATGATATGCTGCATCCCTGTATAAAAGCAGTTACTAAATTTGAAAATGTTTCAACACAGCTCCATAATTTTCTGTTCTATAGATCCTAGTGAGAGCTTGCCCTCCCATCTTTTCACACAGAATTTCCATTACTGTAGTATACAGGGTCTTACCTCTATTGATTTCATCAAAACACTCTTGTGACCTCCAAAAGATATGGCCATGATAGAGACGGTTAAAAGCTAGAATTCAGGTACACCTAGTGTGACTCTGGGATTAAGACTTGGTATTGTTCCTATTGTACTCACATGACCTCCTTAATTCAGTGAACTAAATCTGCACCTTTTCTTGTTATTTAACTAATCTCAAAAGGGCTGTGCCCCAAGGAAAAATGCTAACTAATAAGATAAATTAAGAGACAATTGCCTCTCAAGTGTGCAAATCAGAAGAATTATCTAATAACATCACCCATTAGATAACAAGTGGTAGGCCGTAATGTTCCTATGCCTGTATAAATATAACCCCTCCCTCACAAGGGCACACTGGCAGAGCAAGAGAGACTAAAAAGCAAAAGACAAATTAAAAAAGGGAGAAAGACCAACCAACCAAGAAGATACTATAGCAAGGCAATGAATGTTTTCAAAAAGACAACATAGATGCAAAAGGCTCAAAAGATGACGGATCAATCATGTTGCATTGCTAGGCCAATCAAATTGTTTTCGAGCATAACTACCAAACAGAGAGAGTAATGAAATGGTAAAGGATCAGAGTTTTGATCCTCTAATCAAACAAAGGAATTAAATCAATAACACCTCAACTGAGAAAACAAGATTCCACCACAGCAAAGACCTCAAAACATTTGGCTTGCAAAATTTCCTTTGGCTATTATAGTTTCTATTGCACACTAGATAAGATGGAGAGTTACCAAATAAAAAAAAGGAAAAAAGGAAAAAACGACAAGCTGCAAGTTTCCATCTCTACCATTCAAGCAAATCTAAATCTTTCCAATTACATTTGTTGAAAGTAAAAATAACACCATAAAATATTAAGTCACCCCTCTCTAACAATTTAAGCTTTTAGACAATTTAGTGATCAATAAGTTAATAGGCTTTAGAGCTCTAATTTCAGAAGGTCCTGTGGATTGAGTAATTCCCTCAAAACTTTAGTGTTGAAGGTGATTCTCTTATTCACAGCAAGTCCCAAGCCTGGATAAAGAAGAGAGTTGCATTAGATAGCCGACAACAAGTGTAAAACTCATCACATCAAAAAACCATGACTTGTAATTGTTATTTTTTGTTTTTCTTGTGTATGTTAGTTAGTACACCTATGCTCATGTGCAAGTTGCATGCAAGGGGACTTTCAATGGTAATAGCTTAAACTTTTAAGACAAATGGTAATTTAACATGGTATCAGAGTAATCAAGTGTATAGGGTTAAAAAATTGCCACCAACCCAACATTTACATAGTTACACTTGCTTTGTCCAGTTATCCAATAAAAGCTTACCATATCTTAGGGTTCAGAACATCATGCACGTTGAGAATAAAAATAAAAACATAAACAATAAAAACATCATTCTCTCTAATCAAACAGCTTAAGCTTTTAGAAGAGTTGGTGATCAGCAATTCAAAAATATTAAAACTTGCAATTACCCTGCCTATCTCAGGCCTTGTCCATGTCTTCCCTTGCAGGTTAATTATTTGTTTCTCACTGAGGAAGGTAAATGAAAGTTGTACCATTTTTAAATTCAATTATTGCCTGACTAATGGAGAGCACCATTATTTTTAAGTATAGGCAGTGTAAAGATAAGGACATTAATGGCATGAAGGTTCTAGGATTGACATTTTGAATGGAAAATTGTGGTGGAGTGGGAAGGCAACCCCATTTAGAGGTTCAGAAATTCAGAGAGCATTTTGAAGGATAAGGTGTTGGCTGACATGAATAGGTTGAGATGTTAAAAGGTTTTTTGCCTGAATGACTATATAGCAATTTTCTAGCATTATCGGAGCATCATAGGTGGTGAAATTAGTGCCATGCTTAGGTGGGAAACATCATTATTTGTCTATTTCCATGGTTGATGGAAGAGTGCCTCTTTCTTCTTTTACCATTCAGATGAGTTGTACCTACTAGTAGATACACACATTTTTTTTCTTTCTAAGCATAGCTAAAAATGGCAGGCGAGCTATAATTCATAATGCCAACCCCACATAGTGGGATGAAGGCTTGATAGGTTGTTGTAAGCTTGTACAAGGTTCATCCCTCAAGTCTAGATAAAGTCCTCCTTTTCACTTCAACTTCAAGACATGCCAAACCATCTATAACATATACGCGTGGAGGCATGAATCCATTCATCCCTCAAGTCATATTCTTCTTTACTACCACTTATCTAGTAGAAAGAATAACACAACTCCAAGATCTGTCCGGTACTGGTACACTGACAATCAGGTCTCCTGTCCATATAGCTCAAGATGGATCCTTACATAAGTTCCATGAACAACACTCTTGCATCAAAATACAAAAATTGGATCAACTCACCTACAGGAATAATGAAGAATAGACTCCAACCATTGTGGTTTAATATGAGAAAAAAGAAATGCGTGCTGTCAACCATCCTGTTTGTGAAGGACAGCAGAGTGTCTACACAAATTCAAGGGGCATGATTGAAAGTAATCAAAGCCCAATAATGGTACAGGAAGAGAGAATCACCAATGCTATGCCTTCCAGCATACGGATCAACTGCTTGCTTGTCAAATATCCTAGCCTGAAAGATGTTTGCTCCTATCATGCAACAATTTCCTGCAAGTTTGCCAGAACATTGCCTAGCCAAAAATTTGATAGAAATACCCCACAAGATATAATGGCACCGTGAAACAGATGCATTCAAAATAAAAAACTAAAATTGAATCTTGCTTAATCTTGCCAAATGATGTTTGTTCTTATTATACAAATTAGTCCTTCATAGTACCCTTTCTGTATCTAGGATGCCTCACCAAATGACAGTTAAAAGGTGTCGCATCTTTATCACTCTATCCTAAAAGTTGGGAAAACTTTACAAAGTTATGTAAGGAGAGAGGGTGGAAAGCAGTCTTCTAGTTTCGTGCATATTTTTCGGACATATTAGGTAAGACAGGATGGATAATTTATGAAATCCCACAAATAAACTCAAGCCTATTGATCAGAACACCAAGTACTTGCCAGAGATTTTCTTAAAGAGTGGAGCATATTTTCTGAAGGCAAACAAAAAAATGTGACAAGATACATAATTGAACAACTTCAAGCTTCTGCAAACAGGACAAATATCTTTTACAAGAGAAAGGCTGTGGAAAGCAACCACAACATCAAAAGTATCAAGCAGGGGAATAATGAGATTGCATATTGACTTCGCTTAACTGCAGAAATAAAAACCGTTTTTACATATATTTATACTTGAAAAATGAGCGTGCATAAAATCAAGAAAAGGTCAAGGATGTACTTTAATGACTTGAGGACGTCTAGTAGAACATATATGATATGGCAGGTTCTGCATTCCATCTTTACAAAACTGGAAACAGTATATAATCAGAAAAGATACTAATCCATGAGAGGCAATGCAAGTACTGCAACAAAATGAGGCAACTAATTTACTTTTTCCCTGCTGCTGAAAAAGAAGGTTCCATGCAGTCATCAATACATGAGATAAAGCCATTTGTTAACCGAAAAGAGGATCAAGAACACACTTGATTTGCTCTCCCTTCCAAAGACCATAAACAATAAACAGGAAGCCCCATACTACTTCAATACCAAATGGTGCTGGAAAACAACTCATTTTGTCTCAAATTATTGCCTAAGAACATCCACTAAATTCGGTGGGTCCAGTTCCTAGTTGATGATAAGTCCACACAAATATAATCTGAAACTCCTATGCAAACACCAAGGCACATTTAACTGAAAGCAACAAAAAAAAAAAACCTCAATTCTGCATTCCACATCAGCTATTCTCAGTCCCTCAAAAATATACTTAATAATAAGTTTCCCCAAAAAAACATTTCTCATTGAGCAACATAAGTAAATGACGAAATTATCCTCATCTTCCTAATATCACTTTTAAGGGTGTATAAAGATGCCTCTCCGTGAATGTTTTCTAAACCTGCCATCATAGGACATGATATTTGTTGGTTGCTAGTGTACTTCCAGATTAGTAATATAGCTAATATATGGATGAATTTCATACTAAATAAATCTCAACCCAAAGCCTGCAACAAAATACAAATGATGCTACCTTACAAATATGAGGCAGGCAAAAACAATTAGACATAAATTTTGAAATTTCCACTTGATGGACTGACTATTGATCATTAGGGTTCATATGCACAGACCAAAGTAAAGCCTGGAGCTATTGAAGCTCAGCTCTGTCAAATGAAATGGCTCTTCAGGCTAAGTTCATATTTGAGTAAGCTTGATATAGCCAAGGTGGGGCTCAGATGATCTCTTCAATGTCCAACCAGATTTGGGGCCCAGTAAAATTGACACTTCAAGAAATAAAACCTAGTTTTCAACCAGATCAATGCCGTAACTATATGCGCGCATAACTAGATTTAAGCATCCAAAATGACATAATCCTCAAATCAATCACATGTATCTAGACTTTGGAAATTAATGTTTGAAATAAGATCTTTGAACCTTGGGGAAAACAATTGCAATTTTGCAAATAAAATTTAAAGGTTACTTATTTTTGAATTCTGAATGGTGTTTTGTGATATGAAACTAGAGTTTGAATTAAGAAGGCCACCAGAGGCAATCCAAATAAGCATTTTATTCTATCTTGGAAATATAAGAGGTGAGTTGCCCAAGCCTGGCTTGTGATGCTGATAAACTCAAAATAGTGTTCAATCTCAGGTCTTGTAAAAATTCAAAGAGATTATTAGCCAAACCAAGCTATTCATGAACAGCTCAATTTATTCACAACAATCAACCTTTTTAAAAAAGGAAGTGCATTGAGGTTTTATGAATGCAAATCATGTTATGCTTCAAATGTCAGGGAAAAAAAACTGATCAGCCAAGATTATGCAGCAAGAAGCACAATAAAGCATATCTGCAAGATTATGGAATCATAATGTATACATTCTGCAATGTCATATAAGAAAATTGTGCCAAGTCATTAAAAGGGAACCAAAAGAGATGGGCAGAGTGAGTGCACAAACTTGGCTCACATACTTGACAAATCCATCCATAGCATTCAATCTCACCTCAAGAAAAAATTCCACAAGATAAGCATCCCAAACTTAAGCTGTTCATGAGAGGCACTCAATTCATTCAACCCCAACTGAGGAAATTAGATGACAAACAAGAATCTCTAACCCCAATAGCCAACAATTCCTCACCCGAAATGTTTGCCAATTCACTCACTCCCACTACTAACAAATTGCCCCAGTGCTGACAGATTATCATGATTGAAAGATTTATTTTCTCAATACTTGTAGAGAACCATGATAACCACTCGTAATAAGAATACATGAATAGATTAGAAGGCAAGCTCTTTCCAGCTTATAAAACTGAAACTTGTGGAGTACCATGGCTACCACTAGTTATCATACAGAACTTATTAAGCACAGAACATCAAAAAAGGCCAGAAACATAATAACAAGCAGAAACAACCTTCTAGTCATGCAAAAATATGTCACAAATGAATTCAGAGTTCTGCAAATCATGTTATGCCTCCACTTCAAGAAAATACAGAAAGACGAAATAGAAACACATTAACCAAGAATAGCAACCCCACCACCCCCCCCCCCCCCCAAAAAAAAAAAAAAAAAACTCACATCAATTCGAAGTCAGAAGCTATGAAATGAAGGCACAAGCAAATTTGTTTATGCATTACAGAATCTGCAAGTATACAATCAGTGTGTAGATATTGTAGTCAACATTAAAAAAAAGAAAAAAAGGGCTAAGCCATCAAAACATTCAGTAAAAGGGCTGAAACTGAGGATAAGTAAAGCTTGGCCTGTATAGATGACAACCTAGATTAGTGTTCAATCTCAGCTCTTGCAAGCAATGATGCTATAGTAAGAAAGTTAAGTGAAAATATCAATCTATTTGCAAACCTCAGTTGAGGAATTTGACGAAAAAGAATCTTTAACCATAAAACCCAAAGTGATTCTCACCCAGAAAATATTCAAACTACAACTTTAGTCATGCTCCCAGATAAAATCTCAAAGGAGGCTGAAAGAAAACAGCTTCAAGTAAAGTAAAACATATAAATCAGTCATCGCTAAGAGATTATCATGATTCATCAATCTATTATCTCATTAGCAACAGATGATTGTAGAGCAAACTGATGATCACTTGTAATTAGAATATGTGAAACTGATGCGCTACACTTCTCATAAGACACATTTGGCTGTCAGGTACAGTGTAAAGATCCTCCCAGCTTAACTGTAAACCTCAATCAAAATTTGTTGAATGCTATGAATCATCATGAAATTTATCAAGCACAGCAACAAATATTTAGCATCAAGGGCACGCTGGAAATGCAGTATTGACTAACCTTCCTCACATACAAACAAGGAAGTTCCAGAGAATTTTAAAGTTTATTTATGCAATCATGTTGCACCTCACACTGTATAAAAATACAAAACAAACAAAAAATGACAACAACATATCAAGGCTTAATCCAACTAGGTGGGGGTCAATCAATGAATTCTAGCTCTTCAATCATCTCTATCAATGGCCACATAAAAAATACAAAACAAACACATGATACAAAAACTGGAAGTTACCACATGCAGCTACAAGCAAGCTTATTTATGCATTAAAGCAAACCTGCATGATCATGCAATCACAATGTCAATTTCTTGTAGTTTATCACAACAACTGTGCCAGGCAATTGGAAGTGGAATGGAAGACGAGAAAGAATACCAATCTAAATATTGGAAAGCTAAGGTCCGCTAGAAGGGGGAATAAGAGATCAGTAAAATTGAGGTTCTGTTTGGAGTGACTAAACAATTTGAAAAATTAAACCACTACTGTCCAATCAAGGAATCTTTGACCACCACTACTTCATATTATATTCTTTGTTTTCTGTGAGAAACACCGAATGGTTAGCTACATCCCATAAAACCTTTAAGTAAAGAGGAATTAAAAAGAAAAATTGGATTAGTGATCCTAAAACCACCCATCTCTGCACCCAAGCAGTACCCATTGCTATTCCATTCCCTCTATTATCTTTCTTAAATCTCAAGACCCACGGGCATGCACATGCAAAGAAACATTTGTAGTGTTCATCCTAAATTATAGAATTGAAGGTTCAATGTCTCATCCAACAACAAATGACATGGCTATTTTTGCAGGGTCTTTTTGCAAGTCTACTTTAATTATCATCAACTAAATAAAAGAACAAGGAATAAGAAAAAGCAATCAGATCCTTTTGAGAAAGCTTAGAACATTAGACAACTCTACACAAAGATGAAAACCTTTCTGGCCCGAGTTGAACAGCTACTGGGGTTTTTATTCCTTCCCTTTTTCTGAAGCTTCATAATTTTCCTCAAAAATGGACAAATAACATTATTAAGGATAACGAGTATGATTAAATACAACAGAACAAATCCATATAGTAACCTACATGAAGATCTCAACAGAAAAGTGAACCATGAATAGCACACTTATTATGTACCAGCAAACTATTGCAATTTAGGTATACATGGTTCACTAGACAACACAATTTTTTTAGAAGCCAACATTCCTTCACTAGTCGATTCAAGCAATAAAAGGTCAGTGGAGATTTTCCACAATTAACTTGAAAAATTCAATACAATTCAGCCACCAACAAAAGGTTCCAATAACTAGTTCCTAGAATCCGGTAGCTAGAAATATGAATCCCTGACTAATCTAAACAGAGCCCTAACGTGTTCACCGGGTCACAATCCCAACGCAATTGAAGCCAATATTAATCCCGTATACTTAATTTGTATCAGCACATATAGGCCCGCAAGGAACAAAAATCAATGATGATAATAACTATTTTAAGCATTACAAACTCAAATAAATCGATCAAAACTCACCTCCCCGTCAAAATGTTATTTATCGTTAGGAGTAACATAATAGGACGCAACAGAGCCGAACTTATTTCCAGAAAAATCTGTGTGTTGTACCATATTGTATGGATGCGACTCGAACCCGTGATAGGGACCCGGGGTGGATGGATTGGCAACATTCATCCCCATATGACCATGGCCATGGGTCATGCCCATAACCGGCACGTGCATCATCTGCGGAGCGTAAGGCATCGGAATAGGCATCGGCATCGGCATTGGCATGTGTCCGTTCCCGTTTCCGTGTACGCTACCCCCGGACTCATTCAGGCTCTGCGGCACAGGTGTGGACGCGAAAAGATGATCGGACGATGACGGACCCTCGTTCGACAATCCCTGCATTCTCTTCAAGTACAGTCGGTATTTCTGGAGATGACTTGCCACGTTCTCGCGAGTCAAGCCCTCGACGTTCATCAACTGCATGATCGTCTTTGGCACCGCGTTTTTTATACCTAAGTGCGCAACAACATCCACAAACCGCTTGTGCAGCTGAGGAGTCCAGACCAGACGCGGCCGCTTCAGAGTCCTGGCCGACGGATCATCGTTGCCGTTCTCCACACGCAAAGCCGAGTCCGCCTCCTCCACTCCGCTATCAGTCCTTCTCACCTTCCTCGATTCCGAGCCTTCCCTAGTCAGATCCGCCTCGTCGCCTTCCACAACTAACCCATCCTTAGCCCGTTCCTCGCTAAACGACTTGAAATTAAGATTATTTGACGACGACAACGCCTGCAATTGCCCTCGAATATTCGATAACGTGCTCTGCGACGCGCGATTCACGTCCATCATACTCCGGCGTGGCTCCGGCGATATGCTGAAAGCCGACGCCAGTTCCGGCGGGATCAACGCCTGCGACAACGGCGTTAGATCATCGGCGCTCGGCAGCCCTACCTCCCATTCCAGCACCCGGTCATCGTCTCCTCCACCGCCGTCGCCGCTCCCGGCGTCGTACTCAGTCATCCTCACTTCTTCTCCCATCACAGCACCACAGCAGCAGCAATTCACAAATCACCACCAAATCTCTAGGGTTTCCACATTCCAATCCATCAGAAACACTTCGGTTCTGGACCAGAAGTCAGAGAGAATTGTGGAGTAAGAAGAGGAATCTAGAGAGAGAAACAAAACTGTTAGAAGATATTTCGGTGAAGCCTTCGTAAGATTCGGAGAGGGAGAGAGAGAGAGAGAGGGCGGGGGGGGGGGGGGGGGGGGGGGGGGGGGGGGATAGGGGGTGTTTGGTTAGGGCGAAAATGGGAAAACCGCCCTTGAGATTGTTTCCCTGGTTGCTCTTTTTAAACAAGCGAAAGCGGAGAAAAAGTGCAATATCCGGTACCAGATCGGGACTGCCTAATTGCCAGCGTGGACTCCTCAGCCAGATATTTTGGATCCTTTAAAATATCTCTTCTTCCAATTTCTAAACGAAATTACGACTTTGACCAAGGAGGTTCTGTATCTCGGAAGGGCCGTTCTGTAATTTGAGGCGGCTTCTTTCTTCAACACCGCCTTTTTGTTCTTTGGAGAAATAGAAATATGTCGGCTGTCCACGTGGACCAATTGGAATGGAGAATGTTGGCGGCCAGCTGTAAGCGGAGACGTGGACGATTTGCGGCTTTCAGCCTTTGTTTGTGGATTCTGCGTCGTTGATCTCCTGAAAATTCGAGATTAATCTATTTGGTCAACTCATCCGACGGAGGAGAAAGGAGCATATTAAGGTCGGCTGCGTAGAGAAGAACTCCCCACACAAGAATCATGAAACTCACGTGGATTGGATGAGAAGGAAATGATCGGACGGCAGGGCAGGCATCTCTCATCGTCATTATCCTCTCATTACGACACGGATTAGGTAAAATATCAAAGTTATTAATAAATATATAAAAATATACATAATTTATAATTCTACAGTATCATAACTTTAAATATTTAGATTAGCAATAACAATATTATTATTAGTATTGTAAATGGTAAAAAGTCCCTAGCATGCACGCCACTTGATTAGGATCAGGTTTTGCAATCAAATAAAGCAGCAAGTATATGTTTTTGAAGGTTTTAGGAAACCCCTAGCTAGCCAGTATGCACGTAATTGGTAGGTAGGGAGGGAGGACGGAAGAGGAGTCACCTACGAGCCTAAAGGAAGTGGAGAGAGAGAGAGAGAGAGAGAGAGTTGTGTTTACCATGAAGGCTGGCTGGCTGAGAACGTAGGCGAGTAAAGGAAGGCATATTGTGTCTATGGACTATGATGGGTGGTCTTGGCTTTGTATTTTATTGTTGAAGTCGGCGAGAGTTTGATATATGCGTGTCGCTATCATGTGGTTGCGCATAATATAATTTTTTCATAATCAATAATATTATGTCAATCGATCCATTATCAATTAAACTCAATTAAATTACTCTTAACAGCATTGAACGAGGGTTAATTATCGAGAAAATGTAAATTATTGAAAGAGCTAAAGATAGATTAGTTAAAGGGCAAACACCTCCTCAAATTATCACGATGACAGCTGTCAGCAGCCCATAAGGCTTCTTCAACTCACAAAGCACTGACACTGACATCATCTTATCATAATACGGCCTACGGCCGGCATGGCATGGCACCGCACCGCACCATTGTTCTCCAATTTGATTGAAATCAATAGAGTCGTCGTCGAACAGCGCAGCGGAGAAGAGCAGAAATGGCTTCCGCATCCATTTCTCTCTCCTCCATTCTCAACCCTAACCCTCGCTATTCACTGTTTTCCCACACTTCCTCTCTCTCAATTTTCTCTCCCCTCGCCGCCCCACCCTGTCATACTCTGATGAGAGCCATCCATTCTCGTGAAACTCCTCCCAAAACCGCCCGGAGATGGAAAATCCACGCTGTTTCCGAGGAAGCCTTACCCTTACCTCCAGAAGCAAACCCAATCGACAGCTCCCAGCAGATAGTCTCAGGCGGCGATGATGGCGTCTCCAACATCATCTCCGTTCTTCTGTTCATCGCCTTTCTCGGCCTGTCCATTCTCACCATTGGGGTGAGTAAAAAGCTGCTTGTAAGATTCAGTTTATAATACATGACGAGTGATGTTCTTGGCTTGTTGCCAATTCCACCAGGTTATCTACATAGCGGTGACAGATTTCTTGCGGAAGAGGGAGAGGGATAAGTTTGAGAAAGAGGAGGCGGCCAAGAAGAATAAGAGCGGTAAAAAGAGGCCGGCCAGACCCAGAGCCAGAGCTGGACCCAGAGGCTTTGGGCAAAAAATCGAGGACGATGATGACGGCTTGTAAAATGCACAGAGATTGTGTAAGTTTCTGCTGATTTTGTAGTTCACTCCCTAACTGAAGTGCAGCAATGGCTTCTGCACGTTGGCCATTTTTTGTCTAACCATGATACAGTCAGAATTTTGTGGCCTTTCCTTGTGGTGTTCATTGCCAACACAAGTTAAGCGATACATCCAAACAGAGATCTTTGCATATGCTGCTAGTTGAACAATTAGCCATCACACTACATGAAATGGCATCGTGTCTTGACTGCCCAGAAGAATGCCTCCAAGTTAGCATCCTTATTCTGTCTTTTGGGTTAACAAGGATGCCACCAAAGCGTCGTAGAGGGTTTGTTTTAACGACATTAGAGTAGCCCTTTTGCCGAGCAAACATGAAATGAAAGCATCCCATATTCAGGAAAAAAAAAGAATTAAACTTCGCATGCACCACAAGCAGCAAGGGCTAAATATGAAGGCAGCTGCATAAAGAAATTGTCAATAAACCATATACGCAAAAATTTTCAGCCTCGCCTAAACATCAGCTCTCTCCACATCCACATGGCAACATTTTTACAGTCGCATTGAAACATAGCGTTCCTCTTCCTCTTTACACCCTTCAAACTTAGTAGGTAAGTTACTCTTGTCTCCTCTCCTCTCCTCTGCAAGGGCATCAGGAGCACCAGACATCTAAGCTCAGCTTATGTAACCCTATGTGTAATAAACCTTAAACTACACACTCAGCCAAAAAGACGAAACCTTAGGCTACACAATTTACAGTTTTTAGTATAGGCAGCAACTTTATTTTCAACCAGCTCCTAACTGTCCTAAATACAGGTAGAGCTGCAGCGCTAAAAACGGGGAATGAAAAACGAGAGCAAAGGGAAGCTCAAACTAGCCTCAGTTAGCTGTACAACAACTTCCTGTTTCACAATGGAAGCTAAGCAGGTTGCAGAGACTGAGCAGCAGCTCTCCTTTCTGCAAATAATTGAAAGATGGTAGTTAGAAAAGCTAGCCGTCAAATGTCTCCATAGAAGCAGCAACTAGTAGTATAGAAGTCTATTGAAGAATATCTAGATGACAATTTACAGAAGAAAACAATCTTCCACATATTTCACCATGGTAATTCACTGGATCTCAACCTGTGTTACTTGAACGTTCACTTATCTTTCCTTAAGCCAAAAGTCCCAGATATAAAATTTGTGCAAGACACTTAATTGTGTTAACTCAAATGAAAATAATGGGAGAAAAAGTAGCATGTATGCAAATTTATTCTGTTCATAAATTTTCAAGAGGTTTTACTGCTAGACGCATGAACAAATAACAAATAGATGTTTTTAAGTACCTCCAGCTGCAACTAGCTTCTCTACACGAGCAACAATATGCTTTCCATAAGTATACTTTTTCAGTGCATTGAGGTGAACCTTAATCCGTGATAGGATCAGCTCGCGTTGCTGATCTTCACAGGTTTCCAGTACTTTTTGTACGACATAATTTGCAAATTGATCCTTCATCATTGCCTGGAATTGGAGGAAAAATAAAAATAATAAGGAAATCAAACTATATAAGAAACCTGCGGGAACCAATAAGAATGTTACCTAACAACCAATCAAGTCTCCATTTGGAGATATAACAACTCCATAACCTTATTGGGCAAGACCAGGTTGATAAACCAAACCCCTTGCCACCCCAGAGAATCATCAAGCGTCCAAATTTGTTGAAGTACATCTATCAGATGCTAAGCATGGGTGCATAGGTTGTGTATGTTTATAGCATGTCCAGTCAAGTATATTTTAGTGATCCAGTGAACTAAACAACTACATACACTGCGCCCCATCTTATGGGCAAACTGCTATATGTTAGCTTGTGAACAACGTAGACCATATACCCCACCAAGATTGCATATATCATTAATTATAGATAAAACAGTATAGCATCAACCAAAAAATGATAATAACAATAGTATTAAAATGTGAATTGCCAAAGGCATCCTGATTCTTAGACATGAATTAAACAAACCCAATGCTTGGAATAAACAAGTACTTGCAAAAGATTCTGCATCATTAATATGGCATCTATTTTCTGATGCAACCCACATGTGTTGACCTACATTAAGCATTTTTAACTTTTAACTTGGATGATCAACTCACAAGTTTGCACAGATTATAACCCTTGCTTGCTTTCTTAACCACTCAAAGTCAACAATACACTGTACCACAAATCACATTTGGTTTTAGTATTAGGGCTACCATAATTTTTGCTTCAAGGTTAAGATCATGCATCACTCTTGGACAACAATTATAACTTAAGCCTGACCCCAGCTCTATTGCCAACAATTATCTCTTTAACAAACACCACATCCCATGTCACATCATTTTTGGACATGCATATCGAATTCAAACTGTAGTTAAGTAAGAAAGATAACAGATCAATCCCATAATTCATGAACTACTTTCAGGACTGTCAGTGAAGGAAGCAACCTACTGGCAGGAGCTCAGTGAGGAGCAGGCTACGAGCTTACCTCAAGTTTCACTCTATGCTGTTCTACTCCTGTCATTTCCATCATTTGCATCTAAATCCAAAATCGATGTTTTTAAGTCACACCCTTGTCCAAAATCTAAATACATTATGCCATTCAAATTGTTTCTCTCCATCAAAATGCTGATGGATGCCATTTTCTCTTTTATAGATTTCTCCATTAATTACCTATAGGAAAATAATGCCAAAATGGATGTGCTATGATAGCATGTTGTGTTTGACTCTCAACTCAGTTGTTACAGTTTAAGCAAAGAAAAAGGAAAAAAGTCACAAAAGAAAAGGGGGAGAGGACAGCATTGTGCAGCAAACATGTCAGGAGGATGACTAATATCTCAAGTACAAGGCTTAGTCTCGAGACCCTCAAGCATCCTGCAACTCAAAGTACATTCAGATAAAATATATCAAGCAAAGAAGAATCAATACACAACCCCCACTCCCCCTCTCAAATCCAAAGGAGCGTGGAGAGATCACCCTTATGACACATCTTCACAATGAATCCTGCCTATCTCATTAAGCAACAAACTAATTGGTCAAAATATATATGTAAAATAAGGCCCTTATTTGTTAAATGTGGTACATTGTGTAATTTTGAATAGGGAAGCGTGGCCATCATTTACCAATATTAACTCAACATCTTAATCATTGACTCACAAAGATGTGCATAACAGTATCAGAACCTTCAACTAGCAGAGTCAGAGTTAAGTAGTTGTTAATTTTGCTCAACTTCAAAACATTACAATCATCAGACAGTGCAAACTTGGTATCCTATCTCCATATATACAAAGGTGAAGAGTGATAGCAGTATGGTAAGTGAAAGATGGCTTTTGGGCAAAAATTTCAAATACAAATATTTACAGAAATGAAATGCAAGAATTTCAGTTTTCAGATTGTTATAAAAAACAAGCAAATATAACCAACCTGAAGAGGCTCATTCTCATCAGTAGAACCAAGCATCTCATTTACCAAAAGCTGACGTTCAGAGGGATCACCAAAAGTTAGACATTTTTCCACAACATTGGAAGCAAACTTCTGCTGGCTCATTTGAACTATCTTCCCAGCTAATTCCTTTATTATTGATGAACGCTCATGTGGCTTTCCATGCTCAAGTACATGCTGTTTGTAAGTAAAAGCACAATGTCAACCGAAGTAACCGCCACAAAGATGCATCAGATGTATCGCATATAGAAGTGTATTCATGTTAAGTTCAAAGAATAAAGAAGTATTAGGAGGTTGAAAGTCAAATTATGATAAACAAGACACTTCCTTAGTCATTTACCTATGCAACTTAGTGACACACACACACACATATATATACATCGACATCCTCAAGCCTCGACAATATTGTTGATATGACTACCAGAGTCATCAGACACAGGTTGATCAGAGTGCCTTTGCCCACTTTGGGTGCTGCTAATAGTATGTTGAAAGGAAAGTGTCAATTTAAAAGTTATTGTGTATACCAGCCTGGTGCTCTGCATCAGTCCTCCACAATTAGTGTTAGGAAGGGGGAACTTGCCTGGTGTTCCATAAAAGGAATTTCTCTAGAGTGAAAATGCTAGATGCCCAATTGCACCAATTAACAGGAGGTGTTAAACCACAGAAACAATGTTAAGAAATTGCTCAAAATGTCTGTACAGAAACTGGGGCAAATACCCATAGACAAGTCTTCACAAACCTGAACGACATAATTTCCATACTGATCTTGCGCCAACATGCTAACAGACCCTAAGATTTCATCCATCACTTTATCCTGTGTCTTCGGATCCAGGCAGTGCTCCAAAATCCTCTGTTCTCATAACAAAAGTCAATAAAAAATCTTATTTTTATTACAAAATTCTCCAAAAGTCACCAAATATAAGGAAGGAAATTAATTTAACATTTTGATACCTGTACCACCCGACACCCATATGGATGAGTGGAAAGGGTTACAACTTGATCAAAAAATGTTGAAACAATGAACTGAATCTGTTCTTCAGGAACACATTCAATACACTTCTGAATGACATGGTTCCCGTTCTGATCACGAACACAGCGCATGACATGACCATCGAGCTCTTCCACCATCTTTATCTTTTGATCCAGATCAACAACTTCTATTGCCTGGATGGATAAATAACGTTCTCGTTTTAAGATCTCATACGTGCCAGCTCAGTCAGCAACATTAAACAAACAACCAAGAGCCTTAAAATTCAGCTGTCACCACCACATTTGCGCAATAAGAATAGAACCACCAAGAAGTGAGATTTACTTTTCTAGATTTTTTTTTACTATATTGGGAATGGAACTTTTTGGAAAAATTAGAGAAACATGTAAAAATATTATAAAAAAAAAAAAAGCGCTGACCGGACTTTGCAAGTGCAAAATAACTAAATAATTGAGCATGCTCTTTATACTCTCTCTTTTTATGAAGGATACAAATGTGTAATCCAGAAATAAACTTAATATGGACGTATAATTCCTTAATTAATTTTTGAACAAGTCTATCTTTAAAAAAGTGTCCAAGTCTAGTCATAAATAAGGCTCATACAAATATGGCTACACAAAATTATTAAAAAAAAATCAAAACTACTGATATTCATTATACTAGAAAACGTTTCCAAGTCATCAAAACCCATCGAGATCCATGGACCCGCAATATAAAGCATACAAATAACAAACTATTCGTTATAACTAGGGAGAAGTTGTTCCAAAATAAATATTTAATTTGGATGCAATATTGATAATAAAAAAATTAATATAAACATCATGATATACTAGACATAACCTAGCATGCATTTGAAAGACACGTGTCAGGCATGCCCAAAAAGCTTATGCAAAATAGAAAAAGATCTCCAATCTTGGTTGCACAGGTAAAAGAAAAAGGGGTCTTATAAAACACACACACAGCTATACAAGATACAGCTGGACCAAGGATGGGTGGTTATTACCTTCTGGATCACTCGACAGCCATACATTTGAAGGCTAAGTGTCAAGACATTGCCAAAAAGCTTGCTAGCCAGTTCTCTTTTCTGGGAGACCATTCCATGCTCAAAAAACTGTCATTACATACCAAGAGTCACCCATCTAAAACCAAGTAAAAAGGTACAACCACAACTATGTATGCAGCCCTGCACATTCATTATATGTAGCATATGAATCTGTGTGAATATTATGAGTACCTTTTGAACAACATAATTGCCAAATACATCAGTCATCAAAGTAAGAGCTTGTGGAATAATTTCCATAAAAACCATATTTTTCTCCTCTACAGTTGCAGTTTCAAGCTTTTGTTGAATGAATCGACTTCCATACTGATCCGCACTGTAGATAATAACATTTGGTCATAGATTTTAAATGGGGATGGCTGACCAGTATTCATCTGAAAAAAACAAAAAATATATGAGCAGATCATACCTGAACTCAACAACATGACCTGTTATTTCTGAAAGTTCAAAACTCTTGGTTTTATTGCTCTTAAACTCTTCCAGGAGAGAAGACGCAAAACTATCTTCAGCACTGTAACCAGTTCGCAAGTGCCAGGGACCCATCACACCCCCAGCTAAGTTTCTCATTGCAGAAGGGAATCGCACATTAAGTTCACTATGCCTCATTGGACTACCAGGTCCAGCAGCAGAATTTGGAATGCCAGGACTAGCCAAGGGACTGCCAGGATATGACAAACCAACACCATATCCAGGAGTTCCATAGTAACCATGGTGATTAGGGTCACCAGACTTCATTTGCATGGAAACACCATATTGCGATTTTGGTGATAGTAAACCCCCCAGGTAAGCTTTCTGAAGCAAATCCATGTGTGAATTCCCCAAGTAATTCCCATCCATCGAGGCATCATTGAGAGCTGCAGCATACCCTGTTCTTAAATATTGAAGATACAGTGGATCAACAAGAGGTGCCTGAACAGAATTCCCAGCCATCTGGTTCCCATATCTCTTCAGATGCTGTGATTCTGATCCACCAAGGTTCAGACTTGATCCAGAAGGCAGAGCTCCCCCCAACATTCTCGACTCTATTCCAGGGACGGCCATAGCTGCAGCAACATTTTCATATAAAGGTGGCAGATTAGATGTGCCTAGATTGCTAGCCATCATGGATGGCGAAGCTGTATTTATGGAGTGCCCACCCAAACCATAGTTCAAAAGTGATGAATTAAGATTATCCATATGCTGATAGTAAGAAGATAAATTTCCTTTGCTGTTAACAGTACTAGGAGATCCCTTTTGGTAAAATTTATTCGAAGAAGCAGTAGTTCTATGCAGGTCAACACGCTTATCTGATACCAAGGACAAGTTATGCACATCTGATGCAGATCCATTGCTCCTACTTGCATCTGAGTATGATACTTGAATGGGCATATCTTCAAAAGGCATATGAAAATGCCCCAATTCAGATTCCATGTGCAGATTCTGCATTGCTTTATTCTGACCACTTTGCAAACCAAACATAAAATTATCGTGATCATTAAAATCCTTCTCAATCTGTGGTGGCAAATTATTATGTTCACCCACCACACTATTTGAAAGGTTCATGGCAGACAAAGCAGAGACCAAATCTACAGACTCAGTTGGGGTAGTTGAGATGTTAAATGAGTTTGGACTATTAACATTTCTATTCTCAGAAGTGTTTGATCGCTCCCCACCAATAGGGGGCAGGCAAGGACTAGGAGCCCTAGCAATGAGTGGGGGATCGGGGGTGGTACTCCTAGAAAGGGAAGCACCCAAAGCAGTAGCATATGAATATGATGCAGATAGACCAACATTTTGGACAGCAGATGAGCCTTGAACACTTGAATTAGATGTCATGATATCCTTGGATGCAAATTCGCCATGTAAATGGCTCAGCTCAGCTTCAGCAGAACTTAAGGTATCATTTTCATAAGCATTACGGCTAGCAGGCCGGGATGGATTCCCAGTGGCAGAAGTTGCACGCCCCAAATCATCCTACAGAAACATTAGCATCCAAATTAACCAAAAAGGTCATAAAGGAAACATTTTGAACAAGAGCGTTCTTCCTGCAGAGCTCTCTATTCACCAAACTATGTTCCTTAGCAAAAGGAATGCTGGGTTGCATTTAAAACAAAACTATTCCCAAGAAACAAGCTAATTTCATCTAAATGCTTGTGGCAATGCTCTCAATCACCATGCCAGGCCCCATGAACAAGATTAGTAGGCCTATAATCTAAATATCTCTTACCACTCCTTGGGATTCAATATTAAAAATGAGGTCAACCACACCAAACTAACCAAAAGAGGATGCTGTTCACCTCCAATTATTGCCTAACAATATTGACAGAAAGAAAAGAGCCATCCAATCTACACCTTGTTAACATTAAGGGATTTCACAGCCTCAATCAGTTGCCTCTTTTGAGACCGACAGCTACTGAGGATCATGAAGAAAACGAATTGGGACATGAACCATCCAATGTGATGATTTAGAAGGACTCATTAAAACATTATCAAGACTTAACCAAAGACATTTTGCATGAATGAAATTCTTTTTACCACTAAACCATGACTAGTTCTTTCTAGGCAGTAGACAGATAAATCAACTTTTAAGTAAATGACGTATGTAAATAAGCAGTTGAAACAAGTGTAGTCTACTTAATACCCATGTTGATAACTATGATTTAAAATTACTTTCTTAAGCATGGATATCAAAATGGAAGAGAACAAAACAGATATTTAAAAGGAGACTGTAAAGTCAGCAGAACAGTGAAAACATAATAAAATGCAGGACAGCAGCCTGAAAGCTCTGGATTGAGTACAACAAACTGGAAATGAAAAACAGGTTCTGCATTAAACAAATTCAAAGACATGTGTAAGACACATTAGTTCAGGATTGCAGTTTTTTCTAATAGTTCCAGGCTTCAAAGAACACACTGGAAAATGCGCAGCTGGCACATAATTCTGATTGGCGCACTAACACAGAGCCTGAATGAAATATATATGGCCAGAAGTACTACTTTACAATTTTTGCTGGTTTCTTCCATTTCTATGAAATAATCACCCTATTCACCCTGTGTCTATTTAATCTAGGAACCATAATCGATAGCTTAATATGGATTATCCCCTGAATTATCAGCTCAATGTATCAAACAATCAGGACCTGAACAAGAGGAAAGTTCATTGTATATAAATGTAATAAAAGATTATGTCATGGGAGGAGGAAGGAGACTGGAAGCTTTGCCATTCACTATTACAACATAATAAAAAAATTTAGCTCATACTTGGGCCATACTATTTTCGTAAGGACCAAAGCCATAACAAAACTTAAAACCAAAAGGTTTTGGGCCTCCTAAAGTGATCTTACATCTAGATGTGATGTGAGTGGCTAAAGCAAAGACCAACAGTTATTGGTTTCAAATTTCTAATTTTTTATGTGAAGAAAGTATGTTTCCCACCTAGATATGAGAGGCTAAACAGAAGATAAATACACAAACCTCAGGGAATTGAATAAATATAAAAATAAAACAAGGAGGAAATCTAAATCAACATATCATGCACATATCCTTCGCACTTAGCACTCCACAGATAGAGATTCATAAATCCTGACACCTTCTCCCCTTACAAGATATATTGAAAGAATCAAGCTAAAGCACAATTTTTATAACAATAAGAGACTTGTCCAAATGCAATCATTTACATTGGTCTCCCTAAATATGTCAATTCCAGGTTGGCATAACAGTGGAAGTGAAAATCATAAATCCACATGTTTAATCAATTTATAACACATTAACTACAGAACTTTTACTAGCAACAGCCGTTGCATCATAGTTCAGAAAGATCTATGGATATTGCAGTCATTTTGTATGTGTAACTAAAAATGTGACAATGGAGCTCGAGTTAAAATAGAAGTGAATTATTAAATATATTAGATGTGTATGTTTCATCCAATGAAGAAATAATTAGACAAACTTCAGGCATAAATGTTACAGTTGAGATAAATAGGCATACATACGTAAATTATAGCATATTAGCATAAGTTGCAGGCTCCAAATTGGAGAGGAAGAGGGAGGGGGGAGAGGGGGGAGATTAAGAAATGAACTAAGTGGACGAATAATCTTAGCATGTTAACCTAAGTGTCTGCTTCTGATAAGATGACCTAAGTGAGCAAGATCCCACAAAATACAGCTTTGCCAGGTACAAGCACAAACATAGCTTGACAAAGACAAAATCCAACCAAAAACTTTTATGGCTTTAGGATGGTCTTGACTCAAACCCATCATCCAAAATTTCAGAGTCTGCAACTTGGATTAGTCATCTCTAGTTGTTGAAGACAAAATCCAACTACAACCCTTAGCTCTAAGTTCATACGATATGATTTAAGCTTTGAGGAGGCTAACTTTCCATCACAGCAGCTGGAAGGCAACTGCGTGAAGATACTGGAGATAATATAACATGTCATAGCACATAATTTTGCAGTATGAGCATTTTTTTATAAACAGAGGCCCCTAGTTATTACATATACATATATTCATATTCCAACGGTATGCTAGAAATAAATTAAGATGCAAACCTCCAAACAAAAACATTATGGGATCAAAGCATCGACATAGACGATACAATTAACAGATACGACAGAAGGCATTAATTATACCTGCCCAAAAGGACAAATGAATTCATTCATATGTACTCGCAACATGAGAAGATGGAGTTTCAAATATAATTGAATTTTACTCACAAGATGCACATACGTGTCAAAGATGCAGGGAAGCAAGAGATGACGTTAAACAATTTAGAGGAATATATATATCATCCACACTCAAAGTTATCAACTGAAAGACAAAACTACATACCAAGGACTCTTTACCAACATTAACATATCAGGACTAAAATGCCAATACACACCACTAACAGGTGGAGTTGAACAAATGGACATGGAACAAACCCGAGTTACATACATGAGAGAGCATACGCAGATAAAAAACAGAAGTATGGCGAAAATCACCTGAAATATTTCCGCCAGGCTTTTCTGTTTCCCCCCAAGTCCTAAACCAGGCAAGCCAATCAATCCATCACCACCCCACTCTGCTGAACCGCCATGGATTTTCTCAGGATCAGTCTCACTCTCTCCTTTCCTCGAACTAAAACCCGGTGGCATCGATAACATTGATCGTCCCCCGCGACCACTATCATTCCTATTCACTTTCCTTCTATCCCCAATCCCGCCCAACGCCGAACTCCCTCCACCTTGCAATCTCTGTGCAAACCGCCAATCCTCTTTCGACACCGAAGGGTGTGGCAACCTAGGGTTTAAATTCACATTCGAATAGTAGTAAGATAAATAAGCAGGATCAGACCTAAGCTCTTCGTCGGACCTAAACCCATTGCCGGTCCTATTGTTAGCAGGCCCCGAAGACGCACCACCGTCGCCGCCGCCAACACCGCCGTGATTACCAAACAAACTGCCAACTGCACTCAGTGAACCTTCGACAGTGGGAGGAGCTGACCCACTTCGAAACAAATTTAGCTCCTTTTCCAGATCATCAGCGTCTTGTCGCCGCTGCTCGCGGAGCAACAAACTGATTTCTTTCTCCAGTTCATCCCCAAACGATCCTTCGTTGCCGCCAAGCATCGGCCTCCTTCCCAATTCAGACAGCATACTAACCCTAGAAAGCTACAAAAAACAAACTTCGCAATCCACAAGTAAAACCCTTTACACCCATCTAGTCACAATCTTCAATCCCGCCA
Organism: Diospyros lotus; assembly: GCF_014633365.1. Lineage (NCBI taxonomy): Eukaryota > Viridiplantae > Streptophyta > Magnoliopsida > Ericales > Ebenaceae > Diospyros > Diospyros lotus. The sequence goes on along the minus strand of NC_068338.1, from coordinate 31,262,749 downwards.
ATGAACACATAAAAATCCAATCTTTCATCATCGGGAGCTCGAGCGACCCTCAAAGACCGGGTGAAGCATATAAACAAAAAGGGTTACGAACACACGAAAACAAAGACGGTTTCTTTTCCGTTTTCAACACTGAATGCCATGATAGAACCGAGAAAGCAGCAGAGAAATAAAACCCAGTTGGAGCTCAAGAAGAGTGAGAAATGGGATCAAACGGACATTGTGGGGGCGTAAGAAGCTGACGGCTCTGATCAATCTGGCGGCGAATTGGTTCTTCCAAAGACCCTTTTTAGGGTTTTGTTTTCCAACTTGACATCCCCACAAGATTAAATACACTTGCCAAATTTCGCTTTTATTGCCTATTTCCTTTTTCCATTTTTGATGATTTTTGGAAATGCTTTTGTTAGCGGAGTGCAAAAAGAAAAAAAAAAAATCCTGAAATATAGGTGGGACAATTGACCAAGGTGATCACCCACTCATATATATATATATATATACACACAGAGAGGGAGAGAGAGAGAGAGAACGAGATAGAGATTGAGAGAAATATCAAATAATATCACTACACATCATGTACGTCCGTGTTTGGATTTTGTTTTTGGTTTAGTTTTTAGCTTTGGTTTCTTGTCTACGTGTTGTTATGCCAGGGAAGAATCTGTGGGCAACGCGAGGAGGGTTCTTCAGATTCGGTGGTTCTTCTGGCAAACGCTGCCTAAAAGGGGGCAGATTTATTGGGTGAGTGGCGACGTGTTTGGGAGCCGGGAAATTGCCAGAATGCCCTCAGAAAATCAAATTCCCGTCCGGATATTCCGTTTCCTTTTTGCTAGAAAATGGGCTTTCCAGAGGCTTCCGAGTTCCCGTTTCTCTGCCTCGGCAGAAATTGCAAAAATAGTAAGATCCATGAAATCAATTGAATTTGGATCTAGAAAAGAAGAGGAAAGGGAAGGCCTGAATTCACAATCTGTAAGCATATAGAGATGAGTTTTGAATTTTCATCATTAAACTACTTTCGAGGGAGAGATATTGTGTTCAAATTTCTTTTAACTCTTTAACGTTGTCTTTGTTTATAATTACATAGTTTTTATCATTATTTATTTAGTTTAAGAAGTGAAGGGAGGGACAAATGATATCATTATTCATTGAGTTAGAACTTAATTTCTCAACCGTGTCATAATTGTTTTGTTTGTGCTCTTTGAATTCAATAAATGATGACTAATTACCTCAGTGTTTAACAAAAGTATAAATAATATAAAGTGATGAATTGTATATACTGTTTTAGATAATGGGACAAAACATAATAATGGTTAAATAAAAAAGAAAAACACAAAGCCATAGCTGCCTGCCCATGTCACGCGCAGCAAGAGAGACACAACCGCCAATAAACGAGAGAAGAAGATAAGGATGGCATTCAACACATGCAGTGGCATAAGCCTAGGTTTCACATTTTTCCTCCATACACGTTTGATTTTTAAAATAAAAAATATTTTTATTTTTTAAAACAATATATATGATACTATAACTTAGATATTAGAATTTTCTTAAAATTAATAAAATATTTTTAATGTTAAAGATGTTCTGTTTTGTTGCCAAATTTGAGCCTATATCATACTTTATATGGTTTTAAGTTTTTCTGAATCTTTAAAATAAATTATTTTAAAAATTTTTCTAAGTAAACGAGAGGATGAAGTAAGTAGCTAATCGAGTGTTATTTTTGGTCATTATGAATAGTAAAAATCTTTATAGGGAAGTTGGCATATGAATAAGATACAATTAATTTTATATATTATTTCTTTATTTTTGTATTGCATGTATATATATCAACCATAACAATACAGTTAAAGAATGACGGGGATAACATTGCATATATATTTTTGCAAGCTTAATTTATTATTATGGAAATTTGTTGACGGCGGTCTGGAAATTTGTCGATGAGGGGGAGGTAAGGTCTGGAAGCTTAATTAATTAGAACCTATTTTCCTTCTCCCCCTCCCCTCTCTCTCTCTCTCTCTCTCTCTCTCTCTCTCTCTCTTGCAGGTTATGTATTATCTATTTGTGGGTTGTCGTTATTAATTAAGGAAAAAACTGCAAAAAAAAGGTGGCAAAGTTGTAACAACAAAACCCTTATTAGTTTGAAAAAAGAAATTTATTATGTTTGACCTGTGTATGCATCATTGGTGGGTGTTCCTGGTCGCCGAGACCAGTCAAGGATTGCGTACACGAAATGTAAGAAATAAGAAACTTCTGGAGAAGGAGGGGGTAATGGGAAACGGGATGCCAAGAAAGAAGCTGTTTTGTTAATACTACAGGAGGAAGAGGGGGCATTTTGACCACTGGTTTGGTCGAGTGTGGTCCACTGATGTGACAGAGGTAAGCCATGTCCATGCTTCCATTTTGTTATCCACCACCCACCTGGATTTAATTTACTCGGAATGTTGCATGCGACAAATCACAAGTCAGAGCTCGAAATATATGAAATCTGGGAGTAGAGAGAACAGCTGGGATTCAGAAACAGCCATTAATTGAACCCATCTGCAAGTGAGTTCTTTTGCTTAAACCGCAATATTTTTGGGTTTGAGGAGGTCAATGAAGGATGAATAGTGGTCTTAATTTGTACATTTAACTGTAGTCTCTCTTGTGGCTGATTTTGGGTGTTTGTTTGGCTCAAGGGAAACTAATAAAAAGTGAATGGAAAGAATGTGCTTGTATTGTAAGCCTTCCTTTCGCAGCACATTTTGAGAACTTCGACGGAAAATGACAGCAAGCAAGCCAGCAAGCGGCTTTAATTAATTATGAGCACCCAGCCAATTTGCATTTCCTCTTTGGTATATTTTGCTCTCTGTGTTGTGAGAGTGAGCGTTCCTCTTTGTGGGTTTCAAAAGCTAAAATATTCCCTTGAAAAAGCAGCACTTTCCCTCCTAAAAAGTGACCTAAAAAGGAATTTCACAGCCTACATCGTCTTTCGGGCTGATTCTTCTCATTTTCTTACATTTTTTTCTGCCCTATTTTTTATTTTATTTTTGATAATTCCATGATACCTCACATTATCAAAAGTTTAAACTGAAAATTTGAGGTTTAAATTCTATAACTAAAGTGAGCAAGTGAGCCTATCTTAATATTTTCCAAAAATTTTAGATGTTGACTAAGTCAGGAGAGTTAAACTAAAAATGTGTTTGATTATACACATTTATCATAAAAAATATATAATTATTACAATATTTTTTATGGAAGCAATCAAACACTTTTAACTTTTCTATGAAAAAATGTGTATAGTACAAATATTTAAACCTTATTTTCATGGAATTCATTTTTTAAGGGAGTGAGATGATTTTTATTTTTTAGACAAAATTATTTAGAATTAAATTCTAAATAATGTAATCAAACATACCCTAGGAATGAGAAAAAAATAGAGAAAGAGTCAAAGAAATAGAGTTATTAAACTCATTGCCTCATTGTGATAAGTTAAGAGGTACTTGAGGAAGGTGTGGTAGATGTTAAATTTTTATATTTATTCTAACAAATAAAATAAAAAGTTCTAACAAATGTCATTCTATCATAGTTGTGCATGATATGTAAAGGGGACAACTAACTCCTCGTGCCAAATCTCCCTAGTGAGTCATTTTGGTCAGGACAATCACCCATGTAACGTAAGGGCACTAGCTGCTTTATGCTAAATAAGTAAATAACTGTCCCAATATGGTCAATGCATTTTTTAAGGGTCAACTTTTTTTTATAATAAAATATTTTATTAAATGTAAAAGGTGAAATTTCTCATTTTAAGGCTCTTCATATACTGTCCCACGTATACGAGAGATGTTAATCACGATATAAGACAGCACACCAGATAAGAGACAGAATGCATGATACTCATAAGAAACCATATAGTGAAATATTTTTTTTACAATGTAGACAGATTAAGTTTGAATTTTGAGTAAAGTTTGGATGTATTTAAAAAAAAATCTCTTAAATGTGTTTTTTTGGGTAAAAATATAATTTTAATTATTGTTGAACTATCACTAAATAAAAAAAACAATTTTATTTGCCAAACAAAAAGAAGCAGAGGAAAGTGGGAGGGAAATTGACTTCAACGCCTTATTAATTTTTTAATGTTTTTTCCACCATAAAAATCAAATCCATTTTTGAGTCAACGCCTTCCTAAGCCAAGTTGGGCTTCGGCCCAGTCCGCGTTTTTCTCCAGCCTATCACAATTGACGCGAAAGCTGACCATTAAGTCTGACTTTCACGGTGACACTAACGCCGTTAATTCAAGCGATCGGAGTTCGACGCGTGGGTAGCACGCCGACGGTTCTTCGCCGTTAAGGCCATCATCACGCGTGTTTAAAACCCTTTTTCCCTTCGTTCGCATTCCTCAGTGTTATTCTCATTTCCCCTCTCTGTCTCTCTCTAGAGTCTAAACACAGCTCTCTTTCTCTATCTGTGTCTATATATCTCCGGCGTCGGTTTTGTATAATTTCCCGGCGATTTTTATTGAGTTAGTTTAATTGTTTAGATCTAGTAAGGAGGCGTGGAGATGTCATCGACGGCGTCGTATTGGTGCTATAGGTGCACTCGCTTCGTTAGGGTTTGGGCTGAGGAGACCCTGGTTTGTCCGCACTGCGACGGCGGATTCATTGAGGCGGTGGACGCTACGCCGCCTTCCGGATCTCCTCGCGCGGCTGATTTCTACATGTTGGGCAGCAACAGGTCCGATTCCAATCGGAGGGCGAATCTTCGGCTCCACCGGACCCGGCGGAACCACGGTGATCGGTCGCCGTTCAATCCGGTCATCGTGCTGCGCGGTGCGGCGGATGGAGGTAGTGATGAAGGCGGCGGAGGAGAGAGGAGGAGCTTCGAGTTGTACTACGACGACGGCGCGGGGTCGGGGCTTCGTCCGTTGCCGACGGCGATGTCTGAGTTCTTGATGGGGTCGGGGTTCGACCTTTTGCTCGATCAGCTGGAGCAGATCGAAATCAACGGCCTCGGCCGCCAGGAACAGCCGCCGGCGTCGAAATCGGCCATCGAATCGATGCCGACGATCGAAATCGTCGCCGCACACATCAACTCGGAATCACACTGCGCCGTGTGCAAAGAAGCTTTTGTTCTCGGCTCCGAGGCTCGCGAAATGCCCTGTAAGCACATATATCACTCCGACTGCATCCTCCCTTGGCTCTCCCTCCGCAATTCCTGCCCGGTTTGCCGCCACGAATTGCCCACCGACGCCAGCACCGCCTCCGAGCTCGAAAACGGCGACCTCTCTCGAACCCCTGCGGAGGAAGAGGCAGTTGGACTCACCATATGGAGACTTCCTGGCGGTGGATTTGCGGTGGGAAGGTTCCCTGGGGGGAGAAGAGCCGGAGAACGCGAACTTCCCGCTGTGTATACAGAAATGGACGGCGGATTCAACAACAGCGGTGCTCCACGGAGGATCGCCTGGGGGTCGAGGCGGGGCAGGACCAGAGAGGGCGGTGGGTTTGGAAGAACCGTCCGCAATTTGTTCTCGTTCCTTGGGAGGTCTAGGAATTCCCCTGGCTCATCACATTCCAGTAGCTCCGAATCCGTTGGCTCACCGACAATTACAAGAAGCCACAGTCACTCTGGTTCATTTTTTGGTAGGTTTTTGAGGCGCCGAACCAGGAATTGGGTCCTGGAAGACCAAAATGGAATGTCGAGGTGGTGATTACTGATTGGTCCTTACACAAAGCCTAAAGCTTTCTGCTTTTGTGAAATTCAATTTCCGAACAAGAGATGTCCTCTCTTACTCTCATGTAAATAGTATGCCAGAAGTAAGAATTTGGGTTCTAGATTAGCATGTAGAGGGAACGGTTCATCTTTAAATCAATGGGAGCGCGGACTTTCTATATATTGAAATGGGTATTCATTCTGCTGAAGTATGGTATCAACTCCAATGAAACGATTTATTGGTTCTTTGGGAAGCTAATGAAAACAAACAGCCGCTTGTCCGGTGGGGGAAGAAGAGGAGGAGAGGTGGGGGTTCTGCGATTGGTAAGATACTGAGAAACGCTAATCTGTTAATGTGCCCGTGTGGCGTGTTTATTAGCACTTAGAAGCATTTGTTAATTTCTCAAAAAATTGTAATTCTTTTTGTTGAGTTCATTTATTGTCGGGAATATCACAAATTTGCCTCCATTTATAACTCTAGCCCCCTGGCCATGGATATGCTGGGAGACAGAGAGAATTCATTTCTTCTTGTTGGTGGTGTGAGATTATTGCAAATTGGTGGCTGGAGCGGGAGCGGGAGCGGGAGCGGAGGTCGCAACAGATGATTCTTTTCGGTGGAAAGAAAAGAGGTATTTTTACTTTAACAAGACGACCTTTTTCTTTTTTTCTGGTCTCCCCTTTTCTTTACTGGCAATCGGTTGTGTGTCTGGCCTCGTGGAAAAGCACTCAGCTTTGGCATGTTTGTCATCCCCTTTCGCAGTGACCTGTTCAAGCACACGACGCACGCATCAATGGAGACAAAAACAAAAGAAGATTTCGCACTCTTCATCCAAATCATTTGACCCCCCAGATCACCAATCTAACCTGTTCTTGTTTGCCATGAAAATGAAATGGAAAAGAATCACTCACTCGATGAATGTTTGTATTACTTCAAAAGCAAGTGTCAAGAAGACAAAATTAAATTCATGGGACAAGGCTGGTGAAAAGGGTGACCGGAGAGTGAGCCGAGCCATATTCAACAAAGTGGGCCAACTAGGTTACGCAATAGAGCATTTCAGGACAGTAGAAGTAGGCTTGGGATTCGATTATTGGTTGGTTTGGAAAGCTGCAATGCAATTGAACGAGGAGGTGGGTTGTCTGCTTCCGCCGACCAGGTTCTATGGAGAGAGCACTCCACAGAACTTTCTGCCCATCCCCTACCCCCTCCCCATTTACGAGCCATGTTCAGTTTAGTATTCATTAGCCCATCATGTGCAAGATTTCCCTTTATTAGTCTCACTCAAAACTGTTGAAATTTGATTTTTAACTCCACAGCTTCAGTGCCAGGGTCGTTTTGGAATTTGAGATAACTTACAGAGGGCGACCAACCAAGTTGAGAGAAGACTGATAAACAGAAAATCTTTTTTTTCAGACATTTTAACTCACCTGGACTACCACGTTGGTTCTTAGGCACCTAGAGTATTGTCTTGGTGCTGAATTCTAAGTACTTGTTTAATACCATATATATGTAAAACAAATATGATGGTATGCAGGCTGAGAACTCTCGCGAGTGCCAAACAAATTAATGTTGCTTCTAATTCTATGAAGTATGATGCGTTGAGGTGGTAGAAAATAAATTAGCAGCATTGCATAGCAGAGAAGAAATAAAGTAATAAACCTTTCTTGGGGAGATTCGAAAACAAAAAGACAAAACGAAACCATGCTGTCGTATGTTTCAGTGGGCGACCAAAGCTGAGGTCCGATTCCTTGACGCTTCGACGAGGGTAACACTCGTGTCCACACAGAAGTGAGAAGTGTTCTCGATGTGACTGCGACATAAAATAAAATGATACTAATTAGTACCCACCAACCCATCCAGAGTGGTTTGAGTCATAGAATTTACTCTTAATTTTTAAAATTATTGACTGCTCTGCTGTTGAAACACATTATTAGTTCATTTTCGTGTCTCAATTTAACGACATGTTCTCACTATAGTAATCAAGTTGAATTTATAAATAAATATATTTAAAACAATTTATGTAATTATTTATGAATTTGGTTTTGGCACTAGAACATGCTAGTTTTTGTTTAGTTTTCCAGTCCTGAAGAAGTCTGTCGATGTCATGTTTCGGGGATGGATGAAATAATTTCTTTTTTAATACACGATAACTTTGATACAGTTAAGGAGACTGAATTCATTGACTAACGTGATAAAATAATCAGACTAAATATGATTATGTTGTGTATACAAGTGTGAATGCAAGTGTGGGTGTTACATTGATTGTGCAAAGAGATGAGAGTGAATATTATATTTCTCCCTAACGACTAGGGTTTGGACCTAAGGGGCACTCACATTTTGCGAGCAGGCGAACCCCTTGGGCCTCGTGCGCCGCTATTGTTGCCGTCTGTCGAGTCGGGTCACACATATATTTTTATATAAAAGAAATTAAAATTATTATTATTTTTTTATTTCCTTTCTTCCCTTCAGAGTCAGTTTGTCTTCTGAGAGGAAAACCGAGCAAACAACCTTTAACTTTCTAGCGCTTCGTCTGCTTCAGACATCGGAATTAAAGTCGACATTCAATATCGACTTGAGTGCGATTGCTCGATGCCCTCGACATAGCTATAAAAGGCAGGTAACACTTCGATTTTCGTATCGCCCTTTTTTCTGAGAGCCTTCGTTATCCCCCCCGAGGACTTTCAGTCACAGAAAGCAAATACCTCCCGAGTTCTATTAGATCCGGCTGATCGTGGTCGACATTCACCAAAACAAAGCCGTTGTATCCTGTGTTGACAATCGTCAAAGTCTGCCAATAACTGGAGTAGGGCATTTCTGTCTTCAGGACATTGCTTCCAGTGTGCCTCGGTCATCAGTTCCTCCTTGCCCCTCTCTGTGTTTCCATTCCGGTGGTATTTTCGTCCAACCTCCATTCTCCGATTGTTGCCTACCTTGTCGGAGTCTAGGTTTGCATTTCCCTACTGTTGTGCCTGCTTACAATTAAAGTCGTGATATATATATATATATATATTGTTGTTGTTCATATACTATTGCGATAAATTGTTGTTGTTGCTTTTGTTGAGCGTGCAATTAGTATATCTGTTATTCTTGTTTCAACAATCTAAGGACAGTCAAGGAAAAACAAATTTGAAAAATATTGTCTATATTGGATGTAGCTGCCCCCAACCACAACAACGCTGCCTTGACCTCCATTCATGCTACTATTCTGACCACTATCTCCGTTGTCATTGTCGAACCAGCAGCTGTCAAGGCAACTCCTAACGTTGAGAAGCTGCAACAATTCAATGGAGATGATTTTAAGAGGTGGCAACAGAAGATGATCTTCTATCTGACCACCCTGAATTTGGCTCACATCCTCAAGGAGGATTGTCTAGTTATTCCTGAAGAAGATGTAACGGTGGAGACTCAGGCAGCCAAAAAAGCACGTCAACATTCAGATTTTCTTTGTCGGAACTACAAATTGAGTGGGCTGGTAGACTCATTTTACAATGTTTATTGCACGGCTTATCCAAAGTCCAAATAGTTCTGGGAGGCATTGGACAAGAAGTATAAGCTAAAAGATGCGGGCACCAAAAAGTTCTTGGTCGGGAAGTTCCTTGACTACAAGATGGTTGGTATCGAGCTGGTGGTCAACCAGTTGGAAGAATTGCAGGTCTTTTTCAGTGACTTGCTGTGTGAAGGATTGGTCATAAATGAGTCATTCTAAGTTGCCGGTGTGATAGAGAAGTTACCATCTTCGTGGAAAGACTTCAAGAACTATCTTAAGCACAAGCAAAAAGAGCCATCCATGGAGGATCTGATTATTAGACTCCATATTGAAGAGAATAACAAGAAGGGAGATAAAGTTTTTCTCAGGATAGAAGCTAAGGCTAATCTGGTTGAAGGGTCAAAGCCTCAACCCAAAAAACAACAAGATAAGAAGAAGAACGGGAACATAGGTCCCAAGAATAAGACCCTCACCAGGCACATCTAGGGGAGTTGTTGGGTGTGCGGCAAGACGAGTTATAGAGCTATTGACTATCGTCACAAAAAGGGACAAAGCTTTGGCAACAACCAATGCAAGAAAAGTTAGGCCAACATGATGGAGGAAGATGTTGACCTGATTGTAGTTGTCACGGATGTCTACATGGTGTCTAACACCAAGGGCTGGTGGATAGACATTGGGGTTACGAGACACATCTACGGGGATAGGGCTCTATTCACCACTTATGAGAAGATTGACGGCTCTGAGAAGCTGTACATGGGGAATGCATCAGCTTCTCCAGTGGAAGGAAAAGGTAAGGTTCTACTGAAATGGACCTCTGAAAAAATACTTACCCTCAATTATGTGTGCCATGTGCCAGAGATTCGAAAGAACCTGGTGTCTGGAATCCTGTTGAATAAAAATGGGTTCAAGCTTGTATTTGAGTTAGACAAATTTACTCTGACTAAGAGGGGTTTGTATGTAGGAATGAGCTATCTGCATGATGGCATATTTAAACTAAATGTACTATAGTCTAGGTTCCCAAAAATAATAAGAATAAGGCTTTTGCTTATACTGTTGAGTTATGTGATATGTGGCACTCTCGATTAAGACACATCAATTATCGTTCTCTTCAAAGAATGGTAAATTTAGGACTATTGCCTAACTTTAGCATTGCCGAAGGACACAAATGTGAAGTTTGTGTCGAATCAAAGTTCACAAGAAAGTCGTTTTCATCTATGGAAAGAAACAGTGAACTACTTGATCTTATTCACAGTAATGTATGTGATATGAAGAGTACTCTTACTAGAAGTGAGAAAAAATAATTTATTATATTTATAGATGATTGTAGCAAATATTACTATGTATATTTATTACATAGTAAAGACGAAACCTTAGATGTTTTCCAAACATATAAGACAAAAGTTGAAAATCAACTTGGGAAAAAGATGAAGGTGCTGAGATCAGATAGAGGTGGTGAATTTGAGTCATCGTCTCTCTATGAGTTTTGTGAGGTTCATGATATAATCCATCAAACCATAACACCTTATACACCACAATAAAATGGTGTGGTTGAAATGAAAAATTGAATTTTGAAGGATATGATTAATTGCATGCTCAATAGTTTTGGTTTACCCCACAACTTGTGGGGGGAAGCGTTACTTATAACAAACTTAATATTGAATAGAATTCTGCACAAAAAGATTGACAAGTTTTCTTATGAAGTGTGGAATGAGGAGCAACCCTCGTACAAAATCCTGAAAGTGTATGAGTGTTTGGCTAAGATGCAAATTCCTTTACCGAAAATGACTAAACTTGGACCGAAAATGATAGATTGTGTCTTTATTGACTATGCATTGCATAGTGCGGCCTATAGGTTCCTTGTGGTAAAATCAGAAATTCCTAATATTAACAATAATACCATACTGGAATCTATTGAAGTTTAGTTGTTTGGGAACATATTCCCTTTTAAGGAAAAAAAAAACACAATGACGGTGGTTCCAAGAGAAAGTATGAGGTGAGCTTTTCTAAAGGTCAAACTGGTCCAAAAATTGAGATTGAACTTAGAAGAAACAAAAGAGATAAGAAAGCTACTTCTTTTGGACCAGATTTTCTAACATGCATGGTAGAAGATAAGCCCCAAACTTTTAATAAGATTATGGTGTCTTCCAATGCTCCATTTTGAAAGGAAACTATCAATAATGAGATGGAGTCCATTATGTAGAATCAGACATGGGTATTGGTCGACTTACCTCCTGGAAGTAAGACGATAGGATGCAAATAGATATTTAAATAGATAAATGTGTTTATGTTAAAAACAAAACACGTCCAGCAGGTAAAGACTATCGTCAAAAAGAAGGGCAAGACTTCTTCGATACCTATTCTCCTGTGATGAGGATCACATCTATATTATAATGATGTTGATTGCAATTGCAGCATTACACAATTTGGAAATCCACCAAATGGATGTAAAGACTGTATTCCCGAATGGGAATTTAGAGGAAGAAGTTTATATGGAATAGTTTAAAGAGTTTGTCATAAAGGAACATAAAAAGAAAGTGTGCAAATTCACGAAGTCTCTTTATGGACTAAAATAAACATCAAAGCAGTGGCATGAGAAATTTGATCACACTATGCTAGCAAATAGGTTAAAAAAAAATGAGTGTAATAAATGTGTTTATATTAAAAACATAAATCACGAGTGTGTCATTGTGTGCTTGTATGTGGATCACTAATAGAAGCGTCATAGAATCCATAAAGAAAATGTTGAATTCCAACTTTGACATGAAAACCTTGGTCTTGCTAATGTCATTCTTATAATCTGAATAATAAAGAATATCGAAAGGTATGTACTTTCTCAATCACATTATACAGAGAAAGTGTTGAGAAAATTTGGTCATTATGAGAGTAAGCATACGGTTACTCCGTTTGATTTAAATTCCAAGTTAAAGAAAAATAATGGTGAAGGTATATCTCCTCTAGAATATTCTAGGGTTATCAGGAGTTTGATGTACATCATGAATTGTACAATACTTGATATTGCTTACTCAGTAGGCAGGTTAGCGAGATACACGGGCAATCCTGGACGTAACCATTGGGATGCCTTTGTCAGGGTACTTAGGTATCCGAAGTACACGTTTAAGTATGGATTGCACTACACGAGATATCCACTTGTACTGGAAGGATTTAGTGAGGCTAATTGGATAACCGATAGATTGGAGACTAAGTCAACCAATGGGTATGTGTTTACCTTAAGTGGAGATACTGTATTGTGGAAGTTGAAAGGAATCCCTAATATGGCGGTATAGGCAAAAATAATTTTTTTATCATGTATCAGATACATGCAGCAGAATATAACATACACACTATACATAGCTTGGGTATTTAAGTAACACGCATATACAATAATTGAATGGATAAATAAATGTATACTTGTTGTCCGATGAAGGGATGAAATACAGAACCAGTTTCTGTATTGAGACAGAATCCATCTCAAGATATGGTGATCCTAGTTGGTCCACACCTAGTATATAGTAGAGTATCATTTCAGTCACCTATTCTCATGCTAGATACAGAGGATCTATGTATCACCGGTGCTCGTATCTCAAAATTATACGCGTAACAGTTACATATATAATTTCTATGATTATTCAGAGAAAGAAGAAAGAAGAAAGAAAAAAGAAGAAAAAGAACAGAAAGCAGCGTTAGGGAAGAGGAAATAGGAAGGTAGAGGCAGGGCCTCTGCCTTTTATTAATTTAATTCCATTTTCCCCTCTCTCAATTTAATTATCTCTCACGTCTGTCGCCCTACCATCCCAATTATACAAGTAATAATTCAGATGTTTCTATGTATTTTTACTATGCACTATACAAATTTCGACTGCCGCCTCTTACTATGCAATCAATAATTGATTTCATACTGTGCACTATGCACAATATATTTTAACTATGCATTATTCACTATACACTATTAGTAGAGAGCCAATGGTCAACTTTTAACCAATCAATTCTAGAGACATATCAGACACACAATGTTAATACCAAACACAACACTATATGGTGTGTGTGACTTTTTAGGTTTGCTATACGCTAGCAATCAGATAACACGAAAACCCTTTTCGATATCAGTTAACCCTTTGACCCATCACCGGAACTTCTTCAAATCCCGATGACATTCTGAGAATTTTTAAATAGCACCTAGTAGTGATTTAAGACAGTATAGGTGGTTGTGAAGTCTCACTTCAAGTGAACATATTATAGTTGTCGATTACCGTGTGCTATAATCCTTTCATCACTTAACGTCCCGACTGAGCAAGAGTTATGGAGTGACAAACTCATAAACTCAGTAACTATGTGTCAGACCTTATTAATGTGACTAAATGACACATCAGGAAATACTTTTCTTAACTTTCAATATGTCCTGGTTAGGGACTGTCCTGTCACATCAATAGTATATCACATAGGACGTTCATCCCATCAAATACCGACAAGAGCGACGAATCCTATTCTGAACACCTGTTTCCATACACCAGCAATACAGAACTACATAGATGAACGTTCCCACATCTCAATTGGATGGTTCAGCTCATTAGCAAATCTCGTACAACAATACACAAAACAACCATGCCGGTTCAAGTCTAGGATCAACACACCATCGCAATCTAATGACATGACCATGATCCACCATGTCATATGGTTAGTCATCGACGTCATATTCGGTTGATCATTCCCCAACGACCACTCGCAGGTTTGCTAGTGACATTTCATGTCATATGACGCGTGACACACCATTCTTCCATCGGTATCCCTATACCGAATGAGGTAGTAACCCCTGTGCTAATCCATACTCGATTAATCATAGTTCTTATCCAAAGAATCTAAGGGTTAGGAATAGTTTTAGATATTCTGTTATAAGATAATCCTATCACATAGTCTCAACACCTTGAGAATAAAATTCTTACACATAACTAAAGACCCATTCATATAATTGATTGGAGAAAATATGAATGAATAAAACCTTGCCTTTTATAGATTTATACAAAAACACAATTAATGCATTAAAACAAGCCTGCTAGATGTCATCTAAATCTAGCATCAGGTCACACAACACTAACAGAAGTCTTCAAAACAAACGTGCATCACACGGTCTACTATGGAGTTAGAGTTTATTGTTCTAGATAAAGCATGTGAAGAAGCAGAATGACTTCGAAATTTCCTTGAAGACGTTCCAATGCGGGCAAAGCCTATAAACACCATATGTATCTATTGTGACAACTTAGCTACTTCAATGCGAGCTAGAAATAGTATTTACAATGGGAAGTCAAGAAATATAAGGCGCAAACATAATTCAATAAGGCAGTTGCTTATCAATGGGATAATTTCCATTGATTATGTCAAGTATAAGGAAAACTTGGTCGATCTTTTGACTAAAGAAGTGACAAGAAAGTAAGTCACCTATACATCTAAGGGAATGGGGTTAAAGCATGTGAAATGTATTTTTCTGTGATAACCTAACCCAGTTGACTAGAGATCCCAAGATCTGGGTTAAATAGGCAAACTGGCTAGAACAATTCATAGTCTACACACTAAGGAATGTATAGTTTCCTCCCTAATTTTTGGTAGAAAAAAAAGTATGTGTTCTGTTGGTAATAGATGTAATATTGGTATCTTGTTACAAGAGGAGTAATGACAGAGTACTTTTAATCAATGATTACATATGTGAGTGTAGAAGTGAGTCGCTTCTATGAGAATTGTTCAAGGGATTGGATTCTCTAAAGCTCTCATAAATTCAGAATGTTGTCCAGGACCAAAATGGACACAATCGTATAGAACTCGAAGGTATAAGGCGAGTTGTGTGTGATAACTATTGTCTCGATTTACCATAAAAAATATAGTTCAAGAGTTAGATTCACTATTTCTTCAGTAAGTTTGATAGATATTCACTAAATAAGGTTCAAGTTTAAAAGACACCTTACCTGATGCATGACTTGTTTGTTTGTTCTCTATGGTGTCGTGTCGGTTTATTTGGTTTAGCACACTTACATTCATATGAGGGATTGTTGTGTATACAAGTGTGTGAGTGCAAGTGTGAGTGTGGGTGTGTGTCTCACATTGGTTATGTATAGATATGGGAGTGGATATTTATACTCCTCCTTCTTACTTGGGTTTGGGCCCTAAGGGGCACCCAAATTTTGTGAGCGGACGAACCCTTTAGGCATCGAGCGCTGCAACTGTCGTTCGTTCGTCTGGTCGGATAGGTAGGTCAAGTCAAGTTGGGTCATACATATATATTTTTATATAAAGGAAATTAAAATCATTATTTTTCTTTTTTTTATTTCATTTATTCCCTCTAGAGTCGGTCTGCCTTCTGAGAAGGATATCGACTAGACGACCTTTAAGTTTTTGGCTCGTTCAATGCCGACTTGAATGGTGTTGTTGCTCGACGCCCTCGACATAGCTATAAAAGGCAGATCAAGCTTCGTTTTTCGTATTGCCTATTTTTCAAAGAGCCTTCGTTATCCCCCTGAGGAATTTTAGTCACAGAGAGCAAATACCTCCCGAGTTCTGCTAGATCCGGCTGATCGTGGTCGTCGTTCGCTAGAGCAAGGCCATTGTATCCTGTGCTAACAATCGTCGGAGTCTGCCAGTGACCAGAGTAGGGCATTTCTGTCTTTAGGACAACGCTTCCAACGTGCCTCAATCATCGATTCCTCCTTGCCCCTTGCCGTGTTTCCATTCCGGTGGTCTTTTTATCTAGTCTCTGTTCTCCGGTTGCCGCCTGCCTCGCCGGAGTCTGGGTTTGCATTTCCCTGTTGTTGTGCCTGCTTACAGTTAAAGTTATGATATATATATATATATTGTTGTTGTTCATATACTGTTGCGATAAATCGTTGTTGTTGCTTATGTTGGGTGTGCAATTAGTATATTTGTTATTCTTATTTTAACAATCTGAAGACAAACAAGGAAAAACAAATCTGAAAAATATTGTTTATATTGGATATGGCTGCCCCTAACCCCAACAATGCTGCCTCGCCCTCCACTATGCCACTGTTTCGACCACCATCTTCGTTGCCGTTGTCGAACTAGCAGTTGTCAAGGCAACTCTTCACATTGAGAAGTTGCAATAGTTCAATGGGAAGGATTTTAAGAGGTGGTAACAAAAGATGATATTTTATCTGACCACTTTGAATTTAGCCTACATCCTCGAGGAGGATTGTCCAGTCACTCCTGAATGAGATGTTATCGAAGAGACTTAGGCGGCTAAAGAAGGATGGCAACATTCAAATTTCATTTGCTAGAACTACATATTGAGTGGGTTGGAAGGCTCACTTTACAATGTCTACTGCACGGCTTATCCAACGTCCAAGCAACTTTGGGAGACATTGGATAAGAAATACAAACTAGAAGATGTGGGCACCAAAAAGTTTATGATCGAAAAGTTCCTCGACTACAAAATGGTTGATACCAAACTGGTAGTCAACTAGTTGAAAAAAGTGCATGTCCTTTTCGGTGGCTTGCTGAGTGAGTGATTAGTCATTAATGAGTAATTTCAAGTTGTAACTGTGATAGAGAAGTTATCACCTTCGTAAAAAGATTTCAAGAACTATCTCAAGTATAAAAAATTCGAGTGTCAAAATTAAAATATGTAATTTGTCAAATGTGAAAAATCATTTCATATAGATCAATATTATTTTATAAAATATAATCTATATGACATAGTAAATAGAAATTTAAAATTCATGAAATTAACATATATATAGGAATGCTGAAAAGGCCATCCTCGTGGGGACCTTTCACACCCTACGTTGTTTGGGACAAGGCGAGAAAAATCTCTAATAATTTTTTTCAAGAATAGATGAGGGATAAGATTACTAATCTCTTTCTTGTCTCATAATATGTATATAAATTAAAAATTATATTTGTATACTATATATAAATTCAATTATATATTTATATAAAAATCACATTTTTTTCATCTTATAAAATATAATATACATGTTTTAATTATAATTTTCATTTTATAAACTATTATATGTATATATGTATGTGGGTGTGTATATATATATACACACACGTGTGTGTTGGAACAGCAAGTAAATTGCTTGCTTTTAAATTTGTAATTTTTCCTTATTATTATGGTAAAATAATTGAATGATATATAAATTAAACTTTGTTTGGTTTGGACTTTATTTTATTTTAAAACTTAAAAAAAAATAGAATAATAATAAAAACAAAGGACAAAATGAAACGGCGCATCTGCATCCGTATACACGTCAGCGCTTCAACCGTATATGGATGAGATGAGATGAGATGGATTGATTGCTAGCGGTGGAGCTGGGACGTGGCATCCATGGGCTTAAACTGAAGTTGACAAGTCATCCGCCATGCCGCCTGACCCCCAGACACAGAGAGAGAGAGAGAGATCAGGCCAAAAGTTAATAAATCTTCGCACGCAAAAACACGCTACAAATCCCATCACAAGAACTAGCACCTTCCCACAATCCCAGTCTTCCAACTGAACTGCCCACCGACACAGTCACCCGTCTCGCTTTTCTCTCTCCTCCGCATTCAAGCTCTCTATCTATTCTTCTCACCTCTGCTCTTCAACTTATAGAATTCGGTAAAAAGTTTTCTCCGCTGCTGCTTTTTTTTGTTTTGTTTTGTTAATGTAGGATGTGTGTCCTCTACTTCGTGTTTGGGCTTGATTGGTTAATTAGGGTTTCACCGAATCGTGATTTGGTCTGGTTTTGTTGAATTTCATGTTGATTTCAACTGATGCGTGTGTGCTTGCAATATCCTGTTTTTAGTCGTGGAGTTGGGTGCAAGAACGGTTCTTTGTCACGCAAATCATATCTGTGAATTCGGTCTTGCTTGCTGGAGGAGGCAAAAAATGCTTTTGGGGGTTCTGGTTCTGGGTTGGTTCTCAATTCGAAGAATATTTAGTTTTGGGATCAGACATTTGGTTAACTTATGAAGCTTTGTTACTCTTGCGTTCCTGGATTTCTTGTGCACTTAAATTGAATGCACAAAACAATTAATTTGATGCGTTTGAGTACCTGTGAACACCTAGTTTATTTGGTGAGCGGTCGCATTTACATTAAAGTTTGACTCTGTAAAACAAGTGCCTGACAGACAGTTAGGAAAAAAATCTTACTTGCTAAGAATTACCTTACGTACAATTGAAACTAGGATTTCTGGAATGAGAAGAAAGGAAAATATTCTTCTATACATATAAAAACATAATATACGTATTCATTTTCGCTTCCTTTGAAAAATCCTCGTTCCAAGCATAGCCTTACTATGTCTGGTTAATCTTTACTGTAATTCTATTAGAGCTTTTGCACGAGGACTGAAGCCTTTAACTTTACTGCTCTATTGTTATACTATCATAGAGATTTAAAAGTAATTGTTACCATGCTTTATTAAGGTGCTAGTTTTTGTTTGTTGACACAGAAAAAGAACTAGATCTTGGGCACATTGCGAGTCAGTTCATTGTATCTAAACTTACTACAGATGATTTAGTCACCATATCTTTGTATTCATTTCTCTGTATAAAGTTTTTGTCATTTCTGTATTTTATCAATTCTTCCTGTTTACTGTGTTTTCATCATTTGATGCAATGTGGCAATGATAGCTTTACTTTTTTTCTTAATTTAAGTTTGAAATAGAAATTTGAACACCTTTACAACATATACATACTTCTGAGCTTTTGAATGTTTAGTAAATACAGGTATACTGAGTTCACTTTCTTAATTCTTTGCTATCTAAGATAAAGGGAATATCTGCTAGCTCATGCAATCATGAGTTTTGTCTTTCGTGGGGTCAGATCTGATATTGAAAGTGGATTTTCTGGATTCGTTCCTGAACGACGTGCTGTGGTATGTTCCTCGAGTATATGTCTCATTTCTTTGTTGTCGGTATCACAACATCATTTGGTATGAAGCAATAGTAGATAGTGTCTCATGATAGTCTTCTTCATGTCTCTTCAGCGTGTTCATGCAGTAAGGCCAATTAATACCAACTCCCTGGCATTTCTTGTCACTGGTAATACTTCTGCTCGTTGGTTTCTTATACCAAATATTTATAATTCTAAACAGGCATAGAGCAGAAATTTTTAACTACAATAACTTGTTTTGCAGTGCTGCTGCTGTTTACTGTCCTAAATTCTCACCAGATGTCACCAAATTTTCTGGTAAAATTTCTCAGTAGTTAGTTTTATTCTGATCACTGCTTCCTAGCAGTAAATCTTAGCATGAGCAATTCTCATGGTGTTCTTCTAATATATGCATGTAGCTATGGCTAGTTCTTGGTATATTTTTGATGGCGACAAGCCTTAGGATGTTTGCAACTTGCCAACAACTCCAAGCTCAGGCCCAAGCTCATGCTGCAGCTGCCAGTGGCTTGCTTGGTCGCACCGAGTTCCGTTTGCACATGCCACCATCAATAGCACTTGCAACAAGAGGGAGATTGCAGGGATTAAGGCTCCAGCTTGCCCTTCTTGATCGTGAATTTGATGACCTAGGTATGGCCTCCATGAAATTTTAGATGTAGGTGTAACTGGTATCTGTCATGGACACCCAAGTCTCATTCCCTATTTGGGTATGGATGCAATTGGAAATGTTTTTTTGAGATTCCCATTTGGATAAACAAGGAATGGTTTGGAAGTGTTTTAACTATACCATGCTTCATCAACTTAGTCACAATTGTGTTTAGCAATAAAGCAAGGAGGGCAAATTCTTGTTGAGGATGCTTTGGTCTTCATAGTTGTTATGTCGAAGAT
Source organism: Diospyros lotus (assembly GCF_014633365.1). Lineage (NCBI taxonomy): Eukaryota > Viridiplantae > Streptophyta > Magnoliopsida > Ericales > Ebenaceae > Diospyros > Diospyros lotus. The sequence goes on along the minus strand of NC_068338.1, from coordinate 31,242,835 downwards.
ATTTACAGTGTATAATTTACTTGGAATTTACACATTTGCACACAGGATCTAGGATTATTAAATTCTTGGCTGGATTTCAAAAATTAGTTTACAAGTGAATTTAACTGCAGATTATGAAACTTTGAGAGCTCTGGATACTGAGAATGCTTCTGCAACTCCATCAATGAGTGAAGAAGAGATCAATGCATTGCCTGTTCACAAATATAAGGTCACCGGTCCACAGAGGTTAGTTGGAGGATTGATTTGTTGCCGTATTTTAAAGCAGGGTGCTTTCCTTTAGCTCAAGTAGCAGAAGAAATGGCTCCATATAAATCAAAGTGACAATTCTGCCCTGTACATAACTTGAGATCTGGGGTTTTTGAATCACAATTTTAGTGTTCATGTAGTCAGTCAAATGTATCATTTACATGGAGGTATCTTATTACTTCTGAACCCTTCTTTTGTTTTGTTCTAAGTAGTTAACTTTTTTGACTTAATTCCCATAAAACAACTCCCCTCTGTTGAGCAAAGCAAAGAAACAAAAAAAGAGTTTTCCTCCTTTTCCACACCCAAACATGCTATCTCTAACTGCAAAATTAATAGAACAATGACCTTCCAGATTAGAATGATAACATTCAGTAATGTCAAAAGTTTTTGATGAGATTCAAGACTAAAGACAGGGTTCCAATGAATTAGGATAGTCACCGTTGGTATTTCAACTCCAAATTACAAGAAAAAACATGTAAACAAAGAACAAGAATGAGCATTCGAGAGCCCCAGATCTCTCCTGCAATTCTACTCAACATTCTCCACACTTTCTCTCTCTCTTTTAATCCCTATTTATAGGTTGTTATCCCCCCTCCATAACCGTATTTGGTTATGCACATGCTGGTTTGTTACACAAACCAGCCAAGTTCCCATTCTACCCTTGGCGCACATGCTGGTTGTTACGCCATCCAGCTGTGTCACCATCCTCCCTTCGATTCTTGTAGCGCTTTTGGTAAGCCCGCAGCACCAGAGGCCTAACATTACTCCCCTCCCCCACTTTCACCTTGTCCTTAAGGTGGAAAGTGGGAAATTGCTGTTGAATTAAGCTATAGGGCTCCCAAGTAGCTTCCAAAGGTGGTAACCCCTTCCATTGAACTAGAACGGCCAATCCACGTAAATTACTTCCTGTTCCTGGCCGGACCTTCAACACCGCCTCTGGTTCGACCAACATCTCCAAATCTGCACTTAGTTGACTAGGAATCTCTACAGTGGCTTGCAATGCGCATTTGGCTTCACGCAGCTGAGACACATGGAAAACAAGGTGGATGTTGCAGTGTGATGGCAGCTTTAACTTGTAGGCTACAGGCCCTATTTCTTTTTCAATTACAAATGGACCATAGAATCTAGGAGCCAATTTCTCATTTGAACGACCAGCCAATGTTTTTCTACGATAGGGTCTTAGTTTCAAGTAAACTAAGTCCCCTACCTTAAACTTCACTGCTCTTCTTTTCATATCTGCCCCCTTCTTCATTACCGCTTGGGCTCTTAGTAGCTGTGCCTTAAGTTCCTCCAAAAGGTGATCTCTTTCTACCGGTTGTTGTTCAACCACTGAAACAGGAGTAGATCCCTTTTCAACCCTCAATATTGTTGGTGGTTCTCGCCCATACACTGCCTGGAATGGTGTCATTCTTGAGGCTGTGTGGTATGAAGTGTTGTACCATAGTTCAGTCCAAGGTAGCCACAGCGAAGGTATGTTTCCAAGGTCCTATTAAGCACCTCCGTTTGACCATCCGTTTGTGAATGGTAAGTTGTGCTGCGGTGGAGCTTGGTGCCTTGGAGGCGAAACAATTCCTCCCAAAATCTGCTCATGAAAATGTTGTCCCTATCGGATACAATGGATCGTGGTAAACCATGAAGCCTCACAACTTCCTTAATGAAAATCCCTGCCACCTCTCCTGCTGTAAAAGGATGCTTAAGCCCAATAAAATGCCCATACTTACTGAGTCTATCCACCACCACCACCAAAATAGAATCCATTTTGCCCGACCTTGGTAAGCCTTTGATGAAGTCCATAGCAATGTCATCCCAAATTTGATTTGGGATAGGAAAGGGCTGCAAGAGCCCTCTGGGCTTTAGGGCCAGCACTTTGTTTTGCTAGCAAACAGTACAATTACTCACATACTGGTGGATGTCTCGCTTCATCCCCGACCAATATACATTAGCTGCAATCCTTTTGTAGGTTTTCAAAAACCCCGAGTGTCCTTCCACATTCCCATCATGTCCCTCATGAAATAGCAAAGAAATGAGAGAAGAGCCCTTTGGTAGGTACAATCTACCCTTGTAGAGGAGGTGGCTGTCCACCAATTGGAAATTGGGTCTGGAGGTAGGATCCAGCCGGAGATCCTTGACAACTCCTTGCAGCCACTCATCGTGATGCAAGTCACATAGCTAAAACCCCACAAGACCCGTTAAGCATCCATGGGGGTCCAATGACAAGGGCACGAACAAGGAAAATTACGGGAGCATTAAATGGGCTAATTGAACACATCTCAAATTCAAGCATCGTTCAAGATTCTAATATGCCCGAAATAAGTATCCAAGATAGTCAATGCTTTGTCAATGTTATCCAAGTCTCTGAAGGTAATCTGGGTTGATTGATTGATTGAGAAGATTTGGGGTTGATTGACAAGATTGCAAGATTTGGGAATGATTGATTGATTGAGAAGATTTGGGGTTGATTGATTGATTGGTTGATTGATTTACAAAATTGCAAGATTTGGGGTTGATTGATTGATTGGTTGATTGATTGACAAAATTGCAAGATTTGGGGTTGATTGACTGATTGGCTGATTGATTGACAAGATTGCAAGATTTGGGGATGATTGATTGATTGCCTGATTGATTGACAAGACTGCAAGATTTGGGGATGATTGATTGATTGACAAGATTGATCCAGGCTTCCCTTATTTCCTCCTTTGTTTTAAATCTTTTCTATTTTAGATAATTCTTGTTTCTTTATCAGATTATGCTATTTCCTTCTTGTAATCAATTCCTACTATGCCTAGGATTTGATTTATTTCTTTCTAATTTAGAATTTGAGTTTGGTTATATAAGCCAATGTAACCCGAGAGGAATTTAGTTTTGATCAATATTATTTTGTGAGAGTTTTCTCTTTGGTTCTTCAACGAACTATTTTGAACTTATCAAGATTTTATCTTGTGGCGTTCATCCTTGACTTATCACTCACAAATCTTCTCATCTATCTTGAGTGTGGCGTCAACCCTACCTTCTTATACCTTTGGTTCTTATCTCTTTATAGATAACGGATCAAGGTTCTTTGTTTTCTTTATTATGAATCTGTTTTAGAACGATCCTTGGCAAAGGAACCATTTTTGATCGTCGGGTCTCACCTTCTTTCGTGGGGTTCACATCATTCATCGTCTTCTACTTCCTGAGCCAATTGATCAAGCTGGAGCACCTTAGGGACTATTAAGGCTAATAGGGCAGCAGGGTGACTGATGCGAGATAGGCCATCTACTGCCTTATTTTCTAATCCGGGGCGATATTGAATTTCGAACTGAAATCCCATTAATTTAACCATCCACTTTTGATATTCTGGACTCACCAACCTTTGCTCCATAAAAAATTTGAGGCTCTTTTGGTCGGTTTGGACCACAAACTTCTTTCCCAACAAGTAATGCCTCCACTTTTGCACCGCAAACACAATGGCCATCAATTCTCGCTCATAAACTGATTTACTCCTTCCTAATTGATTAAAGGCATGACTGAAATAAGCAATAGGTCTATGATCTTGCATTAAAATTGCCCCATATCTTGTCCTGACGCATCCGTTTCAACCACAAATGGCTTGCCAAAATCCGATAAAGTTAAAACAGGTAGCGACACCATGGCAGCCTTGAGCCGTTGGAAAGCTTGCTCGGCTGCCTCATCCCAAAAAAAATTGTTCTTTCGTAGTTGCTCCATGAGAGGCTATGCCAGCCTGCCATAATCCTTAACAAAGCGCCTATAATATCCCGTGAGCCCAAGAAAACCTCGCAATTCCTTCAACGTGGTAGGAGTAGGCCAATCTACCATAGCTTGTACCTTGCTACAATCAGCAGAAACCCCTTGCTGTGATATGATGTGGCCCAAATATTCAATTTTCAGCTGCCCAAACAAGCACTTCTTCCTATTTGCAAATAATTGGTTAGCTGCTAGCACCTCCAGAACACAACATAAATATTGTGCATGCTATTCAAAGTCCCTGTTGAAAACCAATATGTCATCAAAAAATACTAACACAAATCGCCTCAATTGCTCCCTAAAAATGTCGTTCATCAGTGACTGAAATATGGCTGGTGCATTTGTCAATCTAAAAGGCATGACGAGGAACTCGTAATGGCCTTCATGTGTCCTGAAGGCGGTCTTCGAAATATCCTCATCCTTAACGCGAATTTGATGATACCCAGATTTAAGATCGAGTTTAGAAAAAACTGTGCCCCCCTGAAGCTCATCCAATAGCTCCTCGATCACTGGAATTGGAAACTTGTCGGGCACGGTCACCTTATTCAAAGCCCTATAGTCCACACAAAAAGCCACCCTCCATCATTCTTCTTGACAAGCAAGATCGGACTAGAAAAAAGGTTGGAACTAGGTTGTATAATCCCCGCAGCTAGCATCTCTCCTACCATCTTCTTGATCTCATTTTTCTGTAGGTAAGGGTAACGATAGGGCCGCACATTGACCAGTACCGTGCTTGGAAGTAGGTTGATTGCATGATCTTTTTTTTTTGGAAAGAGGCAGCCCCTCCGGTGTTGTGAACACCTCCTCAAACTCAGCTAACACCTCTTTTAGGAATGACGGAACCTCTACCTGACTTTCATTGAATTCAGCTGCCATCATTCCCTATTTAAGCAGCATTCCTTCTCCATTCTCCTTGAAGGCCTTCATCATAGCCTTCAAGGATACCAAACTTTTGCTTAAGCTGGGATCTCCTTGCAAGGTCACAACCAATCCCCCAACCTGAAACTTCATAGTTAATGCCTTCCAATCCACTCTCATCTTCCCCACTGCTGCTAGCCACTTCATCCCAAGGATTACATCAGAACTACCCAACTCCAGGGGTAGAAAATCTTCCACAATTTGAAAATTTTGGAGGGTAAGCTTCACCCCCTTGCAAATTCCCGCCCCTTGTATGGCCACCCCGATCCCTATGATCACCCCATACCCGGCTGTTTCCGTTCTCTGCAAGCCCAACAGCTGCACCAAATCTATTGCAATGAAGTTGTGGGTGGCTCCCTCGTTGATGAGCACCACCACCGGCTGCCCCTCTATATCTCCTTTAAGCTTCATAGTTAGTGGTGTGGTTAATCCAACTACGGAATTCATGGAGAGCTCAATGACCTCCCCACTTTGCCCAGGCTCTCTTGTGATTTCTTCCAACATTTCTCCGCCATCTACCTCCTTGTCTATCTCTTCATCGTATATCATAAGCACTTGCAACTCCTTGTTTTGGCACCTATGGCTTATAGTATACTTCTCATCGCACCTAAAGCATAGGCCCTTATCTCTTTTTGCCTTCCACTTAGTTTCGCTAAGCCGCTTGAAGGGTGGGTTGTTCCCTCTCCCCATGGCTTATGGTCGATAAGAAATAGGAATGACCATCGTTTGTTTTTGGGGCTGCTAGGAAGGTGGTAGAATTCCCCCTTGTTGATAAGCTTGAGTTGGGTTCAGCATGGCCTGTCCCTTGTTCGACCCTGAACCACCCGCACCACCTCGAACCACCCGATTCCGCTCTTCTATGCGTTGGGCTAAGTCCATCATTGGCTAAGTCCATCATTTGCTCTAAGCCCCTCGACCTCAACACCCTCAACTTGGCTTTGATATCAGGTTGCAGTCCATTGATGAAATGCCCCTCTAGCATGGCTTCCAGCAGGTTTTCAAGGGGCGATGCCAATGCCTCGAAGCATTGGCGGTATTCCTTGACAGTTCTTTTCTGCCGGAGGGCGAGAAAACGCTCTTCGATTGAGCCTTCTTGAATGGGTCAGAAGCGGTTCCTTATAAGGAACTTGAAGTCCTCCCAGCTCCTAACCCTTCGTTGCTTCTCCTCCCATTGAAACCATGAGAGCGCAACACCCTCCTAGCACAACACTACCGTGTCCATCTTCTCTTCTTCAGTTAGCCCATTCACTACGAAGTATCTATCTGCTCGGAATATCCAGCCGTCGGGGTCTTCGCCTTCGAAAAGGGGCATCTCCAACCGTCGGCCTCGGATCTCCGGACGCCACGCCCCCTCGTAACCCCCTGCTTCCTCTCGCCTCACCCCGATTTCCAGTGTCGCTTCCGAATCTTGAGCAAATTTCGAAGGCTGGCCTCCCAACTTCTCCTTGTTCTTCCTCTCCTACTCTTCCCATCTTGTTCTCATCCAAGCGAATTGTTCCAGCAAGCTCGCTACACTCTTCTCCACCGATTGAACCTCTCCTCTCATGGCATCAACACCCCTTTGCATGCCTTCCATCCTCCCTTCCAACTCACCCACTCGGTCAGTTAGGTTCACCATTTTGATCGGTGATCCTCTGATACCAAAATTGATGAGATTCAAGACTATAGACAGGGTTCCAATCAATTAGGATAGTCACTGCTGGTATTTCAACTCCAAATTACAAGAAAAAACATGTAAACAAAGAACAAGAATGGGCATTCGAGAGGCCCAGATCTCTCCTGCAATTCTACTCAATATTCTCCACACTTTCTCTCTCTTTTAATCCCTATTTATAGGTTGTTATCTCCCCTCCATAACCGTATTTGGTTATGCACATGCTGGTTTGTTACACAAACCAGCCAAGTTCTCATTCTACCCTTGGCGCACATGCTAGTTGTTACGTCATCTAGCTGTGTCACCATCCTCCCTTTGATTCTCGTAGCACCTTTGGTAAGTCCGCAGCACTGGAGGCCTAACAGTTTTCTAAGTAATCTTCAAAAGCTTTCTTCTCTCATCTTCATTTCTGGATTAAGGTCATAATCTCTTTAGGCAGATCTTTTTCTTCTTCTTGTTTTAATCTTTGCTACAGGTTGATTGGATTTTTTTTATCCGTTAACCTCTATTTATTGGAAAAAATTTAACGTAATTTTAGTTTTTTAATGCAGTGAGGGATCATTGCCGCAACAGGCCTCATCTTCATCCACTTCTCCCGAGGTATTCTACTTATTTGTCATCTCTTGTTGATAAATATAAATAGGAGATTGCTGGATATGTAGCATTATGCCTCTATAGACAGCTACCTCTCACAAGTTGAGGTCCATTTATGTGAGAGGGAGGTCCATCATACATCCTTTTAATCTGTGTATTTTTGTATTTCTTGATACAATATGTAATGACAATGAGCATTTGTGAGCTGTATTATAGGGGATTACCCGGTTGCATTCTAGGTTGCACAGAAATGGAAACAGGAAACAACATTTTTGAAAAAAGCAGGAAATGGAAACGTGTAAATAAAAAAATATAGGAGCCTTTTTGTAATAGTTATTTGATTTAAAAATAAACATAAATTCCATAATGCATTCAAACAAATTCCAAAAAAATTAAAAATTTTGAGTTAGAGACAAAAAAAATTCCTTCTCTAACCTACTTATTCCGTCTCTAACCTCTTCATGGGTGGAAACGTGTTTCCAAATATTGGAAACGAGTTTATGATATTTTTTAACATTACAAAATAGTCCCAAAACGTTTTTGAAATTGCAGAAATGGCCCAAAAACATTTTTTTGTGTTTTTTGGCGTTTCGGAAATGGAAACATTTCAGCAACGCTGAAATAGCACCCCGAGACATTTTTGTGCATCATAGGTTGCATTTTGCTATTTGGGTGTTGGGTAATTGAACTTTTTGAGGCCAAGAACAAAAATTAGGAGGCAAGGGAGCACAAATTTGCAATCTTATTGTAGCATCTATGTTCTTTCCTGCTTACCGTACAAGTTCTCAACCTTACTTTTATGTGCTGGTCATTATGTATTCTGGTCTCCATGTTGGTTTCTTTGCTAGAACATTGCGTTCTCAGAACCTTGGCTGTTACACCCAAATATTTTCATTCACAATTCTATTATCACTGTATTTTCTAAACCTTTTCCCAGAAGGTGGACCTACTTTGCTGAGGTGGTGTTTCTTGAGAACTCTATTTTTATCAATTTGGATGCCATTCATTAGCAAATTTTTCAATCATGTTGAAAGGCTTTCTGGTTCTCTAATTTATTTTTAAGTGAAGTATCCAGAAAATTTCCATCTTGTTTCATAATTTCTGTGGCTTCTTTTAATCCAGTATTTGATTATGCTCAAATAATGTCTCCTAATCAGTTATACTGAATGTAAAAGTGTAAATTGTTACTTTTACGTGTGTTTTTTGTTTGTTGTTTGTTTTAAATATTATAGCTTGTTATTTTGCGATATGTGATGCCATAATTCAAGTATTGATTTCTTGGTTTATGTTGTGGGCTTCATAGTTTGGCGCCGCTCTTTGCTGGATTCCTTTAATTGTTTATATGAGCTGTCATATATTTGAAGATTTCAGGCTAGAGAGAGAGAGCCAATTGGATGGTGTAGATACTTGGATTGATCAGCTTCCATGGCACCGTGGCAGTTCATGGAAAGGTCTGAATGTATGGATGCAAATATACTTGTGTTATGAACACCACCATGTTGGCACGTCAATCCAGTAAGATTGTGAACGAGTGGAAGTGCGAACTCTGGAGGCAGATAATTTTGGCCTCCCTTTTGTCATGACCCTAGGGTTTAGCTAGGGTCTTAGAAGTAATTGGAAGGAATTTGGGGAAGAAATAGAGAAGAATTGAAGGAGGAGATCGAACAGAATTAGGGAGAGAAGGGATGGAACAGTGGACAACGAGAGAGAGAGATAGAGAGAGGGGGAGGGAAAGAGAGAGAAATTGGAATTTCAATTATCATTCAACATGAGAAACCCATCCATCTACAGCAGCCTTATATAGGCATATTTGTCTCCTAACAGCCTTGCACATGCAGCTATGTGCATCTAACTAATTGCTAAAATATCCAAAACAACTATTCTACCCTATTACAATAATACCCCTTTATTGCTCATAGGGTCAATGACACCTTTCACCCTTTGTGACTGGATTGACAGCAAGGTTAGTAGGACCTAAAGTCATTCAGTGCCCAGAGAGTTGGGTACACTGTTCTGTCAGCAATAACTAAACTGGTTATGGTCACCTCATAGTTCATGGTTGATGAGGGTATTAGCGTTTGGCTTAATATGAACATGCAGCTGACTGAGCAACCACCCTTCCTACAGTGAAGATATGACCCCTATTATCTGGTCTTGAAGGAACACTAAGCCTTAAGAATCACCTGCTGATGCGTGGACATTATTTATTGCATTTTAGCCAGTGCACACCCTTTTTGATCTGCCCAGTGTCATTTAATGCAGTGAAACTTGCAATATATTTATGTTCATCTCTTCAACAGAGAGTGCATAAATGCTCTCATTCATGAATTCCACATGATGACCATGCCTGACTATCTCATGAGGTATAAGTCACAACTGATATTAAATGAAATATCTGATAGTGACAGTTGACATCTCACAATTGGACAAGTTTATTATGGAACTTTTTCATCCCTTTTGAATAGTTCATTCTCCCCAACCCAGTACTGATATTTAGCAGATATGAAGAGTGGGATCTTCATTTTTGAGCTCTTTCCTGACTGCTTTTCATCAATATATAATTTTGGAACGTCGATCTTTATCTGCACTGTGTCATTATGGTTCTGATTTCTTGGTTGTTTTGGTATCCCGTTATAGAAAAATGAAGACTTGAGAAAGGCAGATGCAAACGGGAAGGCTTCCTCGGAAGAATTGACATGCACAATATGCTTGGAGCAAGTTAACATGGGAGAACTTGTTCGAAGCTTGCCATGTTTACATCAGGTTTCTTTTCTCACTTTGATGACACCTATTTAACAATACTGATGATCTGAGATCACAATACTAAGATAGAATGTGGTGTTCAATCCATATTTGACTACTATGGTGAAAATTATCAGCCTCCTGTCTCTTATTCTTTTTCTTTTTCTCTTTTGAATCCTTGAATCATCCATTTAAAAATTGGATTGCAAGTGGCTTTTGTATCTTTGTTGGATTCATGTATAATTTAGAATGGTTTTTCTAATTTATAATTTTAGCCTCTAGTCTCATCGTCATCATCATTGTTGTTAAAATCCCGATTTTACTCGTATGATTTTACGTTTCGGAGACCCCCAAACGATTCAAATCCCATGTAAAATTTTATTTGGGGTAAAATCCTATAAAATCTTGATTTTAGGTATACAATTTTACGATTTTATGCTTCAGAGACCCCCAAACGATTTTACGTTTCAAGTATAAATTGCAACTTAAATCTAATGGAAAATATTGAAATCATCCTCTAAACAATTTTAAGCTATATTTTGCCTCTAAATTGTCTATACCAACATGTTAGTTTTGAGTTATATTTTAGAAGTATCGTTTTTGAGTTATAATAAGAAATAATCAGGTTATTGAATGATATTAATTTATTTTTTATAAAATTATGTTATTATAAACATATATTTATAAAAATTAAAGGGTATTTTTAATTATCTCTAAAATGTTACGATTTTACGATCCAATTTTATGAACCCTTTTTCGATCTCACTTAAAATCCCGATTTTAACTACCTTGCTCATCATGTAAACTGAAATTGCAAAAGAGTTAGAATCTACAACTTGATCTCTTTGATTACTTAGCTGCTACTCTATTTTGCAGTTTCATACCAACTGTATTGATCCATGGTTGCGGCAGCAAGGCACTTGCCCGGTATGCAAACTTGCAGTTGGGTCAGGCTGGCCTGAAAACAGGAATGGCGAGGCAGATGGTGATAACATGGTTTAGCACCCTTACTCTATTACAGTGCACATGCAATAAAGCTGTCTAATATACTCATTAGTCAAAATAGTATATGCTGCATCTCAGTATGTGTATGTATGCATGTATGTATGTATGTATGTAGTGGCTTCCATGATGTTGCGAACTTTTCCTTGGTTTTCTTCTCATCTTATGTCATATTTGCTCTATATTGTGTTCATGGAGAAACTAAACTAGATCTGTGCTGAAGGGTTAGTTTTTTTTTCTTTTTCTTTTTTTTTTTTTTTTTTTTTGGGGGGGGGGGGGACGTGGGGGCATGTGGTGTTGTGTTACTTGCCGTCCATGGTGATATATCTACCTATGAAATATAGATCTTGGTGCCTCCCCCAGATAGATTCTAAGTCATTTTCTTTCCCTTTTGATGATTAGGGCAGTGTGAACTGGTTGTGATGGTAATGCATATTTGCTGCCTGCTTAAATTATTTAATATGTAGATTGGTTTTTTTATCAGTCTTGGTCAAATGGAGCGGAGCTTTGGAACTGTGTTTACATCCTTCTCATAAAAATAGGCAGGATTGCTAGCCTACCTATTTGATATTTTTCCTATTCAAAGGGGAAACACTAGATACTAACAGACCACCGAGGGACATGGAACACATTGGGGACGCTCTAGGTTCCCCTATGGTGCCCTCATCTATGGATGCCTCTCATAGGAACGTCAAGCCATCCACATAAGGTGGGTAAAATTCCTGCTACAAATCTCCTTGATAATATCTGCTTTTTAAACTCTTGATCAAGTATGGTAGGGAAGCTGTGGCCGAGTGACCCTACCATGTTTACTTCATCAACTCCAACCAGAGCACGAGTGTATCTGAGCTGCAATTAGGCCAAGCAGTTGTTAGAGGGAGGTCTTACATTTCGTGTCATGATCTCTAGGTGGTGAAATTTCAGTAGAATATATTGGAATTCCAAATGAGTTATAATCGTTAACGAATGGTGAAGACATGAGTGTCAGACAAAGGCTGGCACTGGGTTCATTCTTAACATGCATGTCTCCCTAGTTAAGTGGATTCAAATTTCCCTTTGGATGCTTTATTGTTACATAATAATGTATTGAGATTGTGACAGGTTTCCATCGAACGTTTATTAATTTACATGCCTTATATATGCTAAAATTTCAAAGCTAGGCATGTGCCACATCTTATAATATAATTATTATGTTATATTATGTACCCATGAGGGGGGACAGGTAATTTTGTACATGCAAGTTACTGTGAGCTCTTAAGTACCAATAAATGGCTACAAGAGTTGTACATGATATTTTGGTATCATTTTTTTTTTTTTTGTGTGTGCAACATTATCGGTCTTATTGGAATTTAAGATCCAATCAGATATTTAGATTTACAAAATACTTTCACTATTAACAACTAAAGATCTATTTCATGTTTTATTGACTAAAAATAAAATCACATTTTTTTAAAAAAAAATTAAATTTATTTGCTAGAGAATTGCACTCCGTGCCCAAAATTCTAGTTAAATTGATAATGTACAATTTGACACCGGATAATTAGAATCTCTGAAAAAAAAAAAAGAGGGCAGGGTACAGACTGCCATGGTAGGGCAGTGCTATCTAATGTAAGTTGGTAAATATATTTAAGAAAACCCAACTAGACTTTAGTTGAGGTAATATTATCAGTTTTACTGGAGCACAGACATTTAAATTTTAGAGCTTAAAAAATTATGTTGTAAAGGGCCTAACTAAAATCTGGACACAGGAAAAAAGGACGGACCTTTGCTATTCTTTATAAGAACCCTTTTCATTCAGGTTCCGCCTTCTCTTCCCATTAGTATTTGTGGTTGTGAAGATTCAAAACAAGTTTTTTTGATGCGTAGCTAGCTCATATGTATATGTCCTAGCTAGCATTTGACATGGCGAAGAATATATATGATAATAATAGAAACGAGGGATCCAACTGTCGTCATCACATTCTCTTGTGTTTGTGATCTGATGACCATTAACAAACGGTCCATTACCATTGCATAAGTGTAGTGTGTGATAGATACGATCTCTGTTGTCTCTTTTTCTCTAGGCAGCCACATGGAGTACATTCCCAATGCAGATCAAATCATCATCTTCCTTCAATTATTTACTACTTGCAGGCACCTGCAAGGAATCTCTCTCTCTCTCTCTCTCTCTCTCTCTCTCTCATTGATCAAAGCAGGAGGAGTAAAAAACCAAATCAAAACAAAAAAGGGTTCGTACGAGAGGCCACGATGATTTTGTCTCCTCACTATCCGTAACAGTTGCAACCATTGGTGACCTTGATCCACCCTCGACTTACAATCAATGAATCTAGATATTTAGCCAAAAGGAAGAAGAAGAAGAAGAAGAAGAAGATAAGAAGAAGCAAGAAAATTTGTGTTACTCTCTTGTTTGATCATGGACAATATATATGGCAGAAAACTTCTTCATGGGGTTCAAACCAAAACCCAAAAATCGCCATATATATATATATGCTTGATAAGCCTGTTCTTTCTGTATTATATATATATCTATCTCTTCACCATCCATGTCCATCATAGTACTCTCAGCATTAATTATTAGAATCACCATGCTTGTTCCAGCAGACGAGCATCTTGACGCAGCGCTTCATGATGTAGAATCTGGCCCGCTGCTCCTTGGCCAGGCCGCTGCATTTTCTGGCGAAGTCCGAGCATTTCTGGGAAGAGCTTCTTGACAGTCCCGACTTGGAAGAAGAAGCTGAAGAAGACATCTTCTGGGAAGACTTGTAATTAGACGAACTCTTCTGGGAAAAACTCCTCAGAAGAGGAGATTTCGTCGTGGTGGAGGTGCTCTTATGGGAAATGCTCCTCATTAGCGATGACATTGATGAACTACCCGAGGAATAACTGCTTGAATCTTCCATTCTCCCCAGACAAATTGCTTCTTTCTCGGCTTGAGATCTATTTAGCTTCTTCTTCTTCTTCTTCTTCTTATTCTTCTTCTTCACAGAGAGAGAGAGAGAGAGAGAGAGAGAGAGATTGATGATTGCAAGAACAGATCCTCTTGAGGTTCTGTGGGTGGTATAAATAGCACAAGGGCACAACTTGAACAGTCATTTATTATATGGTAATTAATTTTCCATCCCCATATATACATGTGTATATATGTTTCAGTTTCTATAAATGAGTCATCTCCAATTTTAATTTGTTCCTCGAAGGACACCAATACATATATAATGGCACGATAGTAACAGCCATCGTTGAAGGTACAATCGATGTCTTAACTTCATTGTAAAACCCTTCAACTCGTACACAAATATCATCTTTTTCCTAAATTTCTAGCATGTATAAAAAAATATTTTATTATTTAAAAATAGGGACAAGAAGAAGAGGAGCGTGAACGTGGGTGTTGGGAGCACATGTCCATGCCTGCGACCAACTGTATGGGCTATCGTATGCTCTTGCATGGTTCTGCGTCTCATCTCTCTCTCTCTCTCCAGGCCATCCCTTCCTTCCATGACATATACATATTGTACAGAATAATATATTTACTTCTCCCCCACCATGAAACCAACTTTGTGGTTGTTTAATTAAATCTGCTGCAGATCCATCAACCTTTATGGAGATGGGCTGTTGTATGGCGCTCCATCATCATTTGATTTTCTTCTTCTTTCTTTCTTTCTTTCTTTCTTTGAAGTTTCCGGGAAAATTGTTTTGTATGTCTGAGTGGTTCACTACATTAGTTAATGATTTAATGGCAGCTGAAAATTTAATCAAACCATTCTCATTGTGGTCGGTGGCCATTAAACAAATGTATATACTTTGAAGAACAATTAAGTACGCAAGCTGCCTTCCGCCTTCTCCAACGACGACCACTGTTTATGACCGTTAAAAAACCGACATTATATGGTTTACATTAATTTATTTTGATTATATATATATGTGTGTGTGTGTGTGTGTGTGTGTAAACTAATTAATATGCATATTAACATATTAAGGATAGCATAGTACATGTGATCGGAAAGACATGGATATATTTACCTTAATTTACAAGATATATATCTGCCATTGGTACACATGAATCAATGAATGACGACAACCCCTGTCACCATGCATATGGTATCCTATGGTTCCAATTTTTTTTTTTTTTCTTATCATATTAAAAATTTTATAACTATAAGTATATCTGGGAGAAACTGGCCGGGAAAGTTCTGGGTCTTTTTGTATTAAATTGCCGATTGATATAACTATATACATGTTTTAATTTAGGATAATATTAACCATTATTCTTAGTGTAACATGTACATATTTTTTCAATAATATACATTTATTATATCATGCTTTTAACTGAAAATAAGGTAAAAATATACACTTAATCGCACTTAACTATTATTTTTTTTAAAATTCTTTTTTGCTTTTAAAAAGTGACTTTCCCAAGTAGAATTACATAGAAACTGTTGGTTTGACTGGTCAAATTGTTCATTGAAACTGCAGATGCTGGTAGGCTTAGATTCCAAGTAATTAATTAAATTAAATTTAAAAGATGGTGATATCTGAGGGGCGCATATATAGTAATTATAAATTAAATAATTCTTAGAAAGTTGGAGACTGTTTATTGGATTCCAAACGCATGTGACCTCAAAATACCTTTTTAATTAATAAATATTTCTGAGGAGTACAAATTGTCTCATTTTGGGGCCTTGGTAAAAGGAGGGAGCAACATCGAGTTCACGTGCCTGGCACGTGATCGTTTGCCAATATTTTCTAATTATTATAAATTAAAGAAGAAGAAGAATATGGTCATTCATTGTATTAAGGGTCGCCTCTTGTCAATTTGATAAAAGTAACCCATTTTATGGATTCAATTAACACAATTTGATGTAATATATATATATATATATATTTTCTCAGGAACCAATCAAAAATCTTGAAATCATGGATGCTCAATGTGCATGATTCACTAGTGATGGTGGCTTAATAAGCAAAATTGAAGTCCGTATATTGGATATTGGTGGATCAGAGGGTCAAACATTTTTAATAATATTAATTGTGTGTGAATATCAATCAATCATAATCATAATCATAATGTGGGATTGGGATGATGGTGGAGGTGCACTGGGGCTACAATGCACCTTCACTTTCCAGAGATGACTTGTCTGGCCTTGGGATGATCTGATCATCATGTGGACCGAGAATATAACCATTTGAAGGCCCACATGCCAACATGTGACCATTCGTACAACACCCACTGGCCCTTCAATTATTTTATGCTCTGTGTGTGTGTGTGTCTATAAATATTATTTCAACATAAAATTATGTTTTTTGTGACACCTAACAGTGTGCGTTTTAACTTTTAAGGGAGTTGGAAAACATTATTTTGTGAGTCTAAAATTAACGATGTTATTTTTAACAAGTTATGTTTTAATATTTTATAATTTAAATTTTAAAAATTCGACATGGGACAAGCATCCTAACTAGCTATTATCCAAGTATGCTTAACTTTAGAGTTTAGATAGAATTCAGTGTATTAGGGTGGGAGTAAATTTTAGAATGAAATTTGAAAGGCAATTAATCATTTTTAATTTTTGAAAGATCGATATTTTATACAGCAGGTTGAGTAGTCCTAAAGTGAGACATGAAGATAAATTTATATATTATAATAAATTCGTTGGCTCAATTGATGATCATAGAAAGATTATTCAAGATAAGAGAATGAACAAACTCTTTACTAGACTTTAATTAGAAGCCATGTATAAGTCCTTTAAATCTAGTTAAAATTGAGAGATTACAAAAGATCTAATACCCATTTGGTAGAAGTTTTAAAACATATATATATAGTATTATCTTTTGACATGGCAATACAATGTTCTTATCTCATTCAATGTGGGATAGAACAAGTCAAGTTTAAAATAATCTAACAGAAGTGAAACTATATTAAAGGTAGGAGATAGATAGTGTTATATATATAGACATTTTTACCCTAACTATTTAAACAAATTTGACCATTCTCCCTCTTCTCAAGTACTTTATTTTCTAAAAAAATCGGATATATTATTTAGATATATTTATTTGTAACTAAGATAGATTTTATGTAATCTAAAAATATTTTTATTTGCAGCAAAAAAGAATATATTTTACAATTCTAATCTATTTGAATAAATGAGCAAATTGGTCTTTTAACAATTAATTCATAATGATACCTCATTCATCAAATGAGGGATAATATTATTTAATTTTATGATATCACTATAATTAATTTCATTATTATGTCATCCAATTATTAACTTTATGATATCACAAACTTAATTCAAATATCAAACGAGACAGACAGTTAAAAACATATCTAAAACTTACAATATATAAACAAGAAATTCCGAAGTCACTGACAGTTTTCCATCTACTAATAAAGGATAAGAAGTTTGGTCTGTATCATCTGTTTAATTAATTTTGAATTAAAAGTAGTAGCTACTAGCTTGCATTAATACATATATATAGCACAAGAACAGTAACAGATGCCTGCTGCGAAGAACAACTGAAGCAAAAATATGGAAATGTGGGAGAAGTGACATTGAATATGGATATCATCAGATCCATGGTTAAAGATGAGGCTGCTGCAACCGTGAAAGCAAGAATAATGGGAAACCAAGAATGCGATCAAAATCAGAAATCTAGGCTGCAATAGAGAATGCCAATAATTAAGAACATGGAGGACATCTACAAGAAGAACATCAATTCATTACATTTTATTAAAATGAAGAAACTGGTTTAATTGTTTGAAAAATTTTAGATGACAAAAGATTGAATTAATGTTGGCTATACAGAAAGGTAAAGGTAGGTAGGTAGCTAGCTAGCATGCATTAGAAGATTACCATCTCTATCTTGATTAAAGGAAAGGAGCTAGGAGATACCTTGATGTATGGATTTGAAGTCATACATACAGGACATTATATACCACCCTGCTGGTAGTGGTAGAGACTTTATTTGATAGCGTCTTTAATCGGTAAAAAGAATAAAACAATTAACAAACCAGTTATCATCACTTAATGAGGGATATTTTATTGATGTCTTTGAGTGTTCTTCAAGTGTCAAATAAATCAAGGAGTGGTTTGAAGAGATGGCTGGTTAGAGCCTAGCTAGAGGCCCAGGCAGGCATAACCTCATGGAGTAAGGGGTAATTATATGATTTCATGTACACACAAAAAGAAGAAGAAATATATTATCAACATTTGAGAAATACAGTTGTCACACTTGAAGTTGACGCATATTAATTAATTCCTCAGCTGTCCCTTTTACTGGAAAAATAACCCAAAAAATAAAGAACAGCATAGGTCTGTGTCATTTAATTTATTATTCTTCAAACAAAGTAACATATTATTAGTTATCAGTGCAAATTTTGCAAGAAATGAAACCCAGTTCTGAAAAGAAAATAGGGGAAGTGGAACATTGGCAAATTAAGAAGCCATAATAATAAGAAAAGAAAAATTAAGCCAATTAGCCAACTATGTATACTCAAGATTATTTGAAAGTACTATTATTGTATTTATAACTGCTATATACATGCATTAATTTTCTATTCACAGAAAAGAAAAAAAAAAATCAAGAGAGCAAGAGACGTTGGAGTAGTATGATACACACACACACACACAAACATAAATTAATTGTGCATGCTCACAGAAAGTTTATAGCTAAAAGAGAATTAAGAATGAAGAAAGCAAAAGGAAGGGTTTAATATGTTAGTAATCAAGAATGATGATCTAGTCACTGATTTCTATCTATAGTTACTGGAAAAAAAAAGAAGAAGAAAAAATCAAACCTGAAAGGTAATCAAGAGTGTTCATTGAAGAAAGCCCTTCTTGTGCACATGCAGACTCTTCCAAAGAGAAGAACGCATCAATCACTGTATGGAAAACATCAACAGATCATTAAGTCAAACTAATTGCTTTCAGCAAACCGGAAACCTTCAACATTAAGCACTAATACAGTAAGAAACATAATTATGCATAGATAATTATGATGAATAATCTTCAGAATTCTAATTCTAATATCTTTATACATGCAAAATTTAATGGAAAATTACGTACCTTGGAGGTTTCTGGGTGGTGATATAATAAATGTTATTAAGCATAAACATGACTCTTGAACTTGTTACTTTATATATAACTCTGCAAGATTAGTCATATATTTGCTGATGCAGCATCATCAAGATTCCCATATGCACTGGAGAAGACTTGGAATTGGCAATGAATTAACTAACTATACTTCCATGGAAGCCCCAGTTTGGAGCTTGTGAATCTTGATGATGCTGCATCTCCAAATATTGACTGGTAGCTAGCTAGCTCTAGCTAAGAGTAGAGATCTTCTTCATCATCCCTCCCATGCAACTGCTTGGATTGGATAAGTGACAGAAACCTTAACCCTGAAAAAGAAAACAAACCCACGAACTAAAAGCGAAAAAGATATCGCTTGTAAAGCAAACAAACCCACGTGTCCAAATCATTATGCAGATATGTGCAAGAAAGATCCACTTGCCTTAAAAAAAGAAATTAATTATATGTGAACAGAACTAGCTTTATATATATATATATATAGGATCATTTTTACTAGCCAAGAATGAATACCTAAATCCTGTTGTAACTAATTGCAGGCGTGATCATGAATAGTAATTCCTTGGGCATCTTTGTGTCATTTTTCGTCGTCTTTAAATTCGATAAAAAAGGTAAATTATAAGTGAATTATTTTGTCTCATAATAAAAAATTAGACCCACAATCTATTAATACAAATCTTAACTTATCATAATCCAATCAATTAGCTTGTGCTCTAAGACATGAATAACGTTTCTTTAATCTATATATAGAGATGACTTTGAAGGTGAAGATGAAAGATACAGATTTATTAAACCAATCAAAGAGAGATATGAGCAAGAAAAATGAAAAATTATCAGAAAATTAATTAATTGTTTAAACTCGTTTTACATACACAGATGTTGAATCAGACCTCTGATGGGAGCATAAAATAAATTTAAAAGAAAAAATAAAGCTATTCATTTTGATGGGTCACTTAAATTAGCTAGCTAGGGACCATACAAGCCTTTTAATTATAAACATCACATGCACGTGGGCTGCATTGATACGTAAAGCCGAGACCTAGCTAATTGCAGAATCTAGCTAGCTGATCAGTTAGCCACTAATCTGTTTCCAGGTTTCGTGTTATGAAATTAAAGAAGGTTGATGACGTAGGAAATCACCATGTTGGGTATCCCCTAGTTGTGCCATTAATGCACCACCTGTCATTGACTGTTAATTGATATAGACTTAATTTATACCATTAGCCGTTAATTAGGGAAGGCTTCTTCACCGGCAAATCAATGAGTTTTCTTAAAATAAAATATTATTTGAACATCATTGTACATATTTTAAATTATATAATAATATATTAATAACTAAAATACTCTTATTCAAGATGATAAGACACAATAAAATAAGAAATATTTATGTCATTTATATGTCTTGTGTAGCCTAATGTATACATAAATAATGTATAAATAACATGATCCTCAAAATAATATATTTAATAATAATAAATAGAAAAATATTATTAAAATATCATTGTGTATATTTTAAACTAAACAATGATGTATCAATGTCTAAAATGTCCACATCTAAGGTGCTGAGACGCAATAAAATATGAGTATATATGTTATTTATGTGTCTTATATAATTCAAAAAGTACATAAAAGATGTACAAATAATACGATTTTAACAAATAATGCAGCTCATGCAAGAATCAGAGTTAATTAATTAGGCATCGAGGTTTGGCATCCCCCCACTTATGAAAAGGAACAATTCAGATGCCTTTATATATATATATATATATTAATACAAAGAG
The DNA here is from genome assembly GCF_014633365.1 of Diospyros lotus. Lineage (NCBI taxonomy): Eukaryota > Viridiplantae > Streptophyta > Magnoliopsida > Ericales > Ebenaceae > Diospyros > Diospyros lotus. Next base: position 31,222,073 of record NC_068338.1, on the reverse strand, counting down.
TAATAAGTATATTTTATTTTTTAAATTAAGTATAGTTATTATATACTCTTTATTTAACAATAAAACATATATACTTATTATCACCTTAATTATTTTATTTAAAAAATAATACACATTATTCAAATATAGATACAGAGATGTATATATATATGTGTAGGGTTGAGTTTTTTATTTTTTTATATTACGCTTTATTATTGACGTATTCAGTTACACCGTCCCTAGAACTACACTGAGGAGGTAAATTGAGAGATATACTTGAATGATTAGGTAATAGATCTTGATATCACGAATATTACTCTTAAAGTCTTTTTCTAAAAAAAAATATTATTCTTCTCTTAGTAATCGAACCCATATTAGAAGCCCCACATTCAGTCTGTCCCTTTTTCAGACTATGTTTAGGGGGCAAAATATATTAATTTAATAAAAAAAATAAATTTGATATTAATATTATATTATTTACTGGACATCAAATTTAATGATTTGATGTTATATATTTTTTGTTTTGAGGCGGCGGAGGAGGAGGAAAGCGGGCCGAGGTATAATAATTACAAGTGGCCTTAGGATCTTTAATCTTTATCCTAATTAATTTATCACCGTCATTATCTATGGGCGGCTTTAATGTTTGGGTGCTCGACGTGTAAAGTAAAGGTCATGGCAGGAGTCGGAAAGCGACCCTTGTCTTGTAAATTAGTAGAGCATCTCCAGCGCCAATTTGGTGTCCAAATACACTCTAATAGATATATTAATTTAATATTAAACACAAACTTCAATCATTAAATTTGATGTCGAGTAAATAATATAATATTAACATCAAATTTATTTTTTTATTTTATTTTTAATTTTACTTCTCTTACTATAACTTTAAAATAAATTCTTTTTTATATTCTTTATTATTTTTATATTTTTTAATTAATAATAAAAAATATAAATTAAATTATTATAAAAAATATATACTGATAAAAATATTTTATTAAGATCTATAAAATGAGAATATATTTTAAAATATTTAATATATATTATAAATACCATATTAATATAAAATAAATTAACTTTGTTTATATATAAAAAAAATTATTATTTCAATAATTACTTGATAGAAAGATAATATTCTTAATACAAAAATTCAATAATATAATAAAAAGTAATAATATTTATATTAAATTAAATTAAAAATACAAGATGAAAATAAAAATAAAAAAGTTAAAAAAAATGACAACAACATGGCTTAAAAATAATACGAGTAATTAGTTGTGAAATAAGCGGATAAAAAAAAAGGTGTGAAAAATAGTTGAAATATTAAGTGAAAAAAAATGTATGGGAAAAATAGTTATTTAAAATATTAGTTGAAAAAATGAGATAGATAAATAATTAGTTTGACAAAAGTTAGGTGGAAATAATTAATTAAAAAATTAGTTAGAAAATTAATTAGAATAACATATTTTGAAAAAAAATTAAAAAAATATGAGAGTGATTATTATTTTTTTTAAAAATGTGACTAATTATTTTTAATAATAATATTTTATGTTAAAAAATTAATTAATATTAATTAAACAATTAATTATAGAATATTCTTTAAAGATGTTTTTTGCACTAATTTAATGTTGAGCACGTTAGAGTGAAAAAAATTATTTTATAAATTCTTGTTTGACAGCAAAATAGTATTAAATTTGATGTTATATATATATTGGAGATGTGGTTAGAGATTTAGATTTAGTTTACTAGGGGTAGGTAACATTTGACTACATGGCATATATATACAGTTTGGAGGAATCAATTGATTGATATATTAACTTAATTAATTAATGAATGATGTGTCAATTAGGAAAGGTGAAATCCATGGTGCCATTAATTATTAATTTGAAGGAAATTAATGGAAGCACCTCATCTCAGCCAGTCATTGGCTTGATTGACCAAATTAACGTACGGGTTTTTAAATTTAATTAAGTACTAATAATATTTAAGTGAGTTTATACCCAATTAATTACAACTTATACTCAATTAAATTTATAAGTTTGAGGATTTCGTGAAGGAATCTGTTACTCAAATCAAATCACCTACTAAACTATATTAAGCCAATTAATTATAAGGAGATCCTATTATGGAAGAGGAAGAGCCTCTTGCTCAAATCAACAACATATATATATATATATATATATATTATTAACCCAACTCTGATCTCATTCCATACCCTACTTATATATATATATTCTATTATTTAAAAAAATAATATCTTTTACAGTACTCAGATTTTGTGATTCTCAAACTGCCCATTTCAACTTTTGTATTCTCAGAATTTCGGAAATGAAGAATAAAACAGATATCTGATGAAAACTATTTTATATTAAAATAAATCAATTCCCAATAAAAAATAAATTAAATCTATATTTTTACCCTAGTTAAATACCCAAGAGGGGGATGAATTGGTATTTTCAAAAATATTTAGCTCTTGCTCTTTGTTAAAAAAAAATTAGTGCGATCTTTTAGCAATATGAAGATAAATGAAGAAGCATGCAATCACAAGATACAAGAAAATTTATAAAACTTCGGCTCTATAAAAAGCTCAATCCTCTTTCTTAAGATTCCATTAGAAAAATAATAAATCTATTTTTAAATGGAATTAGAACCAAAAAAAAGCTCTTGTCTAAACAAGAATAAACACTAACTTACCACTAACACATATAATCCCCTCACTTACCAGTAAATAAATAACAAACTTACAATCAAGAGATTCAATCAAACAAGTAATTAGCAATATTAACAAATAGTTCATCAACACTTGAACTTTTTATTTAAATGCTCTCCAAATTTGTTTCAGCATGTTACTATTTCTTCTTCCTTTTCTCTATTTAAGCTGGGAATTTCAACTCAAGTGAGTGTTGCATAGAGGAGACACATGACATTTCAAAATTCAAAATGCCTACAACTTTTGTAGCAGAAGGACAATGGAAATAATCAACATTTGTTGGGATTTCAACTTACAACAAAATCACAAAAATCATTTGAGCAATAAGAGAAAATCATTTTCACAAAAGTAATTCTGAAAAGTTGGGACAACCTGAAGTCAATATTAGCCTATGCTTTTTGGAGATAAGAGTTGTTATATGTATTTTCTGCATCATCCCGCATGGGCCAGACTCGGTCCGATAGACCGGCCCAATCACCCAAGGCCAAGAAGGCCTGGACGACCTCATCAAGGAAGGTCCAGCCTCCATCAAAGATCCGGAACTCGTAAAGCGAGCGTATGGCGAGCTCCCGGTAATCCCCCAACGAGCTCGGAGCAATCGACTAACGAGCTCCTGAAATATCCTCCAGATCGCTGGACCATCCAGGTCGCTCGCCTAAAACCTCCAGCTCGCATGAGCGGCAAAGCTGCTGAGAAGTCAGAGGTAGGGTCCGATCACTTTATCTGTAACAGCCCATGCCTCTCGTAATGAGGATCCCACTCCCGGTCTTGCGAAGGCGGTAAGAACTATTTGTCCCCCATTATACAAACACTGTATTTTTATATATTATCTAGATTGTAAAAGTCCCTCAAGAAAAATGGAAATAAAGGGGGCCATGAGGAGCAAGGAGGAGGGACAGAAAAGAATAATCAGATACCGCCACTCTGGGAGAATAATCAGATGGCGGCCGTGGACTAGACATCGTTCTGGCCGAACCACGTAAAAGATTCTGGTATACACGCTTGGAACTTTGGGGGGGAGGGGTTTTTCTTCCTTCCTTCTCGGTATTTTTTTTGGATTGACTCACCGCGGCCCAAAACGAATCACGGTCGGCCGAAATCAAACGTCGACATTTTGGCGCTAGAGGAAGGGGCCGCTCTGATCAATAGCCATGGCTAGAGGAAGGAATACTAGAAGTTCCGAGGCGGCGGTCGACCCACCTGAAAATCACCACGACCGACCACGAGACTTACCACCAAATGGAGGACCCATTGCCCCGACAGCTGATACTCCTTTGCCGCCGCCCGCCGGAGACGCTCCCGGCATACCACCACGGATCCCTGTCCAGCCTACTGTCCAAATCACCGGGACAGGGACGATCCGGGACTGGCAACAGCGCCAGGAAGCATTGGAGAATACGGTAATGCAACTCGCTGACGCGGTCAGAATTCTGGCCCAAGCTCAAGCACGGGCTGTCCACGACCCACCGGCGTCGCCTCGCAGGGTCCGCCAACCGCGGGAGGAGAGACACCCACCCGCGGAAGAAGATATCGGGGATAACTACCCGTCCCCAATTCACCGCTCCCCAGTCCGAGAAAGAAGCAGGCGATCGCAAGCCCAGCAATCAGTAGGACCGGACTCAACTGTGGAAGAGCTGTATCAGAGGGTGCAACAGCTGGAGGAACGATAAGGAGTCCGCAGCCAGAATAATGGCCGTGGGGATAGGACGCCGTTCGCCAGAGAAATTGAGCTCGAACCCCTGCCCCGGAGGTTTAAGGTCCCGAGCATGCCACAATATAATGGGGACAGCGACCCCTATGATTACCTGGATGCGTACAACGTGCAAATGGATCTACAGACAACCAGCTCGCTGGCTAAATGTCGCGCCTTCCCAGCAATCTTAGGAGACATCCCCCGAGCTTGGTTCAGGAGCCTTCCGCCTCGTAGCATCAACAGCTGGGAGGAGTGCCAACAGAGGTTCCTTAACCAATACAGGGCTCTAAGGAGGCAGCTCGCTCCACCTTGCCACCTCGCCACCGTATTCCAGAAAGCAAACGAACCATTAAGGGATTACATCGCCAGGTTCAGGCGCGAGGTGAGCAACGTCGAGGATCCCTCGGATGAAAGTATCCTAACGGCGATCTCCGCCGGCCTCCGAAAAGACGGAAAGCTCTACGAGAGCATCTACCGAACCCCGGTCAAAGACCTGGGGGAATTCTATGAACGAGCTTCCAAGGAAATCCGATGGGAAGACGCCTTCGGGACGAAGAAGCCCGTCGGGTCGAGAGAAGAAGTTGGGGGCTCCAGCCAGAATAAGAGAAGGCACAACGGAGACGCCGGAAGAGAAGCTCGGGGGGAGCGCTCGAGCAATGAAGTGTTCAAGCGAGCTCGGAAGGCAGAGGGAGATGAGCGACCTCATAGATCACAGCGCTTTGACAGCTACTGTGCCCTGTCAGACCCCCAAGAAAGGATCTTCGCCATCGAAAGGAACAAAGAGGAATTCGGGAAGCCCAACCCGTTAAGAACCCCAAACAAATTCCGAAACAAAGAAAAATTTTGCGCGTACCACAACGAGGCGGGTCACAACACCTCGGAATGCTGGGCCCTAAGGGACGCCATCGAAGATCTGATAAGAAGAGGTCGCTTGAAAGATTACGTGGTGCGGCCGACTAATCAACCAAGCCAGCCGCCGGTACAGCAGCAGCCTCCCACCGATGACGACCAAGCACCGGCTGTACGAACCATCTACACGATCCATGGCGGGCCCCACCTCGCTGGTTCTTCCCACAAATCCCGCGACAAATACATACGAGAGGCCAACCATGTCTTGCTAGCGAGATCGGGCGAACAGCCGGTTCCCGCGAAGCGGCCTAGGGGTCACCCAATCCCAGAGAAGATGTTTTTCTCGGAAGAAGACGCCAGAGACGTCCATTGGCCGCACAACGACGCACTCGTTATACGAGCCCAGGTCAGCAACTCCGAAGTGCGGAGGATAATAGTGGACACGGGCAGCTCGGTAAATGTAATGTACAAAGCATGCTTCGATCAGATGGGTTTGGGACCGGAACAGTTGGGTTCGTCCCCAGAGCCACTCTATGGGTTCACGGGAGACGCAGTGATTCCCGTCGGTCGGATCAGCCTTCCCCTCACCATCGGGGATGCGAACCGCCAGGCCACTACTTTGGCAGAATTCCTAATAATTGACTGCCCCTCAGCATACAACGTCGTACTCGGAAGGCCAGCAATGAACGACCTGGATCTAGTGACCTCAACCAGGTCGCTTACGGTGAAATTCCCGACCCCCGACGGTGTAGGGTGTGTACGAGGCGAGCAGCACCTCGCAAGACGTTGCTATGAGGACGCCCTGAAAATGGGAGCAAAGGGAAAGAAAGTAAATATCATCGCAAAAGTCGGCCCGCGATCAACCGGCCGATGGGAGAACCTGGATCCACGCGAGGTCGACTGCGAAAAGCCCACCGGTCCCATGGAAGAGCTCGAAGATATCTCAGTTGGCGAGGCAGACGAGGAAAGGCACCTCAAGCTAGGCAAGAGTCTAGCCCCCGAGGTAAAATCCCAACTTACAGATTTCCTTAAAGCTAACCTTGATGTATTCGCATGGAACCACGAAGATATGGTGGGAATCGCCCCAGAAGTCATGTCACACAGGCTCAACGTAGATCCAGGCTACAGGCCAGTGCGCCAGAAGAGGAGGCCAATGACTCCGGAGTGTTATACCGCTCTTAAAGAAGAAGTGGACAAACTCTTGGCGAATAATTTCATCAAGGAAGCCCACTATCCGGTCTGGGTGGCCAACCCGGTCCTAGTAAAAAAGAAAAACGGGAAGTGGAGGACTTGCATCGACTTCACCGACCTGAACAAGTCCTGTCCTAAAGATAGCTTTCCCCTCCCCAGAATCGATCAGCTCGTAGATGCAACGGCTGGTCACCGCCTCCTCAGTTTCATGGATGCCTATTCAGGCTACAACCAAATCCCCATGAACCCAACGGACCAAGAGCACACCTCGTTCATAACCGACCGGGGGCTCTATTGTTACAAGGTCATGCCCTTTGGATTGAAGAATGCTGGCGCGACCTACCAGAGGCTGGTCAATACGATGTTCGAAACACTGATCGGAAAAACCATGGAAGTATACGTTGACGACATGCTGGTAAAATCCGAGCAAGTGACGGACCACGTTTCCGATCTAAGAGAAACGTTTGGAGTCCTCAGGAAATATCAGATGAAGCTCAACCCGCTCAAGTGCGCCTTCGGTGTAGCATCTGGAAAATTTCTTGGGTTTATGGTAAACAACAGAGGCATTGAAGCCAACCCAGACAAAATTAAGGCTCTGCTCGACATGAGGTCGCCCATAAGAAAGAAGGAGGTGCAAAGCCTCAATGGTCAGGTCGCGGCTCTGAGCCGTTTCATTTCAAAGGCAACTGACAAGTGTGCCCCGTTCTTCGAGCTTCTAAAAAAGGAGAAAGACTTCAGATGGACAGAAGAATGCGAGTTCGCATTCCAACAACTAAAGGACTACATGGGACGGGCCCCACTGCTCGCCAAACCTAAGGAGGGAGAGAGGTTGACCTTGTACTTAGGAGTATCCCAACAGGCTCTCAGCGCGGCCCTCGTTCGGGGGGAAGAAGGGGTGCAGCACCCCATTTATTACGTCTCCAAAAGCCCAATCGATGCAGAAACAAGGTACGCACCAATCGAAAAATTAGCTTACTGTCTAATAGTGGCGTCAAGGAAGCTGCGACCCTATTTTCAAGCTCATGAGATCAAAGTCCTGACCAAATACCCATTGAAACAAATCCTCCAAAAACCGGATACCTCAGGCCGTTTACTAAAATGGTCTATTGAGCTCGCTCAGTTCGACATAAAGTACAAACCAAGGACGGCGATAAAGGGTCAAGCGTTGGCAGACTTCATTGCCGAGTTTACTGGGCCAATTGACGAAGAGCCGGAAAACCTGAAAGGACCGTCCTGGGAACTATACGTCGATGGATCATCGAACGAACAAGGAGCGGGAGCCGGGGTTATGCTAATAAGCCCCGAAGGTCACAAAATCCTCTGCGCCCTGAGGTTCGGTTTTTTAGCCACCAATAATGAATCCGAGTATGAAGCCTTATTAGCAGGACTCCGCCTGGCAAAGGAAATACGAGCTGAATTCTTGGAGATCTTCAGCGACTCTCAACTAGTTGTCAACCAGGTGCGGGGAGAATACCAGGCCAGAGACACGAAGATAGCAGCATACTTACAGAAGGCACGCGAACTTTTAGCCACTTTCGAAAAATATGAAATGCATCAAATCCCCCGTTCCTAGAACTCTCATGCGGACGCTCTGGCTCGCCTAGCAACTGCCCGGGACGCAGAATTCTTGGGGGACATACCTGTCGATTTTTTGGCCACCCCGAGCACAGAACAACGAGATGAAACGCTACTGATCACGGTGCCCCAAAACTCATGGATGACCCCCATCTTGGAATATCTGCAAGACGGGAAACTACCGGAAGACAAGCTGGAAGCACGTCGCCTGCGAGCTCAAGCCGCCCGATATTGCATCTACGATGAAAAACTGTACAAGAGGGGATTCTCAGCCCCACTCCTGAGGTGCATTGACGGCACCGATTGCCAGTCTGTGCTAGAAGAAATTCATGCAGGCCACTGCGGTAATCATGTAGGGGCACTCTCTCTGGCACAAAAGGCCCTCCGACAAGGGTTTTATTGGCCCACCGTGAAGCAAGATGCCATAGAGACGGTCAAGAAATGCGAGAAGTGCCAAAGGTTCGCCAAGGTTCCGCGAGCTCCGCCGGCTTACCTGCAGCAGATGAGCAGCCCTTGGCCCTTTGCCATTTGGGGCATGGATCTAATCGGGCCGCTGCCCACGGCTCGCGGAGGATGCAAACATGCCATAGTGGCAGTTGACTACTTCACCAAATGGGCAGAGGCCAAAGAGCTCGCACAGATCACCAGTGCGAAGACACAAGCTTTTACATGGGATAACATAATCTGCAGATTTGGAGTGCCACAGCAAATAGTAACGGACAACGGAACCCAATTTACCAGCGAGCAATTCATCCAATTCTGCGAGTCAATGGGGATTCAAAAGAGTTTCACCGCCGTTGATCACCCCCAGGCCAATGGGCAGGTCGAAGCAGTCAACAAAATAATCAAGCAGACCCTAAAGACAAAGCTTGAGGCTAGAAAGGGGGCCTGGGTGGATGAACTGCAAACAGTGCTATGGACCTATCGAACAACAGCCCGAAGCAGCACTGGAGAAACCCCATTCTCAATGGCGTATGGTTCGGAGGCTATGATCCCCGCTGAGAATAAAGTGGCCAGCCACCGAAGGGCCACCTTCAGCTCAGATCGCAATAACGAGCTACTGGCGGCTAATCTGGACCTGCTCGAGGAATCAAGAGATGTAGCTCGCGTGAGGATCGCCATTTATCAACAAAGAGTAGCACGATACTATAACAGGAAGGTCCGAATCCGACGTTACAACGTCGGAGATCCGGTACTACGCCTAGTACTACCAGGAGCACGGGCGGCAAGCGATGGCACCTTAGGGCCTAATTGGGAAGGTCCATTTATCATCAAAGAAAATTTGAATAACGGAGCATATCATCTGGCAAACATGGACGGTCTCCCTCTCCCACGAGCTTGGAACGCAGAACACCTTCGTCCTTACTTCAGATAAATGTAATCGTCCTTGCCTATGCTCCGTCTTTTTCATTACGAATGACTTTCATGATTCTGGTCAGAATTTATGAACTTTCATTACACTTTATTCTTATTGGTATTCGATTGAATGCCCCCGTAACGAGGGGTCGCGAAACCATGGTTTGCGAGCTGAGGCCTAAATAACCTAGCCGCGGCGCTACGGTCAACGACTTAACCGAGCATTCACCTTGGTCCCTCCCTCAGGTCATGGTTTGCGAGCTGAGAACCAATCATCTTGACTTTATGTCATGGTTTGGAACCTACTGAGCAACCACTTCCACAAGTAACCCCGAGCTTGGGTTCGCTAGCCGAGGTCCTTTTATCTTGGCTTAAAGCCATGGTCTGCGACCTACCTGGGTGTTCCCTCTCAGTTCAAATAGAACTTGTAGAAGCCACTGGGTGTTAGCTGAGGACGTAACGTGACCTACCTGGACACATATCCTGGCCGTACAAGTCAAACGAAATAACAAGCCATGGTGTGTTAGCTGGGGTCACTCTATGACCCGCCTGAACATATAACTTGGTAGTACAGGCTGCGCTTTCACTAGCTGGGGTCCTCCTATCTTGGCTTAAAGCCATGGTCTGCGACCTACCTGAGTGTTCGCTCCCAATTTATTGAAAACTTATTAAAGCCTCAACATGCCGGCCGAGGCCATGGCATAACCTCATACCCTAGCAAACTTTGCGTATTGGACCCTATCAGCTGAGGTCCGTCTTAACTTGGCTAAAAATAAAGCATTCGCGACCTATCAGGCACACGCCCTATAACGAGCTTCTCAGCCACCGCATGTTAGACAAGATCACAAGGCCGTCCGACTTTACATATATCTCGGGAAGGCTCTCGTTATTTCGTCAAAATATGCCGAACGGGGTTTCCTGGAAATTGCTTAGGTATGAGTGTTCGCGCTGATTATTACAACTATCATCAACGAGCTAGTTAAAGAGCGTTAGTCTACGAGCTGATAAAACTCCGGATCTACCTGGACCTATGTTCGACAGTTTATTATCAAGTTACATACTCAAAAGTTCCTTATCAGTGGACCTTTCAAAAATACGGGAGCTTTGTTGAAGAAATTTCAAGTTATACCGTGAAGAAGTTACTTTCAAGTCAAGATTCAAGAATCGTCATCAGAGATAACTTGAATTCGCGAAGAAATCTGAGGCAACGTGCACAAAATGCCAATTTTTTATTATGAGATGAAGGTCACATTACAAAAAAAAAAAAAAAAACATGTGGGAATCCTAGCTAAGAGGGGCGTTTGGTTCTACAGAATCAACCTCGACAGGGCGAGCTTCAGTAGGTATGGTCGGCTGGAGATCGACCTCGACAGTCCCGGCTGGGAAAACCTCGGCAACCTCCACAGGAGGCTCCTTGGCAGTCTCACCAGGCTGAGCCGCGGCGACCCCGGATAGCTCGGCCCCGACCTGAGGAGCTTGCGCTGCGACCAAAAACGAGTCAAGGGGACTGGCATCATCAGCATCCTCCGCGGCCTCGGCAGCATACCGAGCCACCTCCTCGACAGCCTGCGCACCGAAGAAGGAGAAATCCATCTCAGGATGGTTTACCCAAAGGGTGTACAGAAATGCCGAGCAGGTGTCGAATCTGGTCTCCCTACGAGCCGCGTCCATCCGCTCTCCGACCTCCGCCCTTATATCGTCAATGGTCCTCTTGGCAAGCTCTTCGCATCGGACGGCACGATCATCTGCCCGTGTCCGCTCCTCCTTCGTCGCCCTAAGCTCTGCCTCGGTTGATTTGAGTCGCTCCTCAGCCCTCCGCAACTCCGCCTTCGCTCCATTTAGCTCGCCGGTGAGCCCGGAGTTGGCTTGCTCCCACATGTTCTTCGACCTGCGAAGCTCCTCGTCGAGATCTTTATTCTTCTGGATCTCCATCCTCAGACGCGTCAAGCAACCCTCCACCTCCTTTTGAGTGGCAAGAAGCTCGACCTGGAGATCTTTCTTCTCGTCCGAGAGCTTCGTTATTTCGGCCTTTTGGGCGTTCTTCTCGTCCTCAAGCTTCGCGATTTCGGCCTGACGGGACATGCTCACCGACTGAAGCTGCTCCTCAAAATCTTTGTACTGAGCTCGGAGCTTCACGGCAGCAAGAGAAGTCTGCAAAAGAAGAAATGTTAGCTCATTAAAAAAAAAATAGGTTAAGAAACCAAGGTACGAAGAATTCCTACTTACCACCAGGCTGTGACGGGCGACAAAATCACAAAGGAGGATTCCCTTTAACTTCGGGTCGTCAAGGGGCTTAGAGTTCGGACCCAGGAAATCGGGCACGGAATCCAGGAGGGGACCAACAAAGACCCCTCCTGGCAGGGCCTCCACGGCCAGCTCCTTCTCACGGACCCTGACCCATTTGGCCCTGATATCCTCCCCCTGTTGCAGCTGGTCCGATCTCCGTTTCGAGCTGGCAGCAGGAGCGTCTCGAACCTCCACTGCGACCTCCTTCCCACGGGCTCCACTCGAACCATGGTCTCGGGAGGCAGGGGGCCGATGCCCCAACTGCAGATGAGCTTGCTTTGACTGTTGGGGCTGACGGCGCAGTGTTCTTTGCCGCTGCTCCTGCTGCCCCCCCCCCCCGCGACTGCTGGGTTTGCTGCTGCTGGGGGCGTGATTGCGGCTGCGGCTGCTCCGACCTGCCATCCCGCGAGCTATAGCTCGGGGTTATGGAGGACGTAGTGCTCGACCTCGCCCTATGACGCTTCGGTTGAAGGAGCTCGAGATCAACCATATTATCGTCTTGGTCGGCTTCCCCTCTTGAACTGTTCGTCTCAGCGAGCTGTAAGCCGGAAGAGAGAACCTCCGCACCCAAGTCCCTGAAATGATCTCCCTCGATAGTCTCGGTGCCAAGAGGAGGGGCGAGCTCGTATTCGCGAAGTAGCTCGTCCGAAAGTTCAAGAATCTCCGAGCTCGACTCCGCAGCCACAAGTTTGCCAAGGATATCAGTCTCCTCGGCCGATAAAATCGGTTTCTTCCCCCCAAAATCTGCATCAAAGCATGAGCAAGTTAAAGCAAGCACTCTCGGAACAAAGGAAAGATTCGTGAGAGCTCATCTTCTCTTACCAGGGGTCAGTGCGAAGCTACAATTCCTAAGTAGAGAAAGGGAAGGGCAAGACATGAAGAACCAACTGGACTTGTAATCGCCCACGTTGGACTTCCCCTTTGCTTTACCCTGAGGAAGGGCGGCCTTGTACGGAGAAGGACGAGCCGCCAGGTAATACAGCCCGTCCTTGGCATTTTTGAAAGAAAATAAAAATCTTATCAGTTTTGGGGAAGGGAGAGGAAGTTTGTTTATAAGGAATAAAACGGCCAAAGAAGTAAGTTGGGCATACGAATTCGGTGTTAGTTGGAAGGGGGCGAGCTTGACGTCGTTCAAGAGGGCGATAAGGTACGGGGCTATTGGGAACCTAAAGCCAGACTCGAGGTGTTGGGGGCTAATAGCTATGAAATTGGCTGGCGGGTAGGCTGCATGGGAGCTCGATGCAGGGATGTATACTCGGCAGGTCCTGGGGAGACGAAACTCCTGAGCACAAGTCATCACCTCGTGAAGCTTGGCCTTGGACGAGAATCTCTTGAAGACCGCAAGATCAGCACTCCCACCAGCGATCTGATCTTGAACCTTCAGCTCGGTTTCCCGAGAGGTCGGGACGGCGACCTCCCTGCACCCCGAGCTCACACCCCCAAGATTTTGGCCCTCCATAATGAGACAATCTTCGGAGCTCGAAGTGTCGTTTTCTCCTACGATATAATTGCAGCGCTTTTGACCTGAATTTCCACGGTGTTGGTCGGACATCTACAAAGGAAAAGAGAGAACAGTCAGGTCGCAAGTCGCGAACCAGACCTCAAGAAACTAGAAGAAAAACCCTAAAACGTCCCCTAGGTCTTCCAGGCCGAGCGCTTCGCAAAAGGGGTACCGCCTAGGGCGGAGGGGCTGCAGCCGCAAGCCCGGTGTTCCATGAAAAGCTAATCCTAAGGTCATTGGACCCAAAGGCCCAGCAAACGACAAACCGAATCGTGCCGTTTCTCCAAAAATGAGAACGACATCGATCGACGAAGCCAGAGAAACCACCGACGGCTAACCAACGGTGGACGGCCTCACAAGAAGAAGAAGAAAGTCACGACAAACTTACCTAAAAGCTGCGCTTGACGACTGAATGGGGACTCGTACCAAGCACCGGACGAGAACGGCAGACGTCTGAAAGCACGGCGATAACGGAGGCCTCGAGAGAGAAAAAACGAGAAAGCAGGGAGGCAAAGGTTTGAGGGAGTTTCAAAATAGCGTGAAAGAAGAAGCGGGTGGACACTCCCCACTATTTATACTGACGGCCTGGTCCATCCCAACCGTCGGATCGAATGACGACTTATCACATGCTCCGCATCCAGCGGTCGCACAACAGCTTGTGGGTCCCACGAGTTTAATCATGCGCAGAAATGGGGAGGGGGCGCGCATTAAATGCGCTGCCGACAAAGCGTGCTGCGTGGAACGACGAGACTTAAGGTGATTGGACAGAAGTTGGAGGGATGGAAGAACAGCTGGCACGCGTCAGTTCCCAGCACGAAGATCGTGCCACGAACTGGGGGGCTTATGTTATATGTATTTCCCGCATCACCCCGCATGGGCCAGACTCGGTCCGATAGACCGGCCCAATCACCCAAGGCCAAGAAGGCCCGGACGACCTCGTCAAGGAAGGTCCAGCCTCCATCAAAGATCCGGAACTCGTAAAGCGAGCGTATGGCGAGCTCCCGGTAATCCCCCAACGAGCTCGGAGCAATCGACTAACGAGCTCCTGAAATATCCTCCAGATCGCTGGACCATCCAGGTCGCTCGCCTAAAACCTCCAGCTCGCATGAGCGGCAAAGCTGCTGAGAAGTCAGAGGTAGGGTCCGATCACTTTATCTGTAACAGCCCATGCCCCTCGTAATGAGGATCCCACTCCCGGTCTTGCGAAGGCGGTAAGAACTATTTGTCCCCCATTATACAAACACTGTATTTTTATATATTATCTAGATTGTAAAAGTCCCTCAAGAAAAATAGAAATAAAGGGGGCCATGAGGAGCAAGGAGGAGGGACAGAAAAGAATAATCAGATACCGCCACTCTGGGAGAATAATCAGATGGCGGCCGTGGACTAGGCATCGTTCTGGCCGAACCACGTAAAAGATTCTGGTGTACACGCTTGGAACTTTGGGGGGGAGGGGTTTTTCTTCCTTCCTTCTCGGTATTTTTTTTGGATTGACTCACCGCGGCCCAAAACGAATCGCGGTCGGCCGAAATCAAACGTCGACAAGAGTTATGTAAAAGTTAAAAAAAATCAACAATCTACAAAAATAGTTAAAAAAAATTATACCTTTATGCATATGTAAACCAAGCCAACAGTGAAGTACAAGAATCACTTAAAGGTATTAAGAGGTACTCATTACGTGCAACCAGAATTAGGTATAAAAAAATAGAGATATTACTACATCTATTTAACTTCAGTCGATTGAAGTAACATCTTCGATGGATGTCTAGTAAATTTTAGTTTTCATCGCTGAAAAACTTTAATCAACTAAAGATTATTCTTCAATCGACCTAAGTTGTCCAATGTTTATGGACGTGAGTTCGATCGATATATTAGTCGACTGGAGATGAGATTCAATATTTCTAATTGAATTCAGTCGACTAAAGGTTTATCTTCAGTTGACCAAAGTTATATATGAACAATCACGAATTCTATGTCACATTTCGATTAATTGACACATAATTTAGGTTGATCGAAGTTAATCGAACATGAGAAAGATGTGTAACTCTTTTTGATAGCAAATTTTATAGGCATTTAAATTATTTTTATAATTTATGAAAAAATAAATTTTATAAGCATCAAAATCAATTTATGTTAACACCCTCAAGCATAACATTATCCATATACTTTCACAATTTTTTTTATAAAGTCACTAAAATTTTTTATTGTTTCAATTATATCACTAGATTTATATTTTTTTAATTAATTTAATTTTTATATTTTGACAATATGATCTTTTTATTATTTCAATTACACCTATAAACATATATTTTTGAATCAATTTAATTTATATACTTTCATGTAAAATTTTATTATATCACTTTAACTCCTTTTTTTACACATAAAAGTATAAAAATTAAATTAAACAACAAAAAAATTGAATTACCACAATGAAAAAATCAAATTATAAAAATTAAATTAATTTAAATATATAATTAAAATAAAAAAAATTAATTAATCACCCGAAAAAAATATAAAAATAAAAAAATAAATTTATCCATAAAAATTAGTTGACATGTCCAATTGACCAAAAAGATAAGCATATTATTGGGATGATCATTTTTACGCCGTTCATAGTACTCATATTTTTTATTACGTCAAGAAAGATAAATCACAAGTTAAGTCTTTAATCTTGTATAAAATAAAAATAAAATTTATAATCTATTAAAATGACACTAATATATAACATATTCGACCATTCAATATTTGGCTCAAAGACGAGAAAATAAACATAATTTCAACCTTACGACGTGGTAGACTCGAAGTTCCCAAAGGGGGGTGAAATTTCTTATATATCCCCATTTCCATAAAATTTTCCCGACCAGTAACACTGTTCAGGCAGGCCACCCTTCCCGCCCCAACCTGGTCATCCCCGCCACCGCCGTCAGCTTTCGACGGTGACTCACTCCGCCCATCCATCATAGAGCTTCCGGCCGGTAATAGGACATCCTCTCGTAAAAAATAATTATATATAACAATACAACTCCTAAAGTACTGGTTATATAGATTACAGCTATATGCACAATAACCAAGAAATTAATACAATGGAAGCTGCCTTTTCATATTATAAAAGATCGTCTTCTTTATATACAACAACAAAATGGAGGACAGCTACGCCTGCCGGCTGGCCGGGTACGTGACAAAACCCAAAAGAACTTTCAGCGAAAGAAGAAGTATGTGATTCACTACTAACTAAACACAAGCCCCGCGTCTCCCCGGCATTGGGAAGACGAGCTCAAGATCCGGGGGATGGAAATATCCGTTCTTCGGCGGCGCCCTCTTACCGGCGTACGAGTATCGCTTCTTCTTGGGCGGCGGCGGGCACACCAGGGGCCCCGCCCGAACGCCGTGCTTGGGGGTGCAACACTGCTCCAGCTGATCCTCTTCTGCCGCCGCCATTTCAAACCCCGATTCTTTCATCTCCACCACCACGACCGCCACAAGCGTGTGCAGTATCAGAGATGTAAAAAGGGTTCAAATCTGGGAGTTTGAGCCGCAGCCGCTGCCGCTGCTTTCTGGAAGGCGCTGGAGAAGCAGACAATTGTGTGGACCAAACAGCTACAGATCGGCAAGGTTGCAATCAACGTGTCGCGCAGAGGTCAAAGGTTTCTCTGTTTTTCCCGGACACGTGGCGCGATCTCCACCACGAAGTGGTCGTTTCCAAACGTATAAAATAGCTTCGGGTTGGGGGTGCGTGGATGCGCGGGAACTACTTCGAATGAATGTGAGCCATACGATGGCGTGGCAGAGGCAGGGGGTAGTGGTTTGAGTTTATAATATTTTACGTAAAAGAAAATTAAATTCCTAATTAATAAAGTCCTAAAAAATGAAATTTAAGAATCATTTCTGTGTTCACGAGAGTCCATGCATGTTTATGTTGGCGGCATCGATAGGTAGGAAGGATCATTCATTCATTATTCAATAATACATAAATATAGTTGATGATACATCCGTTAATAAAAAAAATGTTAGAAAACTTGATAGGTATATCGATGGATTTATCAAAAGTGGGCAAAAAGTTAATTTTGCCCCCAAACTCTGCTTTCTCCCTCCCCCTCCCATGAATCTCTCCCTGCTCTGATGCGTCTCCCTTGTTATGTCCGTCGTCTCACCTTGCCTCGTTGTCGTCACCTCGTCTCCGTTGCCTCTCTACCATGGTCGCCTTGCCTCATCTTGCTCTCGTCGACAATCGTTGTATCGATTGTTGGCAAGGTGAGACGGCCATAGCAAAGAGACGACAGAGACGCGACGAGGCGAGGCGAGGCGAGGTGACGGCCATGGCAAGGAAGATGCACTAGAGAGGGGGTCGTGGCCCGCTTTACAAATTTGTAAAGTGAGTGGAGGCAAAATCATCTTTTTTGTCTCTTTTTGTAAGCCGCTCTGTAGGCCCATCGGACCCTATAGAATGACTTCCATTAATAATTTGTGTTTGGTAGATGAAGAAATGAATATATATGCTCCATTATTAGCTTCAAATCTTATAAATAAATAAACTAATGAGATAAAGCAACAAAGTTTTAGATGTTATATAGAAATTTTATTTTATTTTTTAATTGTGATATATAAATATATAATAATACAGTTTTCAGTTTTTGAGACTAAACATATACTGCTATGCTAGCCGAGTAACTCAAAAAGTTTCAAAATACAATTGAAGATAAAAAGCCCATATCCCAACTCTATTGTATTGTTGGGCCACTACGTACCACGATAGGCCCCCCAAAACCACCACCCCATAATTCAATGACATTGGTATCCTGAACTCTCATGTAATTAAACTCCTCTTTTGTATTGCTGGTGGAAAGGAGAGAGAGGCACTTCCCTTGCGGCGGCCATATATATATATATTATAATAAAACAATCATCAAATTTTTTTCCACCTATTTTCAGTTATTATTTTGATATTTTATTATATTTTTTTAATTTTTTTTATTTATCCAAAATAAAATTTTTATAGGTCATTAATTAAGTCTAGATTTATGAAAAACATGTAATTCTTGAAACATGTAAATGATTTTTTAATGACTGAATAGTGTTTGGAGAATATGTAAGCTACTGCCTACTGGTATATGAAGAGTCAAAATAAATATTATTAATTTTTAAATATTAACATAAAATTTTAATTAAAATAAATTACAGAAAAATAAGACTTTTTTAAATCAGGAAAAATCTTGAGATATTAGGTAATACTATCGAATATTGACTACAAAGTAAATTTTTTATTTTATTTTTATTTATATATAGTTTAATTAATTTAAATTTATTTTTTATAATTTTAAATGTTATAATTTTATATATAACTTAAAGGTTATAATTTTATTTTTTAACTTTATTTCTTTTTTTGGTTGTTTTTTTAAAAATGTGATCTGTCTTAAATGTGATAATTGATTGTTAGGAGGAATATGTAAAGTCATGTATGGATAATCAATTTTAAAATTTTGATTATTATTATTTAAATAATTAATTAATTATTTAAATTATCTTTATTTTATATATAGTTTAATTATTTTAAATTTATTTTTTATAATTTTAAATGTTATAATTTTATATATAACTTAAATGTTATAATTTTATTTTTTAACTTTATTTTTGTTTGTTGTTTTCTTAAAAATGTGATATATTTTAAATGTGGTAATTGATTGATAGGAGAAATATGTAAAGTCATGTATGTATAATTAATTTTGAAAATTTGATTTTTATCATTTATATAATTAATTAATTATTTAAATTATTTTTATTTTATATAGTTTAATTAATTTAAATTTATTTTACTATAATTTTAAATGTTATAATTTTATATATAACTTAAATGTTATAATTTTATTTTTTAAATTTAATTTTTATTACTTTCTTAAAAATTTGATCTGTCTTAAATATGGTAATTGATTGTTAGGAGAAATATATAAAGTCATGTATGGATAATCAATTTTGAAAATTTGGTTATTATCATTTATCATTTATATAATTAATTGATTATTTAAATTATTCTTATTTTATATATAGTTTAATTAATTTAAATTTATTTTTTATATTTTTAAATGTTATAATTTTATATATAATTTAAATATTATAATTTTATTTTTTAGCTTTGTTTTTTGTTACTTTCTTAAAAATTTGATCTGTCTTAAATGTGATAATTGATTGTCAGGAAAAATATGTAAAGTCATGGATAATCAATTTTGAAAATTTGATTATTATCATTTATATAATTAATTAATTATTTAAATTATCTTTATTTTATATTAATAGCAGATAATATATTATACCAAATAACCATGCTAAACAAGAATTCAAAATCCATAATGTCTTGTAATAGACTTTTAGCATTTCAAAATGCCTTAGGGTCATCACATGTTGACATCAAGCAAGTTAAAACAACTTTTATTTGTAGAGTTTGGAATCTTATTTCTTTAATACTTTCAACTCAACCTTTTCCAACGAGTTTGTGATAATAGCTTAATGTTAGGCTTTCCACATTATCTTGCAAAACTTTTCATCGCTTTGTAGAAGATGAAAACAATATATATAAATATTATACAATTCCAAAAAAAGATTTAGCCTCTATGCATGAATTTACCGTATCACATAGTGTAAGGTTAAGACTATGACAACTACACAGAGTGTAAAAAGCCATTGGATTTACTTCTAATACTCTTTTCTGTACACTTTTATGCTTTCCTTTCATATTAGAACCATTATCATAATCTTGACCTCTTAAGTCACCAATATCAACTTCAAGTGTTTGTAGAGCATTTGTCAATTCCTCAAACAGTCATTGCTCTGAAGTATTGTCTACCTTAAGGAATCCTAAAAAAAAACTCTTCTACCTTAACTGGACTTGTTGAGACATTTACACATCGTACGATTAGAGACATCTATTCTTCATGACTTATATCAGGTGTACAGTCAAGTATCACTGAAAAATATTTTGCTTCTTTAACTGTTTTAATTATTGCACTTTTGATCTCACCTGCCAACATAAGTATGAATTCATTTTGAATTTTGTGACTTAGATAATGATAGTGAATTTACTTGTCTTGAACATGTCGAACGTGTTCTTTCATAATTGGATCAAATTTAGTGATCATTTTAATCAAATCTAGAAAATTTTCATTATCTTCTTCATATTATTTTTCATTACTTCCACGAAATATCAAATTATTCTTACTGAGAAAGCTAATAATTGAAACTATTCTCACAAAAACTTCTCTCCAATGTTTATATCTTTGTTGATTTGATCTTGCAAAACTTTATCAATTGTTAAATTATTTTGTAATCGTCTTTCTAATTCAATCAATTTTCTCATATTATCCATATATCCACTACTTGTTTCATGGTTTTTCAGTTTAGAACTAAGATTTTTCCAATCACTTGTCCCTTCATTAGTTAATTAAATATTGTTTTGTTCTTGTTTAAATAATTTGTAACAAAAACAAAATATTTTATCCAATGAAATAGAGTAAATCAACTATTTTCTATCACTCTTCTCACCATTTGATAAATGACGAGTTTAATATGTAGAAGAGAAATGCCTATTTTTTGAATTTTTAGAAAAATCAAATATATTACCTCTTATAGGACATTTTTCTACCAACAAGTCTATAAAATTTTGATCAATATTTTTTCAATTTTTTGGATCAGTTATGTCCAAAGGGTAAGTTGAGCATTCTCTATTTAAATTTTTATATTCTTGCTTATTTATATTTTTAGCATCTCTAAATTCATGTTATTTCTACATGTCATTTTAAATCTCTTTATTTATTAAATTATCACACTCTTCATTTATTATTGTATTTCTAATTTCCTAATAACAAACTTATCCAACGTTCCTGCTTCAAATAGAATAAACTTCTAAGTTTTTTTTTTTGTTTTTTTCTCTTTTCATTTCCAGACAAATATTTTTTAATGGACATAATAAATCAATTTAAATGTGAAAATTAATATAATATCAAATTCAAAAGAAACTGAGCAATTTAAATATGAAAATTAATATAATATCAAATTCAAATGTAATTGAACGAGAAACAATAGAATCTGATTAGATTTGATATTCAAATTGAAATTTATAAAACAAATTAATAGAAAAACACAAGAGAAGAGTTCAAGAAATAATATGTAAATATTCAATGCATCAATTTATATATATATATATATATATATAATCAGATTATTTTGACTCCCTTTTCTGTAAAATAAATGAGGCGCGAGTGCTTGGTAGCTGTTGTGTGCTATTGATAGAAGAATAAGAGAGTTGAGACTCAAAAGGGACCACACAAACAGACAAAAGTCACAAAATAAGAAGAAGACGAGAGGAACGCATGCAGATAAGAGCACTGGAGCCTGAAGGAAAAGTGGGCTTTTATTGCAATGCTTGCTTTTTTACTTTAATTATAAAATATATATATATATGTACATAAGCAAGCATCCCACTCCGAGATGGCCAACTCCCAGTTCAATTTTAAATTTCTTTCTTGTACACTTGTAACACACTGCCGTATGTATAGTCCACTGCAATGCATTAATTGTCACTTTCCCCTACCAAAACAATCTTTTATTGTTAATTTTTTATATTAATTGAATTTGAGTTTATCTGTTAAATCTGAAAATGCCCCTGACCATTGGATTTGAAGAGGAGGGCCCTAGGCCGTTGCCTAGACAGCCTATGCCAAGGGCTGACACTGGTTATTCTGGTCCTTCTTATCACTCGATTCGAGATATTATAGGTTGTATCAGAGCCAAACCTTGGTGAAGGCGGTTCGATGAGGGCTGGTAGTGACGCCGAGGCTAGAATACTTGTACAAAGAGCAGTTTCTGGCGGGTTTCTAGGATGACAGCCCCAAAATGGGAGAAGATCTGGAACTAATTGTAAGGTCATATGACGAGAATTATGTGCTCAAGAGAGGGAGAATGTAATATCCCAAGAACCTAGAGAATAATAGTATATATCGAGAATAAGTAAGGAAAGAAATAATACTAGTTGGATACCTTTTGGATTGAATGTAGACAAAGAACTTTCGGATTAAACGTATTTGAATTGGGAAAGCTTAAGAATGGGTGACCCCTAAAAAGTTCGCTTAGACCCATCAGGGATGTAAATTTTTCGCTCCTTCCTATAGTTCGGTACTGAATGCTAGAAAATGATTGCCAATGTTACTTTCCGAGCATGCACCCTTCACGGACATCGTCCATTACATGTACTTCCTACAGATCCTTCATCATCATTTTCTAGTGTAGTAGTTTCAACCCATGAAAATTAAATTGACCAAATCTCTTAAGCCATAGCCAAGAGTCAATTTGTTGAGCTTTCATTAATATATATATATTTTTTGTGCGGCTTCTTTAAATTGGAAAGATTCTAAGTTGTTGCATTTTTACTTTTGCTAGTGCCAGGTTTTTATCTTCTTTATCATAAATGGTACATGTAGGGGAGTCTCCTTCGAAATGTAGGGCATATCCTTTCTCTATCATCTAATCGAAACTCAACAAAGTAGACTTCAAATTAGGAACTAGTACAACATCTTAGATCACTGGCGTACCTTTCTTTTGTTTGCAAATAAACTGTGCCAATCAATGCCTTCGACATCAAGGTACACATTGTTGCCGGCCAGTTGCACCATTGAATTCATGTTATTGTCCTTCTCCTTGAATATGTCTTTGTTGCTGGTCATATGGTTGTTTTGTGTCGCTGTTAAGATACCACGTGTTATTTTTCTCTTCAGTTGTTGCATGCATGACAGACATAGAATAGGTAGTCCCTTCCTTTATTTTCTTACGTGTAGTTTGCTTGATATCTTTTTGTCAAGCGACAATCTTTTACCTACGTGTGCCCAAACCTAGCTCTTACATTTTTAACATTACGACTTTCCTTGGCGTTAACAATCCTTCTCCAAATGGCTTATTTTGTTGCAAATGTGACATGGTTGATATCTTCCTTCTACGTCTCCTCCATTTTTAGAAATTTCTCCTCTTCCATAATTATCCTATTATGAGTAGCATTTGACTTATAACTAATTTAATAGTGGACATAGTGTGTGTGTGTGTGTTGGGGGGGGAGGAGTATGAATATGATCCAAATCCAACATACAACTAATGGTGTTTTGGAATAGCTTTAGAAAGAATTGCTTGGGTAAACAAAAAGCTTTATACAAAATTAATTTGTAGTTTTTTTTTTTTTTCTTAAATATGTTGAACTCTTTAAGCATACATATAGACTGCACCACCGACTATCCAAGTCGATTTACAATTATATATTTTTGTTACTATTTCTAGAATAGTTCCGTTAAATATTTATCTTCAGAAAATGATCATATTTCTAGATTATTCTAGACTATTCTAGAATATTATCTTCTCCAGTTATATCATTATAGAAAGTGCATTAATTCAACAATTTCCCCTTATCTTGGGTGATATGGGCCCGTTCCGGCTTATTCATATTATAATAATTAATGTTATTAAAATGATTTTAAGTTGGAAGATTATTTATGTATCAGTTAAGTGTTTAGGTTGAATCTGGTAGTATTAGTATATATATATATATACACTAGTGGATCACCCATGCGTGGATATCGTGTAAAAAAAAAAAATTGTTAAAGTGAAAGTTATATAATTTAGTAGTTATAATAAATAAAAATTACAATAAAGAAATAAAAAATAAATAAAATAATCGTATTACAATCATGAAAATACAACAAAAGGATTATAGATTTTGAAAGATTTCTTTATATGCATTCAATGGTAGACGAACAATTAAAAGCACATAACTCTATCCTGAAACTATATAAAAAATAAACCTAAATTAACATGTAATACAATAAACAATGCGTAAAAAATACAAAAATTACACAAGAAAAAAAAAAGCATAAACTATAATCAACCTCTTTATTCTAAAATATGCTTTCAAAGGTAGACCTTTTTTTTTTTTTTTTGGATTTTCACTTTTATTTGTCTTATTTGTGCGTACCACACGAACCCTCAAGACCTAATTTTTCTTAGTTGCATTCACATCACTTACTTGACAGAATAGTGGTGCTATGTTACACTAGAAGACCAAACTGGGTAAAAAAATACATTTAAAATTTACTAAATAAAAGTAAAGAAGAAAAAAAAATTTGAGAAGAAGAATCGAGAAAGGAGAAGAGAGGAAATGGAAGGGTTGAAAAGGAATGGAAAGGAAGAATAGATAGAGATATTTGCTTTCTTTTATTAATTTATCTTCCTTCAAATTCTCCTATTTCTCTCAATTTATCAAATCACATGCCATCATTAAGTTTTTCTTTTTTCCCACGCTTCGCCACACAATTTGAATCTTACTCACTTAACATAATTTTAAAAACACAATACATGGTCATTGATGTTGCTATAAGTTACTTGAAAGCACTAATTTCTTTTTTTGAAACCTATAAAGAAACTGGATTTGAATCTGATATGATTATTGCTAAAAAAATTACTACTCAAATGGAAATTGAATCTGCTTTTCAAGAAAAACATATTATTCGTAGAAAGAAGCAATTTGATAAAAATGCCAATGATGAGATAACACATTCAGTTGAAGAATCTTTTAGAGTTAATTATTTCTTATATATAGTTGATCAAGCTCTTTTTTTGCTTAAGCGTAGGTTTGAACAACTTCAAGAATATGAAAATATTTTTAGATTTCTATTTGATTTGAAAAAAAATTATATTCTATAGATGATGATTGTTTAAAGAGATCGTGTGATAAGTTAGAAGAATTTTTGAGATACAAGACGGATTTAGAGATTGATAGACAAGAGTTATTCTCTGAGTTGAAAGTTGTGAGATGTTTGTCAAAAGAGACCAAGAAGGCATTTGAAGTGTTAGACTACATGAAGACAATGGATTGTTGTTTTCGAATGTGTGGATCGCATATAGAATACTTCTGACCATACCAGTTACAGTTGCTTCTGCAGAACGAAGTTTCTCAAAGTTGAAGTTGATAAAAATCTTACATTTGATCAACAATGTCATAAGAAATGTTGAATGGATTGGTGATGGTGTCTATTGAAAAATATATGTTGGAATAAATTGATTGTAATAGTTTAATTGTTGATTTTTCATCTAAAAATGTTAGAAGAGTAAATTTAAAGTGAAATATTATGAATTTTAAATTATTATTGTGATAATTTTGAATGTTTTTATATAATAAATTTTTTTATTTGTATTTGTTAAATGTAATTTTATTTTTAAATGTAGAGGATCTCATATAAAAATTCATTTAGGGCCCCTAAAATCAAATTTCGCTTAGATCCCCTAAAATCTCAGAGTCGGCCCTGAGAACAACTTACCCTAATGGACCTACGCGAACTTTCCAGGGGTCATCCATCCTTAAGCTTCCCCAGCTCAAATACACCAACTCGAAAGTTGTTTGTCTACATTTAACTCAAAAGGTATCTAGGTGGTGATGTT